>NC_033800.1:14906846-14916702 GCF_001876935.1 Asparagus officinalis
TTGGAGGGGAGGGGGAGCAGTGAGGATTGGGTGTGGCGTGGTGCGGACTCCTTCGGTCCGGTGCGTGGATTTTTATGAATTCAAACGTCAATGGACGGGTCACGCATCAAATGTTGATCCGTAAAAATCCCGCCGATGTCAGTTGGATATGTGATTTTCATACGCATCAAACGTAAATTTGATTGGATTTTATCATCCACGTAACATTTTTTTCAATAAGAAGTAAGAATTTTAGTATAGATTTTTCGAGATTCTTTATAGCAACAAAATCATTGAAGACGCACCATAAAGTAAATACTCGTTTTCAAAAAGACATGATGGATGGATAGGTTTAGAAGAATAGGCTAAAATAATTTCTACCACAGATGATGTTAAAAAAATATGCAACCTTTTGTGCTATAAAAGATGAAAATCATAAAAAACGAAGAGCAGGAAGAGAGGATACATGATGTAGGACGCTTAACAGACAATTTTATGGAGGATTCAGACAATCACGAGCTAAATACAGATTTATACGTATTATTGACTTCCACAAATAAACAATCATATCTTCCATCCCAGAATGCGGATTCTGACATATTATATATGTAAATCGCCTATGTCGACGAGACGGAGCCAACTAGATTGTTAGATTTTTAAAATATCATCAATAATAATTTTGACTGAAATCCGAAAATAATCAGCTTTTAGTTTATTTTTAGTAATAAAGTTGTAGTATATTTAGATTAGGAAATAAATTCAACATTAGAGTCAAATTAGATTAGGAAGAAAAAATTAATTTTGATTCGTGATTTGTTTCCTCTATTGTAGGGAGTCTTTTTAGGATTGAATTTGATAATTCTATTTCTTTGTAATTATAGTCTTATTAGAAGTCTTACTTATTTTTCTATTTAAGAAGAGTCATGTAACCCCAAAGAATAATATCTTTTCATCAATAAAATTTGTCTTTTAATATTTCTTCGTGGATTCGAAGATCGTTCTTTGTGGATTCATAGAACACCCTTGGTGAATTCTGATGTTTTACTTCCGCGCTGCGTTAATTGGTACCAGAGTAGGTTCCTCTGATCCGATGGCAGATGATGAAACCCATATTTCTCGAACTAAGTTTGATGAGTTGAAGACCGATGTTAATCATATGAAGACTATCATAGAGCGACTTGCATCGGCAGTGGAGCGTCTGAACACTGTAAGAGTTCGAAATCGCGTTGATGGTCGCCAGCGACGTGATCCGACTCCACAGGATGAATTCAACAGCGACAATGACCTTAAGCAAAACCTTGGAGTTGGGAAGAGCACTAAAGAAGCAATAAAAAAAGAAGAACCACCTCTGGAACACAATATCTTTCACATAAGATGCACTGTGATGCAGAAGGTTTGTGATGTTATCATTGATAGTCACATTAGTAAGAATCTTGTTTCTCGGCGTATGGTGAATAAGTTAGGTTTGAAGACAAAGAAATACCCACCTCTCTACAAGATCAACTGGATTCACAAGGGAAATGATGTGCAGAACGATGAGATGTGTCGGGTACCTTTTTCTATCGGTCGCAGCTATGTTGATGATGTGTTGTGTGATGTGGTCGAGATGGATACTTGTCATATTCTTTTAGGTAGGACATGGCAATTCAGTATTGGAGCTACCCACAGAAGTAGAGATAATGTTTATATCTATAAGAAGAATGGACGCAGGATTGTATTTATACCTCTTACAGAAAAGGAGCCATCTAAGATAAAGATTACTGAGAAGAAGAGACTCTTGGTGACAAACAACGAGGCTTTAGGAGAAAAATTAAAGCAATCTGAAGAGGTCTATGACTTAGTTGTAAGTGAAAAGGAGAACCTACCCCTACAGAAATTCCTCCTAAGATGCAAACACTCATTATGCAAGAGATTCATGATGCTGATGAGGATATGATAGTGAAGATGGATATTATGCATGATATTTTCAGAGAGTTATGAGCGATATTGCACATATTAACGATGTCCTGATGGAGGAGAAGGATAAAATAGAGAGTGAGGTAATTGACGGTATGTATGAATTGCTTGGTGGAGGGCTCGAGGCAAAGAAGATGAAAGAATTATGTATGGAGTATGAGGGAGAAAATTATTTTTTGGAAGCAATAATCATTAATAATTTCAACAACGATGAGATGATACCGCCGACACTAGAATATGGGAAGCAACAGTGAAAATATTTGGAAGAGTTTTTCATGTCAACTACAGAGCCACATGTTGCCAATTACATACACATGTCATAGAAAATATTCATACACAAGTTTGATACAGAAGAAGTCCTAGCAGAGGAGGTAAAAGAACAAATTGAGAAAATCAACGCTAAATATAAGGCGGATGTTGATCGTTGCAAGAGAAGAAAATTATTTAATAATAAAGCTACTATTCTAACAAATATAAGGTCAGGGTCGAGCTTCTTTCAACAAGAGGAGACTGATGTAGGACGCTTAACATACAATTTTATGGAGGATTCAGACAGTCACGAGCTAAATACAGATTTATACGTATTATTGACTTCCGCAAAGAAATAATCATATCTTCCAACCCAGAAGGCGGATTCTGACACATTATATATGTAAATCGCCTATCTCGACGAGATGGGGCCAACTAGATTGTTAGATTTTTAAAATCCCATCAGTAATACCCAGTTTTGGTTAAAATCCGAAAATAATCAGCTTTTAGTTTATTTTTAGTAATAAAGTTATAGTCTATTTAGATTAGGAAATAAATTCAACATTAGAATCAAATTAGATTAGAAAAAAAAATAATTATGATTCATGATTTGTTTCCTCTATTATAGGGAGCCTTTTTAAGATAGAATTTGATACTTTCTATTTCTTTGTAATTCCAGTGTTACTAAAAGTTGTACTTATTTTTCTATTTAAGAAGAGTCATGTAACACCAAAGAATAATATATTTTCATCAATAAAATTTCTTTTTTAGTATTTCTTCGTGGATTTAGAGATCATTCTTTGTGGATTCAAAAAACACCCTTGGTGGATTCCAAGGTTTTACTTCCGCGCTGCGTTAATACATGACAGAATATTTCAGCTCTAAAAAGAACTTTTACTTACACCTATCTATCTAGATTTCAAATTTTCATGTTGCGTATATTTCTACAATAAATTAAAAGATAAATTACTCATAACAAAATAAAATAAAATCCCTATTAATAAATATCAATTTTATGATTCCTGATGACACGTAGAGTGAGCTCTCTTTTCTCGAAAAGAATTTTCTTTTTAACTTTCTTTCCAACATAAGTGTACGTCAAAGGTCTATGTAAGACTTTTTTTTTTCTTAACTCAGTCAGATGTGTATTTGGCACTTGTGTATATATAGATGCAGCTCCGCTAGCATTGCAACCTAATCAAAACGGAGAGGAAAAAAAAAAGAACACTAGATAGAAAAGACTTTGGTCAATAACTAGAGTTCTATTCATCAAATTTGTTCTCCACATGGGATCCGGTATTGGGAGGGTTTGGTGGAATCTGAGTAGATGACAAATATTGTAGTGAGAATTAAAGAGTGGCCGCTTATTTAGGTTTGGACGGGAAACTGTTTCGCGCGTGTACGGAGTATAACGGCGGCTATTTAATGGAAGTAACTGTAAACAGACCTCATAAGTCCAGTAAGGCCCAAAAGGCCTTTGCAAGTTATAAAGGGCTAATTGCGGGAGCCCCCCACCCCATCCCCATGGTTCTATTGTGCTGAAGCCGGATGGTCCCCTGACTGCAAAAAAATAAAGAAAGAAAAAAGAAGAAAAAATCGCTCAGGAGTTCTATATGCACTTGGGAAGAGAGTAGAAAATATATTTCTGCAATTGGGTGGATAGTACGTAGTACGAGGGTTCCGTTCGCAATTAACTCAAATACAAATTTCCCGGAAACCACCTTTAACATCGGGTCATATTATATAGAAACCACCTTCGATTGTCAAATTATATGTGAACAACCTTTAGGTGGTTTCTTATGGCAATCAATCACCCGGACTCACCTTTAAGTGAAGTTTTTTAGTTTTACTATAATGATTAGTTATTAAATATCAAGTATATTACATAGGTGATCCTTAATTAAAATTAGTGGGGGTCAATTATCAAAAAAATTGCCAATATAATTCAAAAGGTTATGGGAAGTTTGATCAATGAGGCTCAAAGTGTTTTTGTTAAGGGGAGACTTATCTCAAGTAATATTCTATTAGCTCATGAACTCATCAAGCACTATGGTAGAAGGCATACCTCCCCAAGAGCCATAATGAATATTGATTTGAGGAAAGCTTTTGATACAATCAACTGGGGGTTTCTCAACTCCATGCTAGGAGGACTGGGCTTCCCTAGTAAAATGATAAAATGGATTATGGAATGTATCACCACACCAAAATACTCTCTGTCCCTCAATGGATCCTTACATGGATATTTTAAAGGAGCAAGAGGTCTAAGACAAGGGGACCCCTTATCACCCTACTTGTTTGTGATTGGTATGAAATATTTGTCAAGAAAATTAAGTGTGCTCAAAGATGATAGATTATTCAAGTATCCATCCTAAGTGCTCTAGACTGGGGATTACACATTTGATCTTTGCAGATGATTTGCTACTCTTTTGCAAAGCTGACTTGTATTTCAATGACAAGATTACATCATTACCTTCAAGATTTCAGTAAAGTTTCAGGATTGGAGGCAAATCCAAATAAGTGTTCTGTTTTTTTAATGTCATTGATGAGAGCTTAAAGCATTAGATATGCTCATATTTGCATTTTTCAGAGGGATCTTTTCCTATGAGATACTTGGGTATGCCATTAATTTCAAAGAGGTTATCGTGGATGGATTGTTCTCCATTGATCAGCAAAGTTTCTGGGCAATTTCAAAGCTGGCAACAGAATAGGAAACTTTCGTATGCTGAGAGCCTTCAAATGATTAAATCTGTGATTCTGGGTATACAAATCTTTTGGACTAGCGATTACATTCTTCCGATTAGAGTGTTGGAAAAAATAGACAGTGTTGACCTTCTTTTTTTGATGATGTTTAACAAACATTTTACTCCTAATGTTGTTTGTCTAGTATTTGTGTTTTTGTTTTTATTCTAAGCAAACAACGAATTGGAGGTTGGATGGATAGCGCCATAACGATCATATCAAATGGAGGTTGGTAGAATAGTGGTTGAAGCCTTACAATTCAAGTTAAAGATTCAAGTTCAAGCTTCATCCGTGAGTGTACCAAGATAGAGCTTCGTTGAAGATCACAAGCTTGGGTATATTTAGTTTAGGTTTATATTATGTGTGTTAGTACTTTAAGCTCAATCATATACACAGATACACGTTTTCGTTTTGTATATATAGTTATATATATACATATATGTTTTAGTTTGATAGTTTTCAAGTTTTAATATGAAACATTTGAATATAATTAGAAAATATTTTTTTTGTTTTATACTTATATGCATATATATGATTTCATCAATATTAATTTTATTTAGTTCAATGAAATCATGTTTTAGTGTATTATATGTGTATTTTAATAAAATACTATATTCATTGTTTATAGACTTCATAACAATAGTTTACATCTTTCTTCAAGTCTATAAAATCATTTTGTATTATTTCAAAACATGGTTTAGCCAAAATATCAAAATTCATATGTTTACATTTTTATGTTTTGGACTATTTTGTAAAATGGTGATATTTTTCATTTGGGAGGTCCTTTTTGAAAACCAGTCTTTATAGCACGTTTATTATCATGTCTACAATCATTCCCCAAAGTTTTATATTATTTGAAATTTATTTGATATTTTAAAATAGGGTTTTAAAATCAGAAAATTAACTTTCAAACCTATTTTCTCATATGTCAGTTTACGATCGACTGCCACGGTCTTCTGCGCCTTTGTTTTTAACCTGCGGAGCCAACAACAACTTTCGCGGTTGATCGTCACGATAGACCGTCAGCTCAAAAATTCCCACGGTCGACCGTCACGGTCGACCGTCAAAGTTTCTGGAATTTTCTGAGCATCGAAAGTGGCTTGCGGTTGACCGCGAGATTTTCACGGTCGACCGCCGTTCACTCCAACGATTATTTTGTATAGAATCTGATTTTCGATTCTGTTTGGTCATTTCTGCTGGGCTTTTGGCTGAGGTTTTGGGAGGCTATAAATACCTCATTGATCTCAGTTCTCATGGCAATCCAAGAAGTTTTTTTAAATAAGAGTTTTAACAAGGGTTTAAGTATTGTTTAAGTTTGTTTAAGAAGCTTTTAACCATTTAAGAGTTTGAGTTTGTGAAATCAATTTCACAAGAGCTTGAGGAGATCATCTATTGATGTTTGAGCATCCAACTCTTCTCCTTCCACTCTTGATCTATTGAAAAGTTTTCTAAACTCAATCTAGCTTTATATTTTATATTATTTGATTATCATTTTATTAAGCTAGTGTTCATATTGAGTTTAGTTAATTTTATTTTCTCTTTGTTTACACACACACAACCATTGAGCTTATTGTATTTACATTCATAGTATAATTAGGTTGTGGGATTACGTAACTTAGAGATTGAGCTTATAATTCGTTCTCATCTATTATAGAGAACAAACACTTTGTATTGTGCTTATTGTGAGATTCACTTTTTAATACACTTGTACACCGAGAGAAGTGTGTGACGAGAGTCGGGGATCATCCTAAGAGGATTAGCGTCGGTTGACGAACCTAGGAAGAGGTTGTATCCGAGCACTTGAGGGAGATATGTCTAGTTCCAACACTTGAGAGGGTGTAGAGTGGGATTGCAAGAGTGTTGATTGTTAAGTTTTTGGTAAACTAGAAAACCGTAGTGTGAGGTGTAAACGTTATTCGGGTAAACGTAAAAATCCCGGTTGTGATAGTGAATTTCTCCCCGAGAGTGGGGAGTGGAGACGTAGGACGGAAGGTCCGAACTCCGTGATTATTTAATTATATTTGTGTGTGCTTTGGCGTTCATTTATATTTGTGCTCATTGCTCATATCGCCATTGTCTCATTAGTTAGTTTGTCCACTTCTTTGTTTACATTATTTACCCTTGTGTTGTTTATATATCATTGCTCATATATTTGTAATATCTCATTGCTAGGATATATTCATTAGTTCATATTGCCTATACTAGCTCATGTATCTTATTGTATTTCACACTTGATAGGATAACTTGTTATTAGTTTTAATTAACATAAAATCGGATTAGATTAACATAAGACCCTAATCACCCCCTCCCCCTCTAGGGTCTAACAGACAGCTTGTGCTCTTCTTTTCTCTGGGGTCAGAAAATTCACCTGTTATCTTGGAATGTTGTTTGGCAGGAGAAGAAAAAAGGGAGTCTGGGTTTATACTCAGCTAAAAATTGGAACTATGTAGTGACCGTCAAGCTTATATGGATGATTCATCTCAAGCAAGATTTGTTTTGGATTAAATGGATACACGATAATTACTTACAAACTTCAACAATATGGCAAGTTCAATCTAAAGTAAATGACTCTTGGATGTGGAAGCAGCTCATTAAGGTGAGGGACATGATGATTAATAAATTTGGTGATGCTGGAAATTTTCAGCAAGTTGTTACAGGTTGTTATAAAGGGGGAAAGCTTCAGGCATCTTTTGTATACAAAGCTATAATTCAAGATGTTCCCTCTATTGCCTGGGCCGACATAGTTTGGAGGGGATTACAATATCCTAAACTTTCATTTATACTTTGGCTAGCAGTTCATTCTAGGCTCTTAACACAAGATAGATTATGTCGATTGGGATTGTTGAACACAAACCAGTGTGTTTTGTGTTCTAATCTTCAGTTGGAGACATGCACACACCTCTTCTTTGAATGCTAGTATTCAACAAATGTTTGGAACAAGGTGATGAATTGGATGAGTTTCTCTTGGAAATCATGTGATTGGAATCAACTTATCAGATGGTATAGCTACAATATCAAGTGCAAGGGTTTTTTGTAGAAATTAAAAAGAATGGTCTTCTCGGCAACAGTATATATGATTTGACAAGAGAGAAATATGAGAATTTTTCATCACAAAGTTTGGGAGCCTGAAAATTTGTTTCGTACTATCAAAATCTTCATCTATTCAAAAGTTCTAAATGAAAATTTACCTCTTCATATGAAGGAGAAGCTTGAAAGAATGTAATTTTTGTTCTTGTATACTACCAGGCTTTACTGATGTTCACGATGTAGCAAACAATTTCATATTTGGTTGATGAATAAAAAGTTCATTTTCATTGACAAAAAAAAACAATTATAAAAAAAAACTTAATTGAAAAGTGGGTCCAGATGGTTAATTTCAACATAAAAATTCTTTAAAGGTTGTTTATAATAGATATTTCTTATATCATGATTAACAGAATTTAACACTCGTTTACATACTAAAACGAGATTGAATAAAATGGTACATACCTTCTTCCATTGTTAAATATAATGAACACCAAATTACCGATAATTGTTCTTCCTTGTCCTGCAAAGATTTTCAGATAATATCCCAGAACCAATACAAACTTCATCTTTATATAAAAAAATCCATTAACATTAAAATTAATTTCATAACCACAAATACTTAGTTTTGATACAGAAATCAAATTTCTTATTAATTTCATAACCACAAATACTTAGTTTTGATACAGAAATCAAATTTCTTGAAAATGAAGGTACATAGAACACATTTTTCAAATCGATACAGAAATCAAATTTCTTGAAAATGAAGGTACATAGAACACATTTTTCAAATCAATTACATAACCATATTTTAAAATAAGTCGATACGTTCCCACGGCCTTTAGAAGTGACCGCATCACATCTACTGAATAGATGCCCGACTCACTTGCCATCGACGTCCGTTGGGTTAGAAACCCCCGCATAGTATTGGCAACATGAATTGACGAACCAGAATCAATCCACCAAGTATTATTAGGAACATGACTAAAATTAGATTCGAAACAAACATATGATGTGATATTACCTTTCAAGATCTCTTACAATAGGATAAGGAAGAACAATTATCGGTAATTCAGTGTTTATTACTTTCAACAATGGAAAAAGTTATGTACTATTTTATTCAATCTTGTTTTAGTATGTAAACGAGTGTTAAATTCTGCTAATCATGCTATAAGAAATATCTATTAATTGGTATCAGAGCATTAATAGATATTTCTTATAGCATGATTAGCAGAATTTAACACTCGTTTACATACTAAAACGAGATTGAATAAAATGGTACATACCTTCTTCCATTGTTAACACTCGTTTACATACTAAAACGAGATTGAATAAAATGGTACATACCTTCTTCCATTGTTGAATGTAATGAACACCGAATTACCGATAATTGTCCATTGTTGAATGTAATGAACACCGAATTACCGATAATTGTTCTTCCTTGTCCACTCCACAACACAAAAATGAATTGATGGATTATTATCACAGGACTTTATTAAATTATATTATGTGTGTGGACAAGTGACTCTCTTTATAGAACTCCTACCATCAAGGAGTTCATAGCTACCCAAGGTAGTTATGTCTTTAAAACTACCAAAGTAGTTAATTCCAAAATTCAAATTCAATTTGCTATTAATGTCACATAATAGAATATGAAGAGTCAAAAATTCTAACAGTTTATGTATAAATTGACAATTCAAAGGTTGTTCTATAGAATTACCCTATTTAAACGTGATTTCTATTGGGAAAAAACCTACAAATTAGTATCGTCCTGATAATCCAAGGATTCACGCCGTTAGAAACATAGAATATGAAAGGTGCTATATTTAATTATCTTTGTGAAGATCTCCATGCCTTGAATTCAACATTCTTCTGTAAATATTTGATTATATATCATCTTTGATATTTT
>NC_033800.1:14916712-14922002 GCF_001876935.1 Asparagus officinalis
AGCCATATTAAGGTGCAGCAATTAATGCCCCTCATAGGGTTCGTAGCATTAATAGGGTTAGATGTCCTCATTATTTCCTTCTCACCGTGGAATCATGCAGGCTACATGCACTAAAGCTAGGCCTGTCCATCCGGGCCGGCCCGAAAATCCAGGCCCGGGCCGGGCAAAATCGGGACCCGGACCCGGACCCGGGTACCCCGGGCCGGGTTCCGGGCTGGCCCGGGTGATTTTCTTTTTTTTCCCCATATTTTTTAATGTTATTTAAATTATAAATTATAAAAAAAGATAATAAAAATAATAAAAATAATAATTTTATTAATTACTTAAAATAACATAAATTATAAATAAAAAATGATAAAAACAAATTCTTTATTAATAATTAATAAACCATTTACAAATTACAAGTACAAATTTATTTTGGAATTAATCGCATCACAATAGATAAGTAAATCCCAACTAGGTTGGCACCTACTCACCTATATCACTATCATTTGTAATTATTTCCAAAATAATTCTTTACAAATTTTAAGCTAAGATATAAAAACTACAATCTATTCTTTATATCTATCTGCTAGTCCCAATTCTTTAAATTTATCTTCAATTCCAGCCATCCGATCGATGCCTTGCGTTCGCTTCTCGTACCTCCACCAATCTTGTAAGCACATCAACGTTTGTACAGTATACGGATCCAAGCATGTCATATGATCGTCGATCAAATGACCTGCTGTGCTAAAGACGGATTCCGAAGCTACCGTCGAAACCTGCACTGTTAGTAAGTCACGAACCATGGTGGAAAGTATAGGATATGAAACTGATCCATATACTTTCCACCATTGCAAAATATCTAAAGCATTTCCTTGACATCTAACTAAAGAAGCAGAAAAATATTCATCTATTTCAGAAACCTCCAATGATGACGATCCAAGTCCAGATCCACCAGTACCTATCAAAAATTACACTTTTACCTCGGGCTCGGGATGAGCTCGAAGAAACCGAAGCTGTAGACTGTTGTGCAGCTACACCATGTCTAGCTGCATACTCATCATATAAGGTTTGAAAATAATTTTTAATAAGTAAATGATGAGTAGTAACATTCAGGGTGGTTCCATCATCTAAGTCTATAACTTGTCCACCATACAATGACTGTAACAAACTTCGAAGGCCAATATCCTTCAAGCATGGATCAATAAGAACCCCCAAACCAAAAATATGAGGAATATGCCTAAAATACTTATTAAATTTGCTCTCCATTTAAAAAACCATAGGTCCAAAAGTAGCATCCAAACGATATTTATCAAAAAAATTTTGAATATTTAAAATTTGTAAAGCAGCTAAAGTAATGGTTGGATAATAACAACCAGATAATAACATGGTAGCATCATAAAAAACTTGTAACATTTCATTTAAATTACATATAACTGTCCATTCATCTTCATTTATTCCATAAGTGCTACCAGAACTAGAACTAGAAGCATAATAGTTTATAAAATCAGTTATAATATCTTTATATTCTATTGCTACACTTAACATTGCATATGTGGAATTCCACCTATGATCAACATCTTTTGGAATTAGTCTAGGCTTTACATTTTTTCTTTTACAAAATTGTTTCCATCTTTTAAGTCTTTGTTCAGAAACACTATGCATGTAAGCAACTGTTCTAACATTTTCTATCATGAGTTTAATTTCAGTAAATGCACTTTGAACAATTAAATTTAAAATATGACAGATGCACCTAATATGAAAAAAATCACCATGACATGGCAATGATGAAGATGATCTGATAAAATCAACAGCTACATTGCTATTACTTGCATTATCTAGTGAAAGAGAAAATATTCTTTGTGAAATTTCTAATTTCATAAGTTCTTCAATTATTAAACTTGCAACATTAGCATCAGTATGTGACTCTTCTATTGCAATAAAAGAAACAACTCTTTTAAACATTTGTCAATTTTCATCAATCCAGTGTGTTGTGATACATAAATATCCAGTTTGTGCTTTGTCAGAGAAGCTAGTCCCCAGCGGAGTCGCCATCTTTTGTTTGTTGGAAATTTGATGTAAAAAGACAAAGAAAGAAAATTTGACTTGTATTCTCTCAAAATCAATTACAATTTGGATTCCGATTACAAAAGAGAGGAGAATGAATTTGATTCTCCCCTTTGTTTAAAACTGGGTTCTTCTTGGTAGCGGTGGAGTGCCTCCTTCGATTGATCGCGTCGAACTTGCTCTCCGTTGACGATCCGACCGTCCTTCTTCACTGGAACAATTGAAATGCTTGATGACTTCGATTTAGAACTCTTAACGAGTGTAAAGAACTCAGAACGAGTTGAAAACTCTGACAAGAGTTGTTGAAAACCGAATGTTTGGCTCGATGTGATTAACTTGTGTTGCAAGTTAATTAAGAACTCTTGACGAGTTTAAAAGACTCAGAATGAGTTGAAACTCTGTAACAGAGTTGTTGGAACCGAAAATTCGGTTAATTGCCAAGTGTATTATGACGTTGATGAAGGGATCCTTCGGGATTTGATTAACTGATCGTTGATCAGTTCCTTGATCCCCCGAAGATCTCTTCCTTCCGATTACTCAACTGCCGAGATTTGTTGACCTTGGGTGGTTTTGATACCAGCTCCCCTCAACTCTTTGCGGTTTTGATCTCAGAAACCGATTGATCAACCTATCAACCCGCCCCCCCTTACTCAGTTGAGTAAGTTGGTTATTTATAGGGTGATGTGGAGTGCAACCAACCCCTATTTCCGCTCCTTTGTGGGCGAGAATCCCTCAGAACGTGGGATAACGGTTTTGAGGCCGTTCGACTTGCGTTTGAACAAGTCAAAACGCCTCAGTTGGCGTTATGGGCTTTAACTCTGCGTCCAAGGCTTGAGATGCAGAGTTAAATCTCTGTTAGAGATTTGAGACGCACAGGCCGTGTGCGTTGAAGCTCAACTCTGCGTCCAGAGTTTGGGACACGTAGTTGAACCTATTGAAGAACGCACGTTATGTGTGCGTTTGGTGCTTGAACTCTGCGTTGCAGAGTTAGACATTCGCTGGAGAACGCACAAGTTGTGTGCGTTTCGAATTTGAGAAACGCAGAATTAAACTTCTACGTTTGATAGAGGTTGTTGACTTGTAACATCGTCTGCCATGACATTGCAAAGGCCATTGTTTATTGGTCTTTGCCTGTTATAAGATATGAGAGTCGTCAGATTGTAACTCTCACCAACGATCGTGAAGGCCACTGAATAGGGTTTTCATCAGCTGTCGGAAGCGTCGTCAAATTGTAACTCTTCTCGATCTGTGTGAAAAGTCTCCTATTTGCCCTTTCCGACTGTCGACCCGAAAGCTATTTGATTGTAGCTTTCGTTGTGAGAGCTTGACGGGAATCAACATCCATAGTGTTTTGAAGATGGATATTTGCCCACAGCTCTCTACCAAGCGACTCACCAACTAAGTCCAACCTTTTATTTCTGAAATCATTACACTGCTCATCAGCATCTCTAATAGTTGCTAATATAATATTAGTCATGCTGTTGTCGCAGCCATCAAGATCAATCATCTCAGAGATGAGGCCTTGTTTATAGCGGTTGCAGAGTTGCGGATGCAGTGATTAGAAAGTCGTCTGATTGTAACTTCCATTATCAGGGCTTGATAGGGATTAGCTATCCATTGTGATTTTTAGACAGCCTACAGAACCCCCTCCAAAGTTTTCGAAAGTTCGCGGTTGACTGGGACGAATTTTCGGAATACTTTGGATCTCAAAATTTAGAAGACGTTGTCAGACTTAGTTGATTGGAATCTAATTGTACTCATCCAATGGACTCTTTTGTGGGGTCACTTATTTCTTCTTGGCTTTTAGTCGCTTTGATAGCTGACATTAGCCTCCCTCTATTTATTTGGAACCATGTCTTGGCTATAAACATAGAGGAAGTCGTGTGGTTGAGTCAGAACGCACAGATAGATTTCTTGCGTTATTGAACTGAAACGCAGGGTTAAATTCTGCGTTTAGGGATTCCATCAATGTAGATGCACGGCGGATTATAACGCAGGGGTGAATTCTGCGTTCAGAAGCTCAAGCGTCACAGGCGCACAGGCCACGTTTGGCGGGATTTTGGGCCTAGAACCCCGACCCGATTTGACAGCTCATAGCTGTCTATAAATAGACCGCTAAGGGTCAAATCAAAAGTCACCCGACTTTTTGCCTCCTCTCTTTCGGAAGATTTTTAACGAACGTTTGAGGTGGTTGGTGTCGCTCTTATGATGAGCTTGAAAAATCTTGCCGCACAAAGCACACTTAGCCTTCTGGGTGAGGATCCTACCATGTTCATCCTTGGTGACGTCGATCTTCTCGTAAAAATTCCACACATCGGATCTTGGCCGTTTAGGAGCTCTTGGTGCAGATTCGTCGCCACCGGATTCGGGATTAACTTCGGTAGGAGGACTTATAGTAGGAGGACTCATAGTAGGAGGACTTATTTCAGGATCAGGAGAAATGTTTTGCTCTTCATAATCAGATCCGGAAGCCATTTGGGGATTGGATTAGAAAGTATAAATAAGAGAGTATAAGAGTATAAGAGAGAGTATAAGAGTATAAGAGAGAAGAGATGAGTTTTTGGTGTGAAGAAAACAAATAAAAACCCCCCTCTATTTATAGAACCAGCCCCCTAGGCAAATGACCAAAATAACCTCACAAAATAGCCGTTTTTTTACCGTTTTTTTGGGCAAAACGGTCAAAAGGCCAAATCTGACCGTTGTGGCCGGGCCGGGCCGGGCCGGCCGTTTTGGCCACAACGGTCACCTTTGGTGACCGTTGTGGCCGGGCCGGGCCAGCCCGGCCGTTTTCACACAACGGTCACCATTGGTGACCGTTGTGACCGGGCCGGGCCGGCTTATTTCCGGCAACGGTCACGAGTCGTGACCGTTGCCACACGGGCCGGGCTCCGGGCCCGGGCTGCCCGGCCCGGATGTCACCCCGGCGCCGTAGCCCTAACTAAAGCCTCAAATATTAATGTCGAAATTAAATTCTTTTGCAAAAGCAAAACATGCATGTAAATAAATAAAATCTTAAAATTGACGATGAGATGATGCCATGTCAAGAAATTAAATCATTTCATCCAAAAGTTTAACTTAAAAGACGGACCTAATAATTAATATATACCAGACTAGCTAGCGTTAATTCTTAAAATGCAAAGACTGTGAATTATATCCATGCGTTATATTCCTTCTACTATATAGAACATGAATTTGTTTGAGGACTCTATGGAACTAACATTAGCCAGTAAAATCTCTTCTT
>NC_033800.1:14922012-14935276 GCF_001876935.1 Asparagus officinalis
ATCAACTTTTATTCAATCTTGTTTGTAAATAATTTGATTTCGTTTTATATCGTACGTATATATTGTATGCATTGCTGAGAAAACTAAACAGCCCGTAAATTGAATGCGCAGCTGGTTAAACTAATGGGAACTTAATTCGATCTTATTCTTCACTTGGAATAAGAATAATAATTTCATAAATATAAGAGCAGTAAATATCATCTTTTGAGAATTTTGTAGGAAACATCACCCAATTAATTGAATTTCACAATAAACTAACATACCAAATGAAACACCTTTGATCTTTCAAGGACTAATGCATCGTTAGCAACAAAGGAGATACTCATCAATGAATTGCTGGCAGTAAGTATATCTAGGTAAAGAGAGAAAAAAATTTACAGTTGGCATAAATTATTGCACGTAGGTAAAAATAAAACAAGGTAGCTTTAAGCTCCACGCACTTTATTCAAGCAAAATTTATCAAAATTATAATATAAAATCTACAACATATATATGAAATCTGCAAACACTATGATTAATACATGCATGACAAGTTCTGTTATAGGCGACAAATTTTAGTAGGATTGCATGCTAGGAGAGCAGAATGCATGATGCAAAGCATGGAATAAGGTTCTGCAGAAAATCTGCAATCATTGTGATTAGTACATATATGCATAAAAAGTCATAATGAATTAGGATCCTCTCAAATTTATATATCTACATATATATCAGCTGATCAAAATCAAATGTCCCCCCATGACAGGCCCTGTAAATAAATATCAATTGACTAACAATTTACAATTTTGAAGGATTGTTTGCTTTGAAGGAAACAAAGAGCAACCGTACATATTGCAGTTAAATTTCAAACTTCACAATGCTTTTTGACAACATCGTAACACAAAATGACAATTCGATGTCTATTTCAATATAAACACTTGACATATTAATTCACTGCTGTTGATTCGCTCAGGACAAATGCTACGTACAATTCCTTACGGTAAATAAAAGCGTAAAAAAGTTAATACCATGTTATCATGTAAGTGAAATTCCAATTCAGAAAATGTATAAAACATTTTATATATGATTTCTAGTAAACAAGCGTTTGAGGTGCGGTCTAAATATATTTTCCGCGACAAGAGATACAAATAAACAAGCAGGTCTTGTGAATACCCAAACACTGTATTTGCATAAAAATATTGTTAGGGTTTTTCTAACCCCTGTTACGATTTGGAAATAGAGATGAGAGATGGAAGAGAGAAAAAACAAATCACAGAACACACAGAATTTACGTGGTTCACTTCTCGATGAGAGAAACTACGTCCACGGTGGCCACAGGTAAAATTCCATATGTTCTGAATAGTTTACAAGTTGCGCCCTAACCGCCCCCTACAACCCCCCATCGAACTTACTGCGAAGTTCGATCCGTGCAGTTAGGGTTCTGACGATTCGATCACTTAAGCGAATTGGGACGAGTTGAAAATTAGGCTTCACATAACCTAACAATCTCCCACTTGGAGACTAACTTTCCCATAGTATGCTCCTGAAAAGCTTCAACATCTTTAGTCTTTCTTACATTTCCCTGCGGCGATGGTCTCTCATATTATCAAGTAATGAGGTCAACTTAAGTTGAACACAACTTCGGTTTCTCCACAGTGACAATCTTTGTAAGCATGTCAGCCGGGTTCTTACTTCATTTGATCTTCACAAGCTCCAACACATCATCATCCAAGGATGGCCTTATGAAGTGATAACAAACCTGTATGTGCTTAGCCCTGGCATAAAAAGCTGGGTTCTTTGCCAAATGAATAACGCTCTGACTATCACAGTACAAGACACTCTTCTCATTTTTCCGTCTCAACTCCTCCAAGAAATCCTGCAACCATATCATCTCATTGCTTGCCTCTGTCACAGCAACATATTTTGCCTCTGTAGTCGATAAAGCAACGATCTTCTATAACTGGGAGACCCAAATGATGGCAGTAGTACCCAATGTAAACACATACCCCGTAGTGCTCCTCCTATGATCTATCTCACCAGCAAAGTCTGCATCAACAAATCTCTGCAGACCCAACTTGCCTCTCTTGAAGAACAAACAATTCTCTATAGTACCTCGCATGTATTTTAGAACACACTTCACTGCTTCCCAGTGTTGTTCTCCTGTATCTGACATGAATCTACTCACAGCTCCCACTGCATTGGCAATATCAGGCCTTGTACACACCATGGCGTACATAAGACTTCCAATGGCTGAAGCATATGTAACCTTCTCCATGTAGTTTTTCTCCTCATCAGTCACTGGACACTGCTCCCTAGTTAACCTGAAATGACTAGCCAAATGTGTGCTAATAGCCTTAGCATCACTCATCCCAAACCTCTCAAAAACCTGTCTAATATACTCGGCCTGAGATAGCCGTAGTGTGCCCAAAAGTCTGTCTCTGCTAATCTTCATCCTCAAAATCTGCTTTGTTGTACCTAAGTCCTTCATGTCAAACTCACTTGATAGCTTCTTCTTCAACTTTTTGATCTCACCAATATCTGAACCGACTACTAGCATGTCGTCGACATATAACAGCAAGATAACATAGTTAATGTCAAACCTCTTGAAAAAACAACAATGATCACCATTGCACCTAGAGTATTCATTCCTCTGCATGAACCCATCAAACTTCTTATACCATTTCTTTGGATCTTGTTTCAGACCATACAAGCTTTTTTTTTAATATGCACACTATATTCTCTTTGCTTTTCTGAGTGAACCCCTCTGGCTGCAACATATATATCTCTTCCTCTAAGTCACCATGGAGGAAAGCTGTCTTCACATCTAACTGCTCTAGATGTAGATCCTTAGCTGTAACAATGCTCAGAATCGATCTAATAGTAGTCAATTTGACTACAGGAGGGAAGATTTTCATGTGGTCAACTCATTCTTTCTACTAAAACCCTTTGACTACCAATCTTGCATTGTATCTCTTGGAAGCATCATGCTCCTCCTTGATTATGTACACTCATTTGTTACTTAAGGCTTTTTTTTCCCACTGGCAACTTCTTATGCTCTCAAGTCTTGTTAGTGTTCAAGTACTTCATCTCATCTTTCATAGCGAACTCCCACTTGCTCACATCACCCATCCGATATGCCTCATCATAGCTTTCTGGCTCTCCACCGTTACTCAACAATAAATACTTCAAATGAGACTTGGCTGTAATGATGGATACTTTGGATTTGGCTTGGGTACTCTTGCTGTCCGCCTCAATTCTCTGATGGATGGACCAGACTCTGCAACCATCCTCTCTGAAGTTGTCTCCTCTATGACCTCTTTTTCCACTTCTTCTGCTCCTTTCTCGTTAGAACTAGCCTCAAGGTTGCTCCCATCTAGAACATCATCTGGCTCGAAGTATGTAGGCTCAGACTGCACCGAACTAGTGGACTGAACATCATCACGATCTTTGTAGAGGACTGCTTCATTGAAGACAACATCCTTGCTTCTGATGACTTTCTTGTTCTACTCATCCCAAAACTTATAGCCAAAATCATCACTACCATAGCCAATAAAATAACATTTCAAAGATTTAGAATCAAGTTTGTTTCCAACATGATCACTCAAATGAACATATGAAACACAACTAAAAGACTCTTAGATAAGAAAGGTTTACTTGCTTTTCACTCCATACCTTTTCAGGTATTTTATGCTCCAAAGGTACTGATGGTCCCCGGTTGATCAGGTAGATAGCTGTGTTGATTGCTTCTGTCCAGAACTGCTTTGGAAGTCCTGCTTGTAGACGCATGCTTCTGGCTCTCTCGGTCAGCGTCTTGTTCATCCGTTCAGCTATGTCATTCTGTTGTAGAGTACCTAGCACTGTTCACTCCAATCTGATGCCACTATCTAACAGAACTTCTTGAACTCTAAATCTTCATATTCACTGCCATTATCTGATCGAACCTTCTTGATCTTCAAATCTGTTTTATTTTCTACCATAGCCTTCCACCTTTTAAAGACTTCGAACACTTCTGATTTGTGTTTCATGAAATAGACCCAAGTCTTCCTCGAGTGATCATTTATGAAGGTTACAAAATATAACCTTCCACCAGTAGACTGGACTGATGGTGGACCCTACACATCTGTGTGAACTAGCTCAAGCTTCTCTTCCTTCGGAGTTCTGCCAACTCTTTTGAAGCTTATTCTCTTCTGTTTCCCAAAGATGCAGCTCTCACATAAGTCAAGACCAATCGACCTCATACTTGATAACTTCCCATTTGACTGCATAACTTTCAGCCCTTTGCTGCTCATGTGACCAAGCCTTTAGTGATACAAATTTGGATCTTCTTTGCTCTCAACCACTGCAATGGATCCACATACATCTGTCGTCATATAAAGAGACCCACTCTTCGTGCCACGGGCAACAATCATAGACCCCTTGGTAATCTTTCATGTATCACATGCGAAGGTTGATACATATCCCTCTTTTGCTAGTTGTCCTATAAAGATCAGATTACTCCTCAAGCTTGGAACAAGTCTCACATCATTCAACTTCCAAACAGACCCATTTAAGTTGATCTGCACCACTCCCTTTCCAACTACATCACACGCCTGATCATCACCAAGGTAGACTTTTCCTAGATTTCCTAAAACATAGTTCTCAAATAGATTTCTATTTGAGGTAGCATGAAACTGTTTGGTGGAAAATTTGTAGAAAAAAGAAATGAAAGAAAAATTTGATTTTTATTCTCTCGATCTTAATTACAATTGGATTCCGATTACAAAAGAGAGGAGAATTGATCTGAATTCTCCCCTTTGTTTAATTCTGGGTTCTTCACGGTGGCGATGGAGTGACTCCCTCAAATGTTCGCGTCGAGTTTGCTCTCCGTTGACGATCCACACGTCTTGATTCACTGGAACGGTATCTCCTCCTCACGATTTGACGTTGTGGAGAACTTGCGTAGCAAGTTTGAAACTCTTGATGAGTTGATAACTCTGAACGAGTTTGAAACTCTATGAAAAAGAGTTGATTTGAACCAAAAGTTCGGTTAATAAGTCAAGTGAATGCTCCAAGAACTTTGTTGCTGCAAGGAGCTCCAAGATGCCAGATCGAAGATCCCCCAAAAAGTCAGCCAAAGATCTCTTCCTCACTGCCAAGCTCCAGGGTCAATCCAAACCAAGAAGTTCCAACGTTTAACTCGGTTGAGTTTTTTCTTATTTATAGGGGATTAAGGGGGTGTAACCGTCCCTTAAATCGCTCCTAAATGGGGTGTAACCGTCCCCAAATCATGGGAAACGATTTTGAAATCATTCAGCTCATGTTGAATGAGTCAAACAACGCCCAAGTTGACGTTCAGGACCCTAACTCCGCGTTTTAGACTAGAGACGCCGAGTTGGACACCCGCTGGGTGTTGAAAAACGCGAGGGCCGCCCACGTTTTGGAGTCTGAAGGTTGAAAACACGGGGGTCGCCTGCGTTTCATTTGCTGAAGGTTGGAAACGTGAGGATCGCTTGCGTTTTGCTTGTTGAAGCTTGGAAACGCGAGGGTCGCTTGCGTTTTGCTTGTTGAAGCTTGGAAACGCGGGGGTCGCTTGCGTTTTACTTGTTGAAGCTTGGAAACATGAGAGTCGCTTGTGTTTTGCTTGTTGAAGCTTGAAAACACGAGGGTCGTCTGCGTTTTAAGAACTAAAACTTGGAAACGCGGGGATCGTCTGTGTTTCAAGAACTGAAACACGAAGGCGAATTCCGCGTTTTAGAAGGAACTAATGACTTATAGATTCTTCTGTAGAGCGTTGTAAAGACCGTCATCTTGTAATCTTCATCTTGAATTCTTGAAAATATGAGAGTCATTAGATTGTAACTCCCGATGTTGATTATGAAGGCTGTTGATTAGAGTTTTCATCAGCTGTTGTGAAGATCATCAGATTGTAACCTTCATCGATCTATGTGAAAGTCTTCAAATTATAGCTTTCTGGAAGTCGTCAGATTGTAACTTCCATCCTCGGTGTTTAATGGGGATTGGCTATCTGTTGTGATTTTTAGACAGCCTACAGAAACAATGCTCCCGAATCCAGCACCCACGATTCTGTTTTGCTCTCCAACGAGCAGATGAGAGCATCATCTGATTCTCCTGAGGCAACGTTCACTTCAGTCTTGCTCTCCTTATCTTTCTTGGGTTCCTTGAACTGGTTTTCATAGTACACATCCTTGCCACAGTTCCAGCAATCAATCTCTTTCTTGCTTCTACGACTTTTGGACTTTGACCTGTCGTTCATCGAGTTAGGTCTCCCACAGTTATTCCCTCTATTCTTGCTTTTGTTTCTATCTCTGCTCTCAACATTCAGTGCCAACCCTGAACTAGAAACTTCTTCTTCATGCCTTCTAATCTCCTCGGTCATAACCATGTCAACAACATCTGAAAACTTCAGTTTTAATTTTCTAAAAGATCCACTGATCGAAATAATCGTTCCCTTCCAACTATCAAGCAACTGACCATGTATTAAGAGGACTTAAATTTCATCATCGAATTTAATGTTAACGGAGTTTAACTGATCCATGATCTCATTGAACTCGTTCAAGTGATCTTTGAATTTTTGATTCTCGGACATCCTCAAATTAAATAACTTCTTTATGAGATCTACCTTATTCGTTGCAGAGGGTTGTTCATACATACTGGATAAAGCAGCCATGAGATTCGTCGTCAAGTTCTGATTCTTGATGTTGAAGGCTACAGATCTAGACAATGTCAACCTAATTGCTCTAAGGGCAAATACAGATCTAACAACTTCCACTCTACATCCTTCATATCCTCCGACTTCTCTCCCAACGAAAAATACAGATCCTTCTGATAGAGGTAGTCCTCCATCTGCATCTTCAAGTACCCAAAGTTTGTCCCATCAAACTTCTCGATCTTCGACGTCTCTTTCTCGGATCTCATATCTAACCTTAAATCGCCTGCGCCGATCCTGGCCCCTCTAAAACCACTTGTTAGGGTTTTTCTAACCCCTGTTCCGATTTGGAAATAGAGATCAGAGAGGGAAGAGAGGAAAAATAAATCACAGAACACACATAATTTACGTGGTTTACTTCTCGATGAGAGAAGTTATGTCCACGGTCGCCACAGGTAAAATTCCACTATGTTCTGAATAGTTTACAAGATGCGCCCCAACTGCCCCCTACAACCCCCCGTCGAACTTACCGCGAAGTTCGATCCACGCAATTGGGGTTCTGACGATTCGATCACTTAAGCGAACTGGGTCGGGTCTGAAAACTAGGCTCCACATAACCTACCAAATGCATGTATGTCCAAACAACAGTTTTGAGACTAATTGCATGTAACAAGTTTTCTACATGCAACACATAATTAATTTAACAATATCTCAACGTATCAAACAAGCCCTAGATTGACATACTTAGCATGCATGATACTTTGAAGAAAAGGTATAAGATTGGACATACTAATACTTGGGTTAAATAAGGTTATAAAAATCGCTGTTTTTAAACAATGGTGCATAATTCAATTTAACAAGGATGAAGATCATGTATCAGAGAGAGAAGAGTGAGCTACAAGCCTTAAACAACAAACAGAAATAAGCTTCTGTAATAAATTATAAAAAGGATAAAATAAAAAGAGACCTAGTTCTTCAATTCTTAAGTTCCCTAAAACCTAATATATATGCTATCTCAAATTGTAGAAATAACATTCATGAACTCATAAAAATATTACCTTAAAATTAAAAAACTAATTATGAGAATCCTATAAGGGATCGTAGCAAGAATAACCCGACGATATATAAAAGAAAAAAAAATGAGAGCGAAGTAATAAAAAAATCATATTTAGAATGAGAAATAGCTGAATATAATATATAATTTTAAACAATTTACACGACAGACCTTTAAATTCATGCCCGAAATTCAAACCCTAAAACCTCTCATATGAATTTCTTTCTTCTTGTTTTTCTTTCTCGTCATTTGAATTTCTTCTCCTTTCCCCCCTTTTCTCTTATCCCTTCAAACTTGAATACAATAATAAAAAGTAATAACAATAAATTTTCTTCCCCCTTTTTAGGGAAAAATCAGCATGCATGCAACTGAATAAAAACCCTAACCCTAACCCTAAAAAGAAACTCACAGATCAAACAAGAACGGATCCGAATCATCCCACAACTCCGCCGCCGGCGCCATCCGCCGCCCGACGCGCGATCCAACGCCTGACACCACTCCCGAAGCAACACTGGCCCGCCGCCTCAAAACGGGCCCCAATTCAGCAGACACGTACCGCACCGCCGGTCAGGCACCACGCTACTGCTTGCTCTTGAACGCGGAGGCGCCGCAGCATAGAAATGTAAGGCACTGCTGCAGCAATTTGTGCCGGTATCGGACGGTCAGAAATATCGGATGCGGGTAAGAGATCGGGAACCCGGAAAGGCCGAGGAGCAAAGGCCTGAAGCGTGGTCGCAGCCGAAGGAGGAAGAACTGGAGCCAGACGAAGTCGAAGGAGCCGGAGTTGCGGCCAGCGGAGCGACGGCTGGAGTTGAGCTGGCGCGGGCCGTAGAGGATGAGGCGGCGCGGTCGTAGGCACGGGCCGCGTCCTCGGCGGTGGAGAAGGTCCCGAGCCACTTGCGGTGCGCTTGCGCGGCTCGCGGATTCTCGGCCACCCACTGGCCCCAGCTGCGCTGGGCGACGCCGCGGTAGCGGACTTGCCGGTGTCGGGCCCACCTTTCCTTGCATTTTCGGCTCTGTGGGCTGTCGGTGTTGGAGTTTGTTGGCTTGGCTTTATCGTTGGCGTTGTTTGGGCTTTGGTCATGTGGTTCGTTGCTATTGGGGATCCATTTTTGGGGAAAGAAAATGTGCAGAGTAGGAGTAATAGAGAGAGAGAGAGAGAGAAGGAGGGGAGGGAGAGGGCTTTGCTTGGTAATGGGGCTTTTATTTTCTCTCGCTTGATTTGGTGGGTAGAGGGGCGGTGGCATATGGGTATTTATAGTAAAGAAAGAGGATCAGTGGTGAGTAGAAAAGGGTTTGTGTGGGGCTTGTTGCAGTTTGCTGGGGCTTGTTGGGGGGGGGGGGGGGGGTTGATGCGAGCATTAAAACACGAGAACAGGAGTGGTTGGGAGAAGGTGGACAGGGTTGGATTTTGTGGGGAGGTCCTGCAGAGAGGGGAGGAGGTGATTGCGGGGGGGAAAAAATCTGAAAGAATTCACTTGATGGTGTATATTATGTTTATTAAAGTCTTCGTGAATCCTTAGATCAATGCAAAATAGTAAATACAATGTATAATAAGTTAAATAATTGTTTCGGAGGTTCTCTTAGTTTTGAACTGTATGCAGTTTGATTCCATTGAAGGAATTATATCTTAATTTTGTTCATGGAGACAATGAACTTGTGGTGTATTCAGATAAGAAATGAATAGTGGTGGCTTTTGTCTTGACAAATAATAGATTATACAAATTTGAAACCTTGATTTCCCATATAGGCTTTATGAATGGAGTATTGTTGGAAAATCATGCACCTTGCAATGTAAATTTTGGATGTAATGTTGCATAAATTCCACAAAAATCTAAAGCAGAGTTTCTTAATAGAAATTAAAAGAAGGGAAAAGAATGATATGAGTAACATTAGAATTTTTATACAAAGAATGGAAAGTCGAGGTTTAATTATGCTGAGAAATAAGTACACCCACTCTTGTAAAAAGTATATAGGTAGGAAATTCTATAAAAAAAAAATTCTAAGTGTTCCCCCTCAGTCGAGAAAAAAAACAATTTTGTATAAACATTTTATCCAAACTGATAAAGCTACTTTTCTAATGTAATGGATATGGGATAAATTGTTGGACCACACATATTATTGCCTCACAGTTATTCAGTTACTTTATTTGTAATAAAAGAGTTTTGATTACTTCGATCAATGTCCTAGTGAATTATTTTTGCTAAATTACTAAGTTGACATTGCAAAGTCACTCACATGAGAAAACTGATTCACAAGTAGAAACAAATTTATTCTTTAGAATCTCATGACACTTAGGTTTATGTTGATCCGGGCAGATCAAAGAAAATGTAGTATTTAAGTATAGCAAATAATTAAAAATGATAATAAGAATTTTATTTCAAGTAATCGCAAAAAGAGATAAGAAAGTTTTCAAAAAATAATTGGCGTTATCTAAAATTCATGCTATTTTGAAGATTAAGAAACTTTCTTATTAGTACTTACACTTCTTGAGAAGTTTCCAAATAAAGTTATCGTTATCGTTACATAAACTATAAGGATATGTTTATTCGAAACTATCAGAGAATAGGGAGTTGTTCTGCAACACATTAAATATCAGATGATCACTCGATTAACATATTGACGTCATGTGACATCTACGTTGTTCTGCAACATTGAGTATCAGATGATCACTCGATAACATATTGACGTTAGATGGCATCTATGTGCTTTGATGGAGTCTGAACATCAAAGATTACATAATTTCTCCCAATACAACACATCGAGAGGATGTATCTCATAGAATCTGGGCAATATTCCTGGAACTGGACTATTGGGCTTTGAAATAGATCGAATCTCATGACCAGAGAGACCGCACTCTTAATTATGAAGCCTATAATGTATGTATATTTAATGCCTATCAGAGAAAGAGAGTAATTATGCAACACACTAGATATCAGATGATTGCTCGATTAACATTTTGATGTCATGTGACATCTATGTTGCTTTGTGACACATTAAATATCAGATGGTCACTCGATAACATATTGACATCAGGTGGCATCTATGCACTTTGACGGAGCTTGAACATCAAAGATTAAGTGCTTGTTTGGATTGAGGGGAATAAGGGTGAAGGGAAGTTAGGAGAACCATTCACCTTGTTTGGGAACATTTAGGATGTGAAGTTATTCACCCTAGTTCCCCTTGGTTCACTCCCTAATAGTATAAAATTTGTTAGCTCTCAAATTGGGGTGTAACCAAGGGGAAGGGAACTCCCTTCCATTCCCTTCTATTCTCTCACCTAGTTTCCCTTAGGGCCTGTTTGGATTTGTAGGGGGTGAAGGGAAGTTAAGGGAAACTGAGTGAAGGGAAGGGAAGGGAAGAGAAGGAAAATTCCCTTCCCCTTGGTTACACCCCAATTTGGGGGTACCAATTTTTATACCATTAGGGGGTGAACCAAGGGGAACTAGGATGAATTAACTTCACCTCCTAAGTGTTCCCAAACAAGGTGAAATTAGGGGGTGAACCAAGGGGAACTAGGATGAATTAACTTCACCTCCTAAGTGTTCCCAAACAAGGTGAATGGAGGTGAATGGTTCCCCTAACTTCCCTTCACCCTCATTCCCCTCAATCCAAACAAGCCTTTAACTTCCCTTAACCCCATTGAAATCCAAACACACCCTTACAACACATTCAGAGGATGTATCTCATAGAATCTGAATATTGGGCTTTAAAATAGATTGAATCTCATGACCAGAGAGACCGCACTCTTATCGTGAAGCCTACTATGTATGCATATATCTGCACGAGACAATGAACCAGTGACAGCCTTTTGAGTCGAATGAACAATTTTTCCATCCGTATGAGTTGCTAGCTGGCCCTCTTTGTCAGTCTCTTACTAAATCTAAAGCAAGTATGAGATTCTCGATGCACAGATTCTACAAAGCCCATATATATTTGCTTGTAACTTGTTTAGCTTCAGCTTAGCTAGCTAGTTGCGGCTTGTCTATTGCTGCTTTCTTTGTTTCTATTCTTCAAGTAGTGACAGCTATTAATGTACATAGAAGAATTAGCAAGATGATCAGTGATATAAATATCGTTATGCACTTCTGTCAACATAACTCATTTATCTACACAATCTGACTACTCAGGGCTCATTTTCAGCGGACAATCAACCAGCAGTGACAGAGTCAAGATTTCTTTTGGGGGTGGGAGGTGGGGATAAAACACAACCATTATATTGTATGCATCAATCAAAAATGAAAATGTATATAGTTAACTTTCATATTTATAAGTAGGTAAACCTAAAGTAAAAGTTTTACACACCAAAAAAAACATTCTCGTGAATATTTAAATCACTTTACCATATGCCGTTTGACTTTTCTGAAGTTTTATATTAAAAGATGTGTCAGTTGTAGTTGGTTTTTCATAACCACAAACTATAAATTATAAATCTTTATAAAGACACGATAAATTCACAATGTAATTTAAGGGCCTGTTTGTTTTACCAATTTTATGGAATAGGAATGATATTTGGACCTGACAATGGCGTTTTCATAATTAATGGATTCCAAATGAATCCTAATCTTGAGTTTGGTTCAAAAAATTTATAGAATTGCTAATCTATAAAGTGGCTCAAACAGTGTATATTTTAGGAAATCCAAATCCAGTCCATTTGCTAGGAATTGGGTGGAATTTCTGACACCTCTCCTCTTTTTTATTCGCTAGGAATTGGGTGGAATTTCTGACACCTCTCCTCTTTTTTATTCTGATTCCTAATCCTATTCCTAATTCTTTGGGTGAAACATGTTGGATTTAATCTAATAAATCTATTTGTGAGCACATATGATTAAACAATGTGTATTGCTATCTTTCAGGATAACCCACTAAAGTGATCAATTAAGTTGGGTTAATTTGGTATTTAAATAGATCATGGGGTCATATGTGCAGATACCAGGTTGTAATTGTAATTTATTGAGGGGCTAAATTACAAAAGTACAACATCTATAAATAAGGGGTTATGGTCCCTAACCTAGGGTTACATTCTCTAATTCTCTTCACCCCCATTTAAGAGAGAAATTCGGTTTTAGAGGAAACCCTAAGGTTAGAAGATCCAAAACCCAAAATCAAGATCAAGCAATGGATTCAGGTATAAGCTTCCGCTCTTTTAGATCCTTGTTAATCTCTTTGAATTAATCATGGCTATATGGTTTTAGATCTCAAGTTTTATGATGTAGATCTAACAAGTGGTATCAGAGCCACCTTGATTAATTCTTAGGGATTTAAGTTTTATTGGGTTTTTGATCTTAAATCTCTGGTTAAAGATTCAATTTTTGGGTTCGGATGAACAGTAATGTTCTCGGATGAACAGTAATGTTCGGTGAACAGTAACGAAAATTTTTTCGGATGAACAGTAAAGTATTTTTTGGATGAACAGTAACTTTTCGGAATTTTTTGGATTTTTCTTTTATTTTCCCTTCAATTTTTTTTCCATTTCTGGATCTGTTTTGAAAATAAAAATCAAAGGTTTTTGGGTTTGTCGGTGGCGGTTTCAATTTGAAACCCTAAGGGTTCATGGCGAAAATTAAGGAGGTGGTTACCTCAAACGA
>NC_033800.1:14936276-14971276 GCF_001876935.1 Asparagus officinalis
CCAGACGCACAGGAACCCTTGTGCACGAATGCGGTCGACCGGACCGGTCGACCGCCGCCTGTTTTTCCTAATTCTGCTGCTGATGCTGAAATTCCTTCAGAGAAGGGGTGTTTCCTGGAATTTAGAAAATTTTAAAATTCTGGGTGCATCAATCTCTAACAAATGATGTGATCTGACGAGGGGTAATGTCCGCCTAAGGGGCTGTTTGGTTGTTGTTGGTAAAGTTGTGTATTTATGACACAACTTGAAAAGTTGTTGTCCACCTCATCAATTTTACTCTTATATTTTTCTTTGTTTGTTTTTGATTCAATTGAAATCATAAAACACTTGTTTGGTTTGCAAAATGAAACTTTAATTGTTTGTTTGGAAAGTGTAAAAAGTGGTCCCTACTCAAATGATCATATTGGTTGGAATTCTTTTTTATTATTTTTTCCTAACTTTAATGTTAGCTTTCTCCTAAAATCATGTCTTTTTTTCATGAAATCACTTTACAAGCCACATCAGCATATAAAATCACTTTACACTATTTTCACAACTACAAACAAACAATTAAAAATAGTGAAAGCTGACATTGGGACCCACTTTTTTACACTTTACCTCATTTTACATGGTAAAAACATACAACCAAACAGCCCCGAAGTTACGTTCTCTCCTGTCCCTCTGTCTCCCTGTCTTCCTTGTGCGCGGGAAGTAGCGGGGAATCCGGGAGACTGTCACCGCGATTTCCACGCCCCTCCTCCATTCCATTTTCCTCCTCTTGATATATCAAATATCACAAAAAAAAAAAAGGACAAATAGTTCCCCCAAAAAATCCCCATTCTAGAGGAAGGGGACAAAAAGGACTGCAAAAATTCTACCAGAGATTAAACATGCCCACCGTCGTCAAACCCCCATTTGGTTGGTGAACCCACAGCCCAAAAAAAGAAGGGGAAATTAAAAAAAAAAAAAAAAAAAAAGCAAAAAAAAAGGGAAAATAAAAAAAAAAAAAAAAAAAAAGGCAAAAGGGGGATTTTTTTATTTTTAATTTCCCCCTGCAAACTTCATCATCATCATCCCAATCTCTCATTCTCTCTCTCTCTCTCTCTCTCTCAACCCCCTCTCTCTCCGGCGGTGCTCGCAGGTCCCTCTTAATGCCAATCAAATAAAGAGAGAGGGGGCAAATTCAAAATTTTCCCTTCAAAATGCAGAACACTTTCCTAACCACAATCCGCAGCCTCAAGCTAATCGATGGGTGCAAAGGCACCCAAGTCTACGCCGTCAAACGCCCTCCTCCTGCCTTCTCCTCCGCCGCCGCCTCCACCTCACTCCCTCCTCCCCAATCTCCGACGCCGACCTTCTCCATCCGCACGAAATCAACCCAAAACCCATCATCATCATCATCATCATCATCTCATCACCATCGACATTCTTCATCCATTATTCTAGATACCCTTTTACCTTACGGGCTTCCCTCCGCCGACCAAATCGACCCACCCATCGACCCATTTCTTCGGCCCGTCGACCCGGTCGCCGCCTTCGCCGCTTCGTTTCGTTCTGTGGACAATGTGGGCCCTGAAATGGACGGTACCCACTCGTGCAATTTGTATCTTGAGCAGATGTCGCTTGTTCGGGCTCTTCTCGATGCGAAATTGACGAGGAGGTGTTTGAGATCGGCGAGGATTCACGCCCCCGATGTGCATCATAAGGTTGTGCTGTCGGCGTGGCTGAGGTTTGAGAGGAGAGCGGATGAATTGATCAGCAATGGGCCTTCTTTGTCCCCGAAATCGCCCCTTTGTCCTTGCTCGGCGACGAGCCCGGCATTGGAATGTCCTAAAGCTGCATTGCAGCCTGGGTATTCGCCGGATTCTCCATTTGACCCGTGCCCGTGTAGAATTCCGAGAGAAGCTTCCTTTTCTGCGCCTGCGAGCTTGAAGAAGAAGAAGATTGATGATGACGATGAAGGGGATTTGTGGTTTTGTATTGGGGATGAAGAGGTGGGTTGTGTTAGGCATAGCATTGCTGCTCTTTCTCAACCACTGCGAACTTTGTTGTATGGAGATTTCGTAGAATCGAGGAGAGAGAGGATCAATTTCACGCAGAATAATATCTCGGTAAAGGGAATGAGAGCTGTCGATGTTTTTAGCAGAACTGGGTCGCTCTCAGATTTCACACCGGAGACCGTTCTGGAGCTTCTTGGGTTCGCAAATACATTTTGTTGCGAGGATTTGAAGGCGAAATGTGATGCGAAGCTTGCTGGTTTGGTTTGGAGTGTAGATGATGCTTTGCTTCTTATTGAGCATGGGCTTTATGAGACTGCACATCTTTTAGTTGCTGCTTGCTTACAAGCATTCCTTAGAGAGCTACCGAAGTCTCTGAATGATCCAGAGATTGCGAAAGTTCTTTGTACACCAGAGGGGAAATCGAGCTTAGAGGCATGTGGGCATGCCTCGTTTGCTCTGTACAATTTCTTAAGCCAAGTAGCAATGGAGGAGGACATGAAATCGAATATGACTGTAATGTTGTTAGAGAGATTGGAGGAGTGTGCGATGCCTGGGTGGCAAAGGCAATTGGCATTGCATCAATTAGGTTGTGTGATGCTTGAGAGAGGTGAATACAAAGATGCCCAAAAGTTTTTTGAGCAAGCAGTAGCTTGTGGGCATGTTTATTCTGTTATAGGGATTGCTAGGGCTAAGTTTAAGAAAGGACATAAGTATTCTGCCTATAAAATCACTAATAGGCTCATCCATGATCATGGTCCAGCTGGTTGGATGTATCAAGAACGATCCTTATATTGTTCTGGTAAGGAAAAAATGATGGATTTAAGCACCGCCACTGAATTGGATGCAACATTGCCGTATCCTTATAAGTACAAAGCGGTTGCATTGGCTGAGGAGGCTCAAATAGGTTCAGCTATTACCGAGATAAACAAAATCCTTGCTTTCAAGGTCTCAACAGATTGTTTGGAGCTTAGAGCTTGGTTCTCTTTGGTTCTTCAAAACTATGAGTCGGCATTGCAAGATATAAGGGCAATCATGACTTTGGATCCTGGATACATGATTTTTCATGGAAAGATTCCTGGTGATCAGATGATTGAGATACTTAAGCAATACGTGCAAGAGTGGGATATGGCAGATTGCTGGATGCAGCTTTATGATCGGTGGTCAGCGGTGGATGACATAGGATCACTTGCTGTTGTGCATCAGATGTTGGCTAAAGAGCCTGGGAATAGTAGTTTGAGATTTCGTCAATCTCTTCTTCTGTTAAGGTAAGGTTTTATGCAAAATACAGAACCTTGTTGGTAAAATTCTGTAATTCCTATTTATATTTTTTCCTTTAGAGATTGATACTAACTATCAACTAGGACTACAAGTAGGTGCAATCAAGAGGCAGCTGCTTTCTTGTAGATGATGTATATTGAAATTGGTCATTTAGATCATAAAATCTCTGTAATTTTAGTATTATATGTACTTTTTCTGTATTAGTGTTCAAGGGTTTGCAGTCCTAAATATGGACGATGACTGCAACTTTTAGTCAATATCATTAGACTTTAAGACCATAAATGAACTAGGATTTGGTTAATTAGATTACATATTTTGCATAAATTGTTAGGATTTTTATTTTACATTGTGGATATATGCTGGCTATATGCTGAAATTAGTGCATGTTTAATTAGGAGTGTGTTTGCAACTATGCTTAAATGTAGGTAACACAGACACTTTATTTTGGGTGTCATGTCCATGTCCGACACATGTCCGACACCGACTCTCCACGGACACTCCATGGACACTTGTTGTTCAAAGAAAAACCTGATTTCCCCCATTACTTCTACCCTAAACGAGTTTCTCTAGTACTATCAGTTTCAAAATCAATTGTTTTTTAATCGAAAACTAAAACCCATTACTTAAATAGTTGAAAAACACCCATCGTAATCCCATGCGGTCAAAACTAAACTTTTTGTTGTTAAATCTTATTCTTGGTTTGATTTAAGTTGATTCCTAATTGTCATAGATAAATAGAAAGAAACATACAAATGTTATTGGTATTTTCGTTCAATATTTGATCATGTGTGTCTGTATTATATGCCGTGTCCCCATATCCTACATTTACTAATTTGCCGATTCCCGTGTCCGTATCCATGTTCGTCTCCGTGTACGTGCTACCTAGGCTTATATCTATTTCATATGTATGCATGTATATCGGATATATGCTGATTCAGTTTCCTTTTAGTTCTAGCTCTCATTATGTTCAACCTATACGCTATCTAATGCCTGATAAATTTGAAATTTAGATTAAACTGCCAAAAGGCTGCAATGCACAGTCTCCGATTGGCTCATAACCATTCACAACATGAATATGAAAGGCTTGTTTATGAGGGCTGGATTTTGTATGACACTGGTCATAGGAAAGAAGCATTAACCAAGGCAGAGGAATCCATTGCTATTCAAAGGTCTTTCGAAGCATTTTTCCTTAAAGCTTATGCTCTAGCTGATGCAAATCTAGATCAGTCATCTTCATCTTATGTCATCCAACTCCTGGAGCAAGCTAATAGCTGTGCTTCAGACAATCTTCGAAAAGGACAAGTGAGTGTCCTGAGATATAGCTTTCAGAAAAATCATTATAATTCGGGTTAATTTCACAACCTCCCCTGCCCTCTCTGAAATTTGCGGTTTTGCACATAATTCCGCTTAACTCTTTTTATGGACCTTCTATGTGGCAAATAACTAAAGTGTCCTTCAGAGAAAGGAAAAAAACCCACAATTGCAAGGAGGTATATGTTGTTTGTAAATGACAAATGGCTAAATTGGGGTTTGGGTTTTTTTCCTCTTAAGGACATTTTAGTCATTTTCAATTACAGGTAGGGGTTCCATTGAGAAAAGTTTAACTTCAGGGGGGTTTTTAGATAAACAACTAAATTTAGGGGAGTTATCTGCAAAACCCCCTAAAGCTCAGGGGGTTTCGTGAAAGTAACCCTTATATTTCCTAGCCTTACTATTACTTACATGCAAAAATGATGCTCCTCAGGCACATAATAACATGGGCAGTGTATATGTGGACTGTGAAATGCTCGACGAGGCAGCAGAATGCTACACTAAAGCACTTGGTATTAAGCACACACGTGCTCATCAAGGTTTAGCACGGGTCTATTATCTTAAGAATGAAAAGAAAGCTGCTTATGATGAGATGACAAAGCTGATTGAGAAAGCTAAGAACAATGCCTCAGCTTATGAAAAACGTTCAGAATATTGTGAACGTGACATGGCCAAGAGTGACCTTAACGTGGCAACTAAGTTAGATCCATTGAGGACTTATCCTTATAGATACAGAGCAGCAGGTGAGCTTATTGCTTGTTCAGTTGTTGTATTTCTTTAAATTGTAATACATAAGATACAGTGCATTATATTTTTTGGGTAAATTGCGCATAGCCCCCCTCCCCCACCCCCCCTGTGTTATCGCATTTGGGAACTTATTATCTGTCAGTTTGATTTTGGTAGATAGACCTCTTGGGTGAAATTTTGACATATATTACTCCAGGGTGAAATTAATGAGTCTATCCAAGTGTAGAAAAGTTCAAAAAAAGAATCACTATGGAGTTGATTTGCCAAAATCAAACTACAGGGGTAACAATTTCCCAACTGTGAAACTACAGGGGTCTATGCGCAATTAACCCTATTTTTTTTATCATGTTATGATCACTAAGCGTCTTGAAATCACAAAGGAATCGGGTATGCTGGTCTTTTTGGTCTATACTATACAATGCTTCTCAAAGTATAAGATCAGACATATTTGGTATGACAATAGAGCTTGTCATGTCTGTTGTCTACTGACAGTTTCTTTTTACTTCCATATCATGTTTTTGGATAAGTTGAAACTTCGAATAACCTATCATAAGTTATATAAACTTACATGCCTGAGCTCTTCAAATGTGAAAAGAAAAGGTAAATAATTGCGGCTAGTGAGTAAAACCCCTGTGCTATTGTTGTTTTGAACTTGCTATCTCTCTGGTTTTATCGTTGCAGATAGACAAAGTGAGTAATCATTTTTACTCTTTTACCCTCAGGAGGTCTACTATTTGTCAACCAAAAAAAAGAACTCTTTCTCTGAGGGTAAAAGAGTCAAATAAATTCATTCAGGGGGCTATCAGCAACAAAATTAGGGGGGTAGTAACTGCAAGACGAGATAGCACAGGGACTGTATTCGCAATTAACCCAAAAGGTTACGTTCCATGAGGCTAATCTGGTCTGCATAAACTAACAATTCCCAAATATTTGTTTATGCTCCAGTTCTAATGGACGAGGGCAAGGAGGAAGAAGCCATCACCGAGCTCTCAAGGGCAATATCTTTCAAGCCAGATCTCAATCTACTCCATCTTCGTGCAGCTTTCTATGATTCAATGGGGAAAGCAGAAGCCACCCTAAGAGATTGTGAAGCAGCGCTCTGTCTTGATCCAAACCATGCTGATACTTTGGAACTCTACAACAGAGCTAAGAGTCGAGTTACTGAACAACAAAGTACATAAAGCACTGAGAATTTGGTTTAGATACACACAAATTTAGCAACTGACAATAATGATTATGGAAACAAAACAGAGATAGACAAAGGCACATGTATATAGAAGTGAACACTGTTACAGGATTTGGAGGGAGAGATGCTGCGAAGATTTGTATACATGAGATTTCAGCACGGTTAACTCCTGCAGCTGTAAAAACTGAATAGCGCTCTCTGAGGTCTACATGTTTGACTGTTTTTTGTGAAATGTAGATGCAATACAAAGTTTTTTTCATGGTGAATTGATGAGGCAGTGGCGGCCATTTTCCTCGTTTTGTTCTCTGTTTGTGTTGTGGAAAATGTAAAATGGTTCGGAAGAGTTTGTGGTTATTCGAAATAGAAAGTACCATGTAGACATCTGTTTGAGTATCTGTCTAATTTTTCAGACATGTGATTATCATAAGATGTTCTCTTTGAGACGCTTTACTATGTATGACCGAGATTGAATGCAAGGCCATTTTGCTGCAGAGAGTAAATATCTTGATCATCACATCTTCTTTTATTCGCTATTGATGGCTAAAGCAAAATATGATTAAAGGATGGCAGATACCCTGCAAAAATTTTGGGAAGCTCTTCATGAATTGCTTTTGGCTCTCATTTTCACCTTTACAACTAACATCACAAAATGATTCCATTGTACGCTGATGAGTAGTTTTTTCATTTTTTGGATAGGAGAGGAGGTTGGGAGTTGGGGAACGTTGTGGTTGGTTGTAACAATACTGAACGATGGTTGGGGTAGAAAAAAGGACTAAAAAGGAGGAAAACATGTGAGGAGGACCCACAACATTTTGGCTGTTAATGACAAAATTTATCCTTTTAAATACTGTTAGCATTAAACAAAAGATCAGCTGATTGTTGGAAAGTAGAAAAACTTGAAAGATGAAACACTTCCACGGTCATCAGCAAGAGCTCAGCATCAGAATATATCATAACGGACAAACTCTCACCAAGTTACAACCTTAAGAATATGAATGTTCAATGAGCATTCCCCATAAATATATCCCAAATGCAAGTTCTTATCAACTAAACTAAAATAATCCCGTTCTCTTTTATCGTGTCAAGGACTATCCCAAGCTTACCTTCAATCCTCTCGTTCTTCTTAGGCTCAAACGACATTGCATAGATATCAGCCTCTTTCGATCTTTCAGCAATCAACTGTCCAACTGTTCTACAAGCATCATCATCAATGAGAGAAGGCAAAGTATTCCTCAAATCTCTTGCATTGGTGCTAGCAACTGATACCACTTTGCTAGTTCCCCTGTGCACTACTTTTGCATGAATAAATCTCTTGGAGAAGAAAACATTTAGCAAGAAGGGCCTCATGTACATGTCTGTTCTTTGTTTCCATGATTTTTTGTTTGGTCTTTTTGCTGCTTCACCTCTGGATCTTCGAGTCCAAGCTGCATGAACCACGCCAACCTATGATTCAAAAGAATATATATACATAAATTAATGCAACCCAGCGATACAAGGTGCTTGTAGAGGGTTCTAGGTACCGAAGTCTGAACTTGAACCAAATTCCATATAAACCTATGTAGTTTTCACTAAAATTTTATGCGGACTATAACTTCTAAATTAAACAACAATGAAATACCTAAATATTCTAAAGGACGAAATGATTTAACTCCCCCTTTAGGTATTGTTGAAACCACTCCTATGCCCTGAAGTATCAACTTACCTATTATCCCACTTATTCTATGTGTATGGGCCTAGTATGACCACTCTGTGAGACCACAAATCAAATACTTGACACATCGGTGACATGATGGTGTTGTTTTACATTTCTTCCATCTTATGCAGTTTCAGAAAATCTCCCAGCAACTTTTCCCATACAACTTTTAACCCTTTATCCATTTTTTGGAACTGATGGACTTACTTCTCATCCTTAATCCCTTTTTTGGAATTGAACAACATTTCTGGAATTACAGAAAATGGAAGAAATGCAGAAAAAACGTTGTAACGTCACCAATCTAAGTGGCCTCATAGAATGACCATATTGGCCCCATAAACATGGTACAAGTAGGATGATAGGTAAATTGATACTTTTGGCAAGATGGTAAAAGTTCGACAGTACTTGGATGGGGGTGGGGGAGGGGGTTAGTCATTTCATCCTTTTCTAAATTACTATCAGTTAAATCAAGAAGAATATCAAGATGACAGTTATTTTTGGCAGTAGAAAAGACCGCATCACCAATGGACTATCAGATGGTGAGTCCTTCGCAGTTCTATATACCAGGATGAAGTTACTTACTTGCCTGTTGAGTGTATACTGCCATAAATGGAACATTATCGGATAGGGAAAATGCAGTCTGTCAACGTTCATAGAATAAACTGTTGGATATAATTTTTTTTAAAATAAATTTATGTGGGCCCCATGACCATAACCTTAGCCTAACATCATTTAAGAAATGAAACCTCACATGGGCGGCTAAAATGCAGGTGACAATTTTTTTCAAAAGGCGTGAGGCCCACCGAAGAAAAATTAGGACGTGGGCCCCACATGCATAGTAAAATATATTATTTTATTAGTGCATAGTGTTTTCCCAAACACTATACATAAACCTCAAATCCTTAAGAAAATTTCATTCCAAAATCAACAATCAATATATACAGATATAAAACAGCAAAAACCGAACAGAAAATTAAAGGGCAGTAATTTAAAATTTTCCAACTCAGCTGCTGTGCGTTTGTAAAACGTTGTGTTTAAAACATTATTTGGCCTACTCCGGTGCAAGGATTCCAAGGTCAAATTGCTTTCAGGAACAGCGGTCCAGTACTCTGGTGTACACCGACCCAGTACTGTTAAGATCTCCTCGATCTATAAGGCTAATATCTCCTCGATCTATCAGGCAAAAGATCTCCTTGATCTATCAGGCAAAAGATCTCCTTGATCTATCAGGCAAAAGATCTCCTCGATCTATCAGGCAAAATTCCTATAAGCACCAGCTATTTTACAATCTATATCTGTATATATTGATTGTTGTTTTTGGAATAAAATTTTCTTAAGGATTTGAGGTCTATTTATAGTGTTTGGGAAAACACTATGTACTAATAAAATAATATATTTTACTATGCATATGGGGCTCACGTCCTAATTTTTCTTCGGTGGGCTCACGTCTTTTGAAAAAAATTATCACCTGCATTTTAGCCGCCCATGTGAGGTTTCATTTTTTAAATGATATTAGGCTAAGGTCATGGTCATGAGGCCCACATAAATTTATTTTTAAAAAAATTATATCCAACAATCCCCCACAAGTTTTTTAAACTAGGGTCATGTAACGGTGCCGTTGTTTGAATCGTTGTGCGTAAGGAAGATGTCGTAAGGACTTGAATCCCCTTTAGACCAACTGAATAAAAGATAGGTGCATAGTGTCGCAGAGACTTGAACCAGCACATATCTAAAAATCCAGCGATCACACAAGATCAAACTTATCTGTGGTAGTTTTTACTTTGAACCACATTTGTCTTTGTCTTTGCCTTTGCATTTGCCTTGCCTTTGTCTTTGCACATTTATGGCCGTGTGCATGTCCTAGTTTCTGCTAGGGTTTTAGGTATCTTTCCACAAGACACCATAAGAGACGACCAAATCTTCACCCATACATAAGTGAGTTTTTTAGGCATGTTTCCTATCAAACATCCCGCATCCGAAATGTTTTGAACTCATTAAGGCTTAAGAGTCATCCTCTCTTATGATAGGATTCTAGGTGAGTCATTTAGGTGTGTTTCCTATCTAACACCCCACATCCGAAATGCTTTGGACTCATTAAGACTTAACAGCCATCCCCTTTACATGATAGAATTCTAGGTGAAAAGATCAAAATTTTACTTGGGTAGTTCAGCCAGGTAAGGATAGTATTAGAGGTTGATCAAAGATCAATTAAGTACCTCGTTCCTTACGGAACGCGTTACGCAACCCCTAAACATTGCCTTAGACACCCACTAATCCAAGAAAACTTGAACCATTTCACTTGTAAATCTTACTTGACTTTTGAACCATTTATCTTGTCATTAGTAGCATAAGCTTTGAACTAATAACTAGATGTAAATGGTAAATATTTGTAAGACTCACCAAACTTTACAAATCTTACTTGACTTTTGAACCAATTATCTTATTATTAGTAGCATAAGCTTTGAACTAATAATTTAATAAACATGGTAAATATTTGTAAAACTTACAAAAATTTGAGACCCAATCCAGCAGACGTCCTTTCGACTATGTCTTTTTTCAGACCCTTAGTCAAAAGATCAGTCACATTCTCTGAAGATCGGACGTCAATCACAGAGATGACTCCTTGACAAATGAGCTCTCTCAAATAACCATGCTTCAGACGAATGGTCCGCTTCTTTCCATTGAACATCGAGTTTGCTGCCACAGCACTCGCCGCTTGATTATCACAATAGATAGTAATTGCACCTTGCAATTTCGTCAATGGAAGGTCTCGGAGAATACAACTGAGCCACTCAGCTTCATCTTCTGTAACACAAGAGTGCGAAGAATTCAGATTCCATCGATGACTGTGCAATCATGGTCTGCTTCTTAGACTTTCACGAGACGACAGCTCCACCCATGGTGAAGACAAAACCTCCAGTAGATCTGCACTCATCTGGTTTTGAGCACCAGCTCGCATCTGAATAACATTCGATTACACCCGGATATCCAGTGTAGAATAAACCCAGACCTGTAGTTCCTTTTAAGTATCTTATCAATCTCTGGACAGCATCCCAATGAAGCTTTCCAGGATTACTTGTGAACATACTAAGCATTCCTACAGCGAATGCTATATCTAGCCTTGTGCAGCTCATCGCGTACATAGGACTCCCAATGATCTTTGAGTACCTTAGCTGATCTACTGGTTTTCTAGTGTTTGGTCGAAGCTTCTTGTTGTAATCATACGGCACTGACAGTTCTGACAGGTCATAGAACCATACTTTCTTAGCATGCTCTCGACATAGTGAGATTGAGATAATCCAATACTCTCTTCAGAGTATATGATTTTGATTCCGAGAATCACGTCCGCAGTTCCAAGGTCCTTCATGCTGAACTGTGTTGAAAGAAATTTCTTGATAGATATTACTATCTCCAAATCACTCCCGATGATAAGCATATCATCCACATAGAGGCAGATGATCACCATCTTTCCTTCAGCGACCTTGATGTATAGGTACTTGTCAGATTCACTGACTTGATACCCATTGTTGCGAACAATGTCATCGAACTTCTCATGCCAGAGTTTTGGTACCTGCTTAAGTCCATATAATGACTTAACAAGTTTACAAACCTTACCAGCCAGAGAATCAAGTCCTTCTGGTTTCTCCATGTCGATCTCTTCTGTGAGATCTCCATTGAGAAAGACAATCTTCACATCCATCTGATGTATGACGAACCTTTTAATCACCGCCCATGCGATAAGCACTCTGATGGTAGTGATCCTGCAAACTGGTGCATAAATATCAAAGAAGTCTATACCTTCTTTCTGAGAGAATTCTTTCGTCACCAGTTTTGCTTTGTACTTTTCAATAGTACCATCAGGACGGAACTTCTTCTTGAAGATCCACTTGCAACTGATAAGCCTTTCACCTTCAGGTACATCTACCAGCTCCCAAGTGTGATTTTGGATCAATAAATCCATCTCATCATCTATAGCTTCTTTCCACATAAGAACGTCTGTTGACTGCATTGCTTCTTAAAAAGTCTGTGGATCTCCTTCCACATTATACGTGATGAAGTCATCTCTAAAATCTTTCTGTCTTCTGACACGTTTGGAAGATGGTTCGATAACTCTTTCATCATTGACTGGCTCCTCTTGTGCATTTGATGTATTAGCATTCTCTGCTATATCTTTGAGCAATAAGCCTTTATGTTTGATAAACTTATCCTCAAAGAATTCTGTATCCCGAGCTTCAATGATGGAGTTGGTTCCAAGGTCTAGGAACCTGCACGCATTGCTATCTCCAGCAAAACCAAGAAACACACATCTGTTTGCCTTTGGTCCGAGCTTAGACCTTCTGATATCTGGAATTCGAACATATGCAAGACACCCCCACACTTTGAGGCTATCCAAAGAATCTGGATATCCTAACCATAACTGATGAGGAGTACTATCAGTTTTGGAATAGGGTACTCTGTTCAGAATCCAATTTATCATTAGCAAAGTCTCTCCCCAATAGCAGGTAGGTAGACCAGATATGATTAGCATCGAATTCACCATCTCGATCAATGTGCGATTCTTTCTTTCTGCAATCCCATTAGATTGCGGAGAATATGGAGCAGTAGTTTCTGCAATGATTCCATGCTCCTTGAAGTATGCTTCTGATTCCTTAGATCGGTACTCTCCTCATCTGTCGCTCCTGAGTCTTTTCACCTGAAGTCTAAGTTGCTTCTCCACTCGAGTCCGAAACTCGACAAATTTGCTGAAGGCTTCATCTTTAGATTTCAGCAGTTAAACGTGGCAGAAGGGAGAATGATCGTCGATGAAGGTGATGAAGTACTTCTTGCCTCCACGAGTGACGAAGCTTTTGAAATCACAAGTATCTGAATGAATCAGATCCAACAGTTTGGTACTCCTCGTGACACTTGAAAATGTCTTCCTCGTCAGTTTTGCTTGCGCGCAAACTTCACACTTCTCAGGTTTGTTACCCCCACATTTTGAAAGTAATCCTAACTTCTTCATGCTGGATAATTTTCTATAATTTACATGTCCCAACCTATTGTGCCATAACACAGAGGAGTAAGCAGAAGAGGATACTTCATTTACAATGGGGTTGGATGCACTCGTACTGATTCATAACACAGAGGAGTAAGCAGAAGAGGATACTTCATTTACAATGGGGTTGGATGCACTCGTACTGATTTTATACATGCCATCAGTACGATATGCATTTCACTTCATTTACAATGGGGTTGGATGCACTCGTACTGATTTTATACATGCCATCAGTACGATATGCATTTTCAAAATACATTTTCTTGAAGGATAATACAGCCTTTCTTCTTTGAAAATCCAGTCTCATGCCTGCATCACACAGCATGCTTCAAGAGACTAAGTTTTTGGCAATTGAGGGAACATATTTCACATCCTTCAATGTGAGAGTCTTTCCTGAAAAAAGATTCAACACCACAGTCCCAGTTCCAAGAACAAGAATCATAGAACGATCAGCCAGTAGAAGGGCTGAAATAAATGCATACCTCGAGAATTGAGTCTGCCTATCACTTCCTCTTCGCGTGAATATGGATATAAGTATCAGATACAATATACAGATACAATATGTAAAATTTCTCTATACGCTTTCGTTGTTTCAGTTATTGCTCTTTCTCATTCATACCAAATCCACCACCAACCTCTTAGCTGACTAAAGTTCACCAAAGTCGCCTTTTTCCTCTGCCACCACTAGCACCACTATCCTCAGTTGTTGCCATAGTCTGATGTCGGAATTAAAGAATGACATTGGAGGAGAGGGAGCGAAGCAAGAGAGGAGGGGTTCTCTCACTGTCAAACGGAATCCATCTTTAGGTACATAAGTTATAACCAAACATGATATGGTTTTTATGCCCAAATAGTTCAAACAATTTATCTAGGTTTGTGTGTGCGCACGTGCGTGTGTTATTTTAGCAAAAACAGACTCAATAAGTACCCATATGCCTTCCTACTGCCCACCCGTATCAGGTTCATTTGAGTACACACTGGATTCTTATGGTACATACAAAACCAAAAGCAAATCTTGTACAAACCCAGACACCAAATTGGAGATATATCAAATCTGGATGAAGGTCCAGTTTGGCGAATCCATATATTAGACGACAAGGATGTAAGCCAAATTGAAAATTGATGTTGGCCAAAAGAAATTACGAAGGATTCTCATGGGAAACATGCCAATGTAAAGTTTTCCTCCAAAATGAGCTTGATGAATAATTTGGGTAGATAACACAAATGAACACTTGAAAAGCTGAAATTTTGAACTCTTTGTTCATTTAATGCAATGCTTAGCTCTTGGAAAAAAGGAGAAGAATCGAAAAGAACCTTAAGTTAGCTAGCTACCCATAGTTGAAATAATCTGAGGGTTAGAGTTGAGTCTGACATCTGGTTCTTAAATTGATTACTTTGAGGTGTAAATCACATATGATTAGCTATTTGCTATGTATAAGCATTATGTTTTAGGTTTGCATAATGCCTTGATTGTTACCTTAGTTTGAATCTGCACTGTGATTTCTCATGGTTAAAACATCATCATACTCCTATCAAACAAAATGAAGAATCTTAAGCAAGAAACTATTGTGTACACTCGTTTTGTGAGCTAAGCTATGTAGACTGTTCTACTCTTCAGTGGGTGTAACGTGGAAAATTTATCTCAGTGGGTGTAACGTGGAAATTTTAGGATAAAGTCATATTGTTTCTCATACATATGTTTTAGTAGAGGCATTATTGTAGAGAGTACAGAAGACAATTTCCAATGCCTACGTCTAAAAGGGCATACTGCAAATGGCTTCTGAGGAAAAATTATATACCAATAAGCCCTTCAAAACTAAAATTAATATATTCCAAATGAACACTCAACTCTCTGCGATTTAAAGAAGAGAAGCTAATTTCTGTATTCCCCACTTTTTAATAGATCGCTCGTCACCGTAAATAGCAAAGAAGCATGAAGCATCCTTTATGATTCAATCTAAAAGGACACCACAATCGCATGTAATGCATTCCGTAAAAATACTCAAAATTTGCTCCCTCATCACCAATTTTAGCTAAATAGTGCCGAGAAACCCTTTTTGATCTTCAAAGACCCTGCATAACCTCTAATTTTTCTCCTAAGCATCAATAAAATTTCCGAAAACTTCTCTAGTTCCTCCAACTCAAGAACTTCTGAAAAAAAATGTTAGATCTTTAAGTAAGTAGACAACCAGCAGTGGAAATTCTCATCCTGTCTTAACATTCAGTACAAAATCTAAAGTGGTTATATCCAAAACCCCTCAAACTTCATTCCTCCTAAAAAAAAATCCAATATTTGCGCACAAAATTGAGAAAAATTAAACTAACCTGGCGATTGGGTAGTGAAGTTGAGGAAGAGGTATTGAGGAGATCCTTTGAGGAGAGCTTTATAATTGGAATCGAAGAAGACCAAGAGAGAGAAGAAGGTGATTTTGATGAGGATGCCTTTGAGAACGATGAGGAGAGAGGATAATAGCAGCAGCTAATGGACGAAGAAGAGCACGAGGCCGCCATTGGAGAGGGCTTGAGATTCCGCTGGGATTCTTTACGAGTACTGAAGATAGACGAGATGAAGAAAAAGCCATTATTTCCTCTATTTTTGCATATATATATACCCCCCAAATCGTTCATATTAGCAAATCTACCCCTCAGTCTTGATATTTCCAACATTATTCTCCAATTCTCTCACATTAATTTTTTCTACCCCTCCCATTCGATAGTTTAAATTTTTTTTTATGGAATATCAATTTTATAGTTTAAAAATAGGAAATTATTACAAACCTATTGAAAATAATTGGAATGTTTGACATTGCATTGTTTAAAAACCAACATTAAAAAGTTATATGGTAAGAATAATAGCATAGAGAGATATATGTAAAAGTGTCCGTAGGGCTGTCCATCCGGGCCGGGCCGGGTCGTTGAAATGAAATGACATAAATTACAAGTACAAAAAATGATAAAAATAACTTCTTTATTAATAATCGGTAAATCCTTTACAAGTATAAATTTATTTCGAAATTCGTCGCATCACAATAGATGAGTACATCCCAACTAGGTTGGCACCTACTCACCCATATCACTATCATTTGCAACTTTTTTCGAAATAATTTAATTCAAATTTAAAGCTAAGAAATAAAAATTACAATTTTATGAATATTATCTAATCATTATATCTATCTGCTAGTCCCAACTCTTCAAATTTATCTTCAATCATAGCAATCCGTTCGATGCCTTGTGTTCGCTTCTCGTATCTCCACCAATCCTGTAAGCACATCACCGCTTGTACAGTATACGGATCTAAGCATGTCCTGTGGTCGTCGATCAAACGTCCTGCTGTGCTGAAAGCGGATTCCGAGGCTACAGTCGAAACCTGCACTGATAGTAAGTCACGAACCATGGTGGAAAGTATAGGATATGAAACTGATCCATATACTTTCCACCATTGCAAAATATCTAAAGCATTTCCTTGACATTTAACTAAGGAAGCAGATAAATATTCGTCTATTTCAGAAACCTCTAATCCTGATGAAGTTCCAGATCCACCAGTTAGTTCAGCTACCATTGCATACCTATCAAAACTTACACTTTTACCTCGACCTGTGCTCGAAGCTGAAGGTGCCGAAGCTGAAGACTGTTGTGTAGCTACACCATATCTAGCTGCATACTCATCATATAAGGTTTGAAAATAATTTCTAATAGCTACATAATGAGTAGTAGCAGTAAGGGTGGATCCATCATCTAAGTCTATAATCTGTCCACCATACAATGATTGTAACAAACTTCGAAGGCCAATTTCCTTCAAGCATGGATCAATAAGAACACCAATACCAAAAATATGAGGAATAGGCCTAAAATACTTATTAAATTTACTCTCCATTTGAAAAATTATATTTCCAAAAGTATCATCCATACGATATTTTGCAAAAAATTTTTGAATATTTAAAATTTGTAAAGCAGCTAAAGTAATAGTTGGATAATAACAACCAGATAATAACATAGTAGCATCATAAAAAACTTGTAACATCTCATTTAATTTACATATAACTGTCCATTCATCTTCAGTTATTCCATAAGCACTACCAGAGCTAGAACTAGAAGCATAAAAATTTATAAAATCATTTATAATTTCTTTATATTCTATTGCTACAGATAACATTGCATATGTGGAAGTCCACCTATGGTCAACATCTTTTGGAATTAGTCTAGGCTTATAAATTTTTTTTTTACAACATTGTTTCCATCTTTTAATTCTCATTTCAGAAGCATTATGCATATTAGTAACTGTTCTAACTTTTTCTATCATGGGTTTAATTTCAGAAAATGCACTTTGAACAATTAAATTTAAAATATGACAGATACATCTAACATGAAAAAGCTCACCATGACATGGCAATGACAAAGTTATTTTCAGAAAATCAACAGCTACATTATTATTACTTGCATTATCTAGTGAAAGAGTAAATATTCTTTGATCAATTTCTAGTTTCATAAGTTCTTCAACAATTAAATTTGCAACATTAATACCAGTGTGTGACTCTTCAATTGCAATAAAAGAAACAACTCTTTTAAACATTTTCCAACTTTCATCAATCCAGTGTGCTGTTATACATAAATAACCAGTTTGCACTCTAGATGACCAAATATCAGAAGTTAAAGAAAATTTGCAGTTTAAATTTTTAAAATAAGAAATTATTTTTCCCTGTTCCTCAACATAATATTTTAAAATATCACGTTGACAGGTTTGACGAGAAAATTTTGTAAATGCAGGATAAAAACCATCTCTAAACAAATCTTCAAATTCATCATCTTCTACTAATTTAAAAGGAAGGTTTTTAAGAACAATAAACCTGATTACGCATTTCCGGGCTCGGGCAGCGTCATAATTCCAACTGCCGAGGGTACCTGAAGAGGATGATTGGGAAAGCATAGACTGCCGGATATCACCTTGTAGATTTTGGCCTTTGTTGTGTTTTTCAATATGCCGTTTGAGATGGTTGGTGCCGCTCTTATGATGAGCTTTGAATATCTGGCCGCACAACGCACATTTCGCATTCTGAGAGATGATCCTACCGTGTTCATCCTTGGTGACGTCTATCTTCTCAAAAAAATTCCATACATCAGACCTCGGCCTTTTTGGAGCTCTTGGTGCCGTAGATTCGTCGCCACCAGATTCAGGATTAACACCGGTAGGATGAGGAGTTGTTGTAGGAGGACTCATCTCTGGATCGGTAGGAGTTGCATGTTGCTCTTCATAATCAGACCCAGAAGCCATTTGTTGGAAGTATTAGAAAATACAAAAGATTATAGGATAGTATATTAGTATGAGATAGTATAAGATTGTATAAGAGAGTAGTAGAGAGAGAAATAGATGAGTTTTGTTGTGAGAAAATGAATTGAAACCCCCCCTCTATTTATAGAAGCAGCCCCCTAGGTAAATGACCAAAAAACCCTCGAAAAATAGCCGTTTTTTGACCGTTTTAAGGGGCAAAACGGTCAAAAGACCAAATCTGGCCGTTAGGCCAGATTTGGCCCGGGCCGGGCTGGGCAACGGTCACCTTTGTGACCGTTATGGCCGGGCCGGGCTGGCCCGGCCCGGCGGACCGGGGTCAACGGCCTCCGGCCCGCTCGGCCATCTTCGAAGCCACAGTGCCGTTTTTTCAGGCACTGTTCCGGGCCCGGGCCGGGCCCAGGCCGGACACCGGGCCGGGCCCGGGCTCCGGGCTTTTTGGACACCCCTAAGTGTCCGTTTCTATTAGTTATGATTAATGCCCTGTGAATTTTGTTTCAAATTTTTTTACGTAACACTCACGAGCTAGTTTAAGAACTTTCATTCCAGTGTTCTTTGAATTCACCATTAAACGCACTCTAAACATATTTCGAAATAAAATTATGATAGAACAATAAATTCAACAAATATTTAATATTAAAAAGTTTTAAAATTAGCTTACAAGTGTCACATGGAAATGTCATGATCAAAGTTTTTTCCATTTGTGTATCATATAATTTATTAATACGCAACTCTTAGGCCTCGTTTGGTACGCGGGAATGAGGTGGAATGGAATGATCATTCTCACTTTTCATTCCTTCCTACCAAACACACACTCTTTTTTGAAGTTGGAGTGCTCATTTCCACTTCTCATCAATTCCCACTTTATGTGGGAATGAGCATTCCCAATGAAATGATAGGGAATGACGATTCTCACTTAAATGAGAATCGCTAAAATATACAATTTTAAAATACGCTCATTCCCACTTCATTTTATAAATCACACCCAAACGTGAGAATGATAATGACTATTCCATTCTCACATTAATTCCATTCAATTCCTTCTTCCATTCCATTCTTATTCGAGTTCATTTCCGCGTACCAAACGAGGCGTTAGAGACTTCAAGATATATAACTACTCATAAAAACAAGCGAGGGTATATTAATGCAGCATACGGGAAACTGTAAGGTACTTAAATGCTAATTAAGGATAAGCCCAAAATTGAGCCACAAACTAAACAACTCAGGCCAGTCTCACGTCTGAAACAGGGAGGGCCCAATAGGAAGGCCCAGCCCACGAAGCGGAACAAACAACCGTCTCGAGGCGCCTTTCAAAAATTAGGGTTTTGAGAGACGCCTCCCGCTTCTCGCCGACCCGTTCGAAATCAAAAAAATCCCCCTTTACTATTTAAAAAATTCGGTCTCTAACCCTCTCATCCTCTCTTATCTCAAATCGAGAGCAAGCGTCTCCGTTGGAAACCCTAGAAGTCGCGGCCTTCTTCGATTCGCCGACAACCCTCGTCCCTATTTAGATCAAACCCTAAAGGTAAACGACTTCGAATCCCAGCCTAGGGTTTGTTTTTTCTTCATCGGCTTTCCATTCTGCAGTAAGTTATAACTGGGTTCTAGGGTTTTAGGGTTTCGTACGCTACTGATGCAGTCTTTACTGTTTTAGGGGGTTAACTTTCATTTTCTGCAGTTATTCAACTTTGAATTGTTAAAAATCAATGATTTAGTGGTGAAAACAAGCAACTATATCGACAAAGGCGATCCTTTTTCGAGTTGACGTCGAAATGATTTGTTTTTCCCCTTATTTTATCTTTATTGTGAATCATAGAGTGTTTATGGAGTAGGCTATTTTCTCATCCATGAATTCCAGTGGTAAATTTAATTAATAAATGCTAATTTTTTCTCCTGAATTTAGTTGCAAGATATTGTTTTTACTCATTATCTTTTACAAAGTTGGGGTAAAAGCTTTCATGTCTTTGTTGTTTGCTACTTCGTAGTTTGATTGTGATATGTAATTGCATTGCATTCTTATATTATTGGGATTTGTAGCATTATTTATGATCATGTTAATACCATTAACTTGTTGATTGTGTGAAGCTTGTTGCTGATTCATAGAATTTTTATTGTAATCAAATAATTATTAACTGTAATCAGGCAAAATTGAGGTTCTATCTTATGTTGCAAATTTTCTTTCTTTTATTTTTCCTTAGGTATCTTATCTTTTACCTTGAAATGGAAATAGCACAATACATTTCTGATTTATTCATGTTATCTTTAGGATGAAAGGACTAATTGAATGCTATGTTTCAGCTTCAGCAAAACTAGATCAAAATGCTCTACTTGGGAATCCAAACATGTCTCTAGAAGTGTATTCCTTTGATGAAATATATTCTCTACTGATTGTAATCTTGATGTTGGTTCTCAGGCATTTTCAAATTTCTAGTTCCACCGCTATGGCAATGGAGATTACTCAACTCCTATTATCTGCCCAGTCTCCTGATGGGCAGATTCGAGCATCTGCAGAAGGCACCCTCAAGCAGTTTCAGGAGCAGAATCTTCCCCATTTCCTGTTCTCTTTGTCCGTGGAGCTATCAAATGATCAGAAACCTCCTGAATCTCGAAGGCTTGCTGGTCTCATCCTTAAAAACTCTTTGGATGCAAAGGACTCTGTTAGAAAAGAAGAGCTAGCCCAGAGGTGGGTTAGTGTTGATTCTTCAGTCAAAGCTCAAATCAAGGAATCTCTATTGCTGACCCTCGGGTCATCTATTCCTGAGGCAAGGCACACCTCATCACAAGTGGTTGCCAAAGTTGCATCCATTGAGATACCTCGACGGGAGTGGCAAAACCTTATTGAGCGATTACTAACCAACATGAATCAGCAGGGTGCACCGGAATCCCTAAAACAAGCAAGCTTGGAGACGCTGGGGTATGTTTGTGAGGAAGTTTCCTATAAGGATTTGGAGCAAGATCAAGTGAATGCCGTTCTCACTGCTGTGGCCCAGGGCATGACTCAGCCAGCTCACAGCTTTGAAGTCCGCTTGGCTGCTGTTAGATCACTATATAATGCTCTGGAGTTTGCTCAAAGTAACTTTGAAAATGAGATGGAGAGGAGTTATATCATGAAGGTTGTGTGTGAAGCTGCCGTAGCAAAAGAGGTTGAAATTAGACAAGCAGCTTTTGAGTGCCTGGTTTCCATATCTTCTATGTATTATGAGGTTCTAGAGCCTTATATGGACACTCTTTTTAATTTGACAGCAAATGCTGTGAAAGTAGATGAGGAGCCTGTTGCTCTTCAAGCTCTTGAGTTCTGGAGCTCCATTTGTGATGAAGAGATTGAAATTCAGGAAGAATATGGCGGAGCTGATGCTGGGAGCTCTGTAGCAGCACATTCATGTTTCATTGAAAAGGCTCTTCCTTTGCTTGGCCCGATGTTGTTAGAAACATTGCTGAAACAAGAGGAAGATCAGGACCAAGATGATGGAGCTTGGAACTTGTCTATGGCTGGTGGAACCTGTCTTGGACTCGTCGCAAGGACTGTTGGTGATAAAATTGTGCCCCTTGTGATGCCTTTTGTGGAGAACAACATAACAAAGCCTGAATGGAGGAATCGTGAAGCTGCAACATTTGCATTTGGATCCATTCTTGAAGGTCCTTCTATTGAAAAGCTTGCCCCGCTTGTTCATACTGGACTTGGGTTTCTTCTCAATGCTATGAAAGATCAAAACAGCCATGTCAAGGATACGACAGCCTGGACTCTAAGCAGGATATTTGAGATCTTGCATTGTTCAAACAGCTCTCATCCTGTGATAACAGCGGAGAAGCTTCCACATATCATATCGGTACTGTTGGAGAGTATTACTGATGCTCCTAATGTAGCTGAGAAAGTTTGTGGGGCCGTTTATTTTTTGGCTCAGGGGTATGAGGATGCAGAGCTAGATTCCTCAATGCTTACGCCTTACCTTACCAATATTATTGCCGCTCTGCTTTCAACAGCTGATCGTACAGATACCTATAGCCCCAGGCTTCGGACATCTGCCTACGAGACCTTGAATGAGATTGTCAGGTGCAGCAAAATACCTGAGACATCAAATATTATAGGACAGCTACTCCTTGAAGTGATGACCAGACTTGGCAAAACAGTAGATCTTCAAATTTTGTCTTCAGATGACAGAGAGAAGCAAAGTGATCTTCAGGCATCGCTGTGTGGTGTTCTTCAGGTGATAATTCAGAAGTTGAGTGGTAATGAAGAAACCAAAGCCATAATACTACAGGCTGCTGATCGCATTATGGTTTTGTTTCTCCAAGTTTTTGCCTGCCGTAGTTCCACTGTTCATGAAGAAGCAATGCTTGCAATTGGAGCCCTTGCTTATGCTACCGGTGAGGAATTTGCTAAGTACATGCCTGATTTCTGTAAGTACCTAGATATGGGTCTGCAGAACTTCGAGGAATATCAAGTCTGCTCTGTCTCAGTTGGTGTTGTTGGAGACATCTTCCGTGCTCTGGAAGACAAAGTTCTTCCTTTCTGTGATGGTATAATGACTAATCTTCTCAAAGACCTTTCCAATCCCATGCTTCATCGCTCTGTGAAACCTGCTATTTTATCTTGCTTTGGGGACATTGCTCTTGCAATTGGGGAGAATTTTGAAAAGTATCTTACATATGTAATGCCCATGCTACAAGGAGCTGCGGAGCACTGTGTTACACATGATGCTTACGATGAAGATATTGTTGAGTACAGTAATCAGCTCAGACGTGGAATCTTTGAGGCTTACTCTGGTATACTTCAGGGATTCAAAAGTTCAAAGGCTCAGCTCATGGAACCCTATGCGAACTATCTTTTGCAGTTTACAGAAGCTGTTTTCACAGATAAAAATAGGTACATGATAATATATTCTCTGGTCTGTCAATTTATGCATTGCTGTAATACTCTATTAAAATAAGGGTAAATTTCAACCCCCCCCCCCCCCCACAAAAAAAAAAAAAAAAACCCCCCCCAAAAAAAAAAAAAAAAAAAAAAACCCAACCCCAACCCAAAGAAAAAAACCTTACTTTGGCTGTTTCACACAGAACCTTCCCTTCTAAACTTTGTAAATTAGAGAAACCCCCTTGAACTTTCAAAATCATACAATCCTGCTCCAAATATTAATAATTGACACAAATGTTGTTTAACGTGAAGGTTAAAAGGGCAAAGATATCTTTATCACTTTCTACTTATTCTGCCGAAAAATTCTCTGTCCGTTAAAAAAAATACAGTCAAAATTGCCTGAAACATGTGTCATGGGGAATTCATGAAAAAAACTAATAAAGCTGTTCCCCCTGAAACGTGTGTCATGGGGTATACTATGGTGAAACAAGTTTTAAGGGGTTTTCTCTAACTTATAACGTTAGGCAGCTTTGCGCAGAACACTCCAATGTTCAAGGAAGTCTTGTGAAATTTACCCTTAGAACAATGTTGCAAGTCTCAGTTTGTACATCATCTAAATTACTGTTAACTAATGTGCAGGGATGAGGGAGTCACAAAAGCTGCAGTTGCTGTAATTGGGGATCTTGCTGATGCTCTTGGACCAAACACTAAGATTTTATTCAAGGACCGCACGTTCCACATGGAGTTGTTGGGTGAGTGTCTTCAGTCCGATGATGATCAGTTGAAGGAGACGGCAACTTGGACTCAGGGGATGATTGGTCGTGTCTTGGTTTCATGAAGTGAAAGCACCGTCAGCCGGGTTTTGGTTTCATGAGGTGAAACCACTCTTGCAAGAAAAAGAAAATGTAGGTTGTTGTTACGGTGTCGTGTTGTTTTTCTTTTCTTTAAAGCACTCAAAAGATCAGATGTCTTCAATTAGTCAAGCGTAGGTACTTTTGTTAGTCCAACATTCTTTTTCTGTTTTCATGGGTTCTGTTATATTGGTGACATTGGCGTCTTTGGTTCTTGAAAAAGTAATTCAATGTCCTAATTGTCTTTAAGTAGTTCCCTTGTCTCTCTGTTGTTGTGATCAAGTTTTTTTCTATAAAAGAGATCGAGTCATTTTCTCTAAAATCAAGCTTTTCTTTATCTTGTGCAATAAGAAGTGGGGTTATTTGCGTAATATGATGCACAAATGTATTCTTTTTCTCTATAAATCTGCTATATAAATTGCAGCCAATACAATTTTCTTTCAGAATACAACAATTCATTGTGATGCTAACTCAGTAACACATATATCTAGCACACACCATTTAAGAACCCAAACAAAAGGAACCGAAGCTTGCTCTTGAAAACGAAGCACACACCATCAGCAGAGAAAACTAAGAGATCACACAATCACAAAACTCGCAAGAAAACCACATGATGCTCCTTAGTAGTGATCCTCAGGGGGGCAGTATGCTGGATGAAAAGCCAGGGGCCCTGCACTGTAGATCACGGTCTTGTACCCTTCACCAGCCGAAGTCTTGTTCACATCTCTAAGCATAGATCCTTCAATTCCTCCATTGATGTTTGTTAGAAGATTGCACTCGACGTTCGGAGATGAGATCAGTCTCACTCTACAAGCATGAACAAGTTCACCCTCGTAGTACTTCTTCAAGTCCAACCCCTCAAGTGGGCAGTAGAAGTACCCGTTGTTATCGGTCTTAACGGATTTGTAGAACCCGACCCGGTGCTTGTGGTCCCTGCAAGAGATTCCGACCTTGGCGGATGGCAACGGGCGTGCACCCGTTAAGGACCAGGATCCGGCTTGTGAGCAACTTTGGCAGTAGACCATGCCTTCGACTGCCATCAACACCTTCTCTTTTTCTTTGTAGAGGGGGTTTGAGGTATTTGGGTGAGCGAAGGAAGTGGCTAAAATTATGCTAAAGATGAAGAAAGCGAGTGTTGAGGTTGTCATTTTTCGTGACTCCTTATAATTTGGTTGGATCAATGGAATTTGAATGAAGATATCTCTACAGAGGGTTACTCTATATATATATACATGGTTGTAATGCGAAATCTTCGGCAAATATTGATCGTGAGGAGCACCGAAGTTGAATGCGTATAGACTGGTGGCTAATTTTCCTAACGTGAGGAGCAGTGAGAAGGCACAGTTCATAGATCGTGAAGACCTCTTTCTTTTATTAATTAAAAATGCATAATTATAAACAAAGACCACATAAATAATTATACATTTCAATTAAGACGAATGTAATGTTTAGCATGTTATGAGGCAATCAAGTAATTTATTACCTAGGTTTGAATAATGCTACCAATCACAAACAACTATTGATTGATAATTGTTTATGTGGTTATTTTAACACCCATTGCTGCCTGCAATAAAAATTAATCCGTGAAATTAATTTACTTTTATTGTCTTAAAAATGTACTACATTTGTGCTATGAAAGCTTTTTAACACTTTTTTTACTTTTTTTTTGTGAATAATCGTATTTTCTTCAACTTACTTATTCAGTAATTAACAAATGTGAAAAGATGTAAATTGCAACAGAGAAAATACTGTAAACAGTAGAAGTAATTTGATACATAAAGATCACATCCAACTTAAGATTATACTGCTAAAAAATTTGTTTATAACAATCGAGAGCACATTACGATCATAGCTGTTGCATCTAAAAGCAAAGCAAAGGTTCTACCGAATAAACAAACGAAGAAATAGTAGTATACACCACATAACATTAAATTCCAAATATAAGAACAACATAATTAATTAAGATTAAATATTCACAAGGTGCACATAGAAAAGCATAATGTAATTGGAAATTTACGTCCCTTTATTCATTCAGCATTATAGTACACTCTGCATCCATGGCACTCTTCACAAACATCTGCAAACCACAAGCTTCTGCAAACTTAACACAGTACAGCGAAAATAGCACCCACAACTGTACAACTTTTCTTCTTTCATCAGAGAGATGACCTTTGAATCTAACTTTAAAAAAAAACAACAATACAAGCAAAAAAGAAGAAAAAAAAGGAAAAAAAGCAAATGAAAAGGAAAAAAAGGAAAAAAAAAAAGAGGAGTTCTCTGCACACAAGCACACAATTCAGTTCATATCTAGTTAGCCTCTGAAGAAAGAATCTCGATCTCAGCCCACCATAACGGCGACACTTTCGGAGTTGCTCCGTCCGGTGACATTGAGGTGATCACCTTCAGCTTGGCAGCAACTTCTGCCATTGCTGGTCTACAATCAGGGTCTGGATTTATACAGGATCTTATCACATCGAATAATGCCGTGACATCCTCTTCTCTATAAGATCCAATGGCAGGGTCTATCAAATCTTTGACAGATGCATCCCCATTTAAGTAACAAGAAAACCAGGGTTCTTGCAAGTCATTCTCTGAGGAGAATGGAACCCTACCTGATAGTATCTCTAGCATCAATATTCCAAACTTGTACACAATGCTCTCTCTGCTGAGCAAGGAGTCATCTATTGATGGTGATTCAGTTTCTTTGGTTTCATTCCATAATCCAATATCTCCAACCTTAGATGCATAATCATCTGTGAGATAAATAGTTGAAGAGTTGAGTGTTTTTAGAATAACAGGGGGGTTTAGCTGGTGCATGTAATCCAAACAATATGCTATTCCCATGGCTATTCGAAGGCGTGCTGCCCAGTCCAAGTCCTCTGCTTCTTTAACTGCACGAACAAAAGTATTTGCATAAATTAGGACAGGATACGGAAGTGCACGAAAAAGTGCTATTCCGTACATAGACGATATAAAGTGAGGTATTCACCGTGCAAATGCTCAAAAAGACTCCCATTTGGAGCATACTCAAACACCAGCATTCTCGTGAATGGTTCTTGTTCTGCACAGTAGCCTAAAAGGTTGACGAAATTCTTATGGTTCACTTTCGACAACTCTGATATCTGAAATCAAATGCAAGAATTCATCAGGGAATTAAGAGAATTCCACCTACTAAATCATAACATTACTAATGAGAGAAATTGCAGGTACCTTCTTCCTGAACTGAGATTCAGACTGTTTTGACCAATTCTTTGCAGAAGTAACCACAGTAGAGACAACTGCTATTTCAACTCCACTTGATAGAGTTCCCTTGTACAGCATACAGTCTGATAGAGAGCCAATAATATTACTGAAATCTTCACAAGCTGCTTCCAATTCTGACCGTTTAAGAGAGGGCACACCTGCAAGAAAGATATAATCATGTGAATAAAAATGTGGAAAGGAAAGGTTTATTAATAACAGGATAAAAAACTAACCCGTTACAAATGCTTTCTGGAGTTGCCCACTTAAGCCTGTTGCCCAAGGTCTCACGGTGACAACTCTGTTGGCTCGACAGCAGAGAAAGCACACTACACTCAAAGTCACTAGAATAGACACTCCTGCTACTACTGGCACATAGATTTTCCAAGCTGCTGTACTCTTCTCTTCAGTTGCTAGCGATACTGATGGAGGATTCGAATGAGAGGTGGGGGTTGATGCAAATGAGGAGGGTGGCTTAGTATGTAACTTAGGCTCCGCAACAGGAGATGGAGGTTCTATTGCTGGTGAAAGTGAGGGCACGGGAGTTGGAAAATCAATGCTTGGGGATGGTGATGATAAGGGAGAAAATTCCATAGAAGATGGTGAAACTGCTGGTGGATGGAATGGAGATAATGAAGGTGAGAATGATGGGGCGAATTCAGTGTCCAATGTCATCATAGGAGATGGAGATACTGCTGTTGCTGTTGATGCCTGAGGCTTTATATTATTATTTACATTTTTGTGATGCCAAACTCTATCCTCACCACCTACTTGGAGAAGCCTCCGGTTAGTTCTAGAGCCAACATCTCTACAAAAACAAAATTGCAGTTAGACATGAAGCAATAACGAAACTATGTGAAAAATGACTGATTTTTGTTGTCAATACCAAAATAAAGCATGAAAAAGAACCATGCTTCTTACATCTTTTTGCTTTTAAATTCATGTCAGTGACTCTATAACAATGCAACAAATAGACTGAACTCAGAAGCAAACATCTGTTGGATAGTTTACAATGAAATGAAGAGCAGGTACATAAGTTCCGTGAGATAGTCACAAGCAATATTTTGAATGGTGGGAAATTGATCACATATTCTAAACGCAATCTCATATTACTGAGGTAATACTCAGTGTGTGTTTGTCCTTAACAAAAGGGATCTTATGTCTGCTAATTTAATAAATAAATAAGTAAATCAACTTCTTCAGAAAAGATATGTCCCCTTTTAATCCCTCTCCTTGCCCTTAATCTTAAATTAGCAACACCGCAAAATTACAAATATTCCTTCTCTATTACCCTTGTCTATTCTTTTCCAAACTGTCCCTTTCTCCCACTCATCTCATCCAACTCTCCCAGACTATCCACCTGAATCTACTCAAGAGCCCAAATCAAATGAAGGTATCTTACTCTGTTCAACGTCAGTAAAAACAGAAGGCATCTTAATGCATTCCGCAAAGTACAATATTGAAGTGAAGGATCTCCCAGTTTCCATGGAAATAGTACTAAAATCCAACAGGCGAAGAAAATCCAGCAGTCAACTCTGATAACTTTTACTGCATCACATGGTAATGTCTGGACCATTTGGGACCATATATCCAATCTAATAGGACAAATTGATACTTCTCCTTTAATAATTCAATCTAATAGGAAGAACCAAATAAGATCCTTAGCGGTAATTGAAATATGATATAAAGACCCATATAGCCGACTTCATACTAATAGATTATCTACACCAATACATATGTACTCGCAGATTAAAGCAGCCCTAAGAAGTAAGGACTTAATAATGCGAAACTGCAAGTTTCAAATTCCTACAAAAACAAAAGCTACAACAAACTTCATCGACAATATTTTAGTTCATGAAGCAGCAATAAACTTACCTTGCACCACATCTACGTGCTGAGCACAGTAGTTCTTCATGCATCTGTAGCTCAGAAAACACATTTAGATTTTTCAGTTCTTGGGGTATGTTACTTATAAAGCTGTTGCCCCTGAGTACACTACAATAAATTAAGCATGAATCAGAAAACAGGCTTACATCCACACAAATTAAAATCCCAAATAGCTTTATGGTAGTGAAACTCACAGGATTTTCAAGCACAAAATGTTGCCAAGGTCTGGTGGAACTGGCCCACTAAGATTATTGTGTCCAAGGTCCAATACCTCCAACTTACGCAATTCCTCTAACTCCCTAGGGATTACCCCAGAGAAAGAATTGTTCCGTAAAATGCTGTAAGTCATGATAGTTAGACCATATCATCGGTAGAAAACAAGACTAATTAACTCATCTAGTAATGAATAGCACTGCAAAGTTTAAATAAAAAAATTGCTACATCTGAAATACCAAAAAGTGAAAGGTACAAGCTTGCCGGTTAAAAAGCAGAAGTTGCATGGAGACCACAAAGATCGCCAAAAATATATTCAATGGTAATGATTCAGTTCTAAGAAGGCCATAATATACTATAAAATGCAATTATCTACCATGTAGAAAGTGAAGTTATAATTTGAAGGACAAAAACTATAAAATGCGATATGATATATCTTAGTAGCATAATGCCATCTAAAGACAATCCACATAGACGGATAGCAGAAAGGATGATGTGCAAATATACGCTACGATCATGAGGAATCACGATACTGAAATTGTCACCACATAGAAGGTTGGGAAGTTCCTATGAAGTGATTATCAACAAGACCATTATGAAAGAAACCACAAAACTGCGAATCAATAACATAGTGCCATCTAAAGACAATCCGCAGCATGATAGCTATCCTCTACATAGACGATGGCGATGGCATAAAAATAAAAAAGGTTAGTTCGGGGGAAAAAAAACTTCTATATGGAGGACATTATCATCACATACATGAATACTCTATGATCAAGTTGTTGGCTGAGATGTGCTTACAGGGACTTCATATGTATCAGCTTCCCAAGCTCCGGCGTAAGCTTCCCTTTAAGATGAAGACCTCCCAAATTCCTACAAAAATAACACATCATTACTGCGAAAAGAGATGCATATAGGGCAAACCATAAGGATATTTATGGTTTTTAACAAAGTTTCCAACTAAGAAAGCAGTATATATATCAAACAATTACTCACAAGGAAACGACTTTTTCATTGAGGCACTCAACTCCAAACCAAAAGCAGGGATCTTGGGCTTCTCGATCCCAATTCAACAAAGCTCCATATGGATCTAGCTCTACTCTCTCCCTAAACCTTAATAAAGCTCTCCCTGCAATCAAAACAACAAACAAAAAATCAGGAATTTTTTTTCTTCCAAATGAAGTAAAATCGAGCATCAATCTCAAAAGAACCAAACCTTCATCATCGATCGAGGCACACAAATCCAGAAGCATTAACAGAATCAAGGCCTTCAAAAGCTTAAATCTCCTCATCTCTTACTCTCAGATTCAAATGAAGAATTAAAAGAATTAGGGCTTTCGAGGGAGATTTTGTACGCGGAGAGGAAACGAAGAAGAGTTCAAAATAGAGCTCATAAGTGATGATTTTCTTTTGTTTAAATTTTTTTTTTCCGGGTTGATGATCTCTGTTGTTTGTTTTTACTTCTTTGGTTTATCTGTGGGCTTTTATTTATACATGGACCTAAATTTGTTTGTTTAGCAGTGTGGGTCCCGCTGATCACTCTCTGGAAGAGTTGAGGGGTGAGTTTTCGGGGGAAGTTGGAGGGTGATCGTCTCATCACTTTCGACCGGGCGTTTTGAGCTGAAAGCTTTTGAGTACGTGCTTCGCTTGTTCCTTGTTGTAATAGTTCCCATTATACATCATTATGTTTCCATCTATTCCTCTGTAATAAGTGTAGGATAAAAAATTTACTATTTATACTATAGTAAATATTAAGTTTAATTATTGTAGTATTACTATTGTAGCAAATTGCAATAGTCGTTTAAAATCTCATTATTACTGTAGCTCAGGCGGAATACTGCACAATTTTAAAAAAATGTTACTGTATCACTTACAAAAATTGTATTTAAATACAGAATTTGTGAACTCGTTTTTCTACGCGTCTTGTGGGGTCCACCCACGTGAAAGCAAAGCCTACCACAAATCCCTGCACGCGTGAACTTCGTTTCCGTAGACCAGGCTTATAAATAGGTCTCCTTTTTATTCTTAGGGTTTCGGTGCAAAAAGGGGGTGTAGGGATTTGTTTGCGGCTGCAGTGAAAACGAAGGAGGTTTTGGTTTTTGCGGCTGCAAAAGAAAAGCGCGGGCAGCGGCTGTGTTTAGGAGATTTTGAGCAGTCCCTTTTAGGGTTTTGTGCATCCCTTTGAGAGAGATATTTGTGTGAGGGATCTGAGAGTTTGTATGCGGGTTTAGATGGAGTGATTATAAACCCTAGTTGTATTCTCTCCCTCTAATTGTAGTTCTCCCCCCTCCTTGCCCCGTGGACGTAGGTAATTTGCCGAACCACGTAAAATTAGTTGTCTCGCTATTTGTGTGATTTGTAATAGCTTTTAGGATCCCTCGACAGGTCAATCCTAGAACTGATGAGAGGAAGAACCGATATCTCATTTTGTTGAGATATTCGCTTGAGATTCTTGTTTCCTTGGTGAGACGGAAATTCTTATTGCGATCTGACTCTCTTGTTGTGCTGCCGAAGTGCTGCCAAAATTTTCGTTGCACGCAACAAGTGGTATCAGAGCCCATATTTCAGATCTAGGGTTTTGGAGTTTGGTGGAGGAAGATTTTTGTGTGAAGCTTGGTTCTTGGAGTTCTAGGCTTCGGTGGAGATAGCATTAAGAGTTGACGTTGGAGATTTCGTTTTCCTCGTGTGGATAGGAGAACTATTTGGAATCCGATCTAGGGTTCAGTTGGGTGGTTCCTAATTTCTATCAAATTTGTTCTTTCTCTATAATTTGGAGTTAGTTTGCAATGGGAGAAGAAGGTGAAAGCAGCAAGTCGATGGCGAGTACAATACAAGGTGGTTTTCAGAACACTAAGATTAGTGTGGTGAAGTATGACGGCAAAATCAACTTTGGTTTATGGATGAGCGACGTACAGGATGCGCTCAATGCTCAGAATTTGGAAGAGACTATCATGATCCACGAGAGGCCGCCTAAATATGATGAGGCGATATGGGAGAAGATGAATATGAATGCTTGTGGGGTGATCAGGTCATGTTTGGAACAGGAGCTGAAATATGATGTGATTGGGATGACGTCTGCAATGAAGATGTAGAAAATTCTCAACAATAAGTATCTCACAAAGAGTGTTGAGAACAGGTTGCACTTGCTACGAAGACTCTTCAGATTTCAGATGTCCAGAGGCACCTCGCTAGCGGCTCATGTGAACAACTGCACTAAGTTATTGTCGGACTTGGCGAATGTTGATGAGAAGATATCGGATGAGTACAAGGTGATTATTTTGTTGGGCTCCTTACCGGATGAGGAGTATGATACATTCATGCTCACTTTGTTGAACGGAAGATCTTCTATCAGCTATAGTGAAGTGACTAACGCATTGACCAATTACAATTTGAGGAGGAAGGACAAAGAGACTTCCCGTGCTAGCACTTCAGGCGAGGCCTTGTCGACGAGAGGTAGAAGCCTATATCCGAAAGGTGGTAATAGAGAGAGGTCAAAGTCAAGAAGCCGCCACCAATTAGCAAAGAACCAATGTGCATTCTGCAAGGAGCAGAGACATTGGAAGAGAGACTGCCCGAAGTTCAAGGAGAAGGAGAATGATAAGAAAAAGGGTCCGAAGGCCAATGAGGTGAATATTATGAAAGACGATGATTCCGATGATTCATGCTTTTCTCTACTGATTACTCCGGAGGTGAACCATGTGGATGCATCAGATTGGATGCTTGATTCCGGTGCTACTTATCATGTGACCCCTAGGCGAGATTGGTTTGCATTGTTCGAGAGACTCGATGGGGGTATTGTTGTTATGGGAAATGATCAATCCTGTGACGTTTGTGGGATAGATACCGTGCGGATTAGGATGCACGATGGAGTAGTCCGTGAGTTAAAGGAGGTGAGATTTGTTCCTTAACTGAAGAAAAATTTTATCTCAGTTGGAGCTTTGGAGGCGAAGGGATTCAAGGTGACTTTTGAAAACGCTGTAGCGAAGGTTACTACGGGATCATTGGTGGTGATGAAGGGAGTCCGTAATTGGAATTTGTATTATCTGAAGGGAAGCACCGAGATTGGTCAGGTTGCTTCAGCTATTTCAGAAGCGGACATGAGCAGACTTTGGCACTATAGGTTAGGGCACACAGGTGAAAAGTTACTACAGGTATTGTGTAAGCAGGGGCTACTGAAGGGAGCCAAGAGTGGGAAGATTGAGTTCTGTGAGCACTGTGTTCTTGGCAAGAAGACGAAGGTGAAGTTCGGGACTGCCATTCATCAGACGAGGGGCATCCTGGACTACGTGCACACAGACGTTTGGGGTCCCACCAAGACTGCATCACTTGGTGATCGACATTGGTTCGTCACGTTCGTAGATGACTATTCTAGGCGATGTTGAGTGTACACCATGACAAAGAAGAGTAAAGTTCTGGATATATTCGTGGAGTGGAAGAAGAGATTAGAACTACAGACTGGGAGAAAGATCAAGACGTTGCGATCCGACAACGGTGGTGAATATACTTCTGATCCCTTTCAGTAGCTATGTCGAGACGAGGGCATAGAGAGACACTTCACGGTTAGTCATACACCACAACAAAATAGGGTGACAGAGAGGTTGAATCGGTCTTTACTGGAGAAGATCTGATGCTTATTGTCGCAGAGTTGTTTGGAGAAGATCTTTTGGGCTGAGGCACTTACATATGCGAGCCACCTCATTAATAGACTACCTTCATCTGCGATTGAGGGGAAGACCCCAATGAAGAAGTGGTCGGGAGAGCCAGCACACGATTATGACCAGCTCAAGGTATTCGGGTGCCCTGCATTTTATCATGTGAGAACTGATAAGTTGGAACCTCGAGCTAGGAAGGCCATATTTGTAGGATCCAAGCGTTGTGTCAAGGGATACAACCTTTTGGGATCTAGTTGATAAGAAGATTGTGCTGAGTAGGGACGTCACGTTTGATGAGGCTTTTATCTTGAAGCTTCTCAGCTCTCATCAGGTGGAGAGAGACCCGGCGAAGGAGATATCGTAGGTGATGGAGATCGATGCAGCTCCACATTGTCCAGATGGTATAGTATCTATTAGAGTACCGACTGATGTGGCGCCATGCGAGCACGACGATGACACGGGGGATACGAGTACTAATGTGCAGGATCAGGGACCGACGGCTCAGGTTCAGGATTCGATTACGGTTCGGAGACAGAGGAGAAACATACAGATGCCAGCACGGTATGCCGACACAGTTGCATATGCACTTCCGGTGGAGAGTATCGATGAGTTGGTGCCTACTACATTCAGAGAGGCCGAGCAGAGTTCGGAGACTGATTCGTGGTAGGTGGCTATGCAGAAGGAGATAGAATCTCTTCATAAGAACAATACATGGGAGCTTGTTGAGCTTCCAAAGGGGCGGAAGGCAATTGGTTGCAAGTGGGTATACACGAAGAAGGAGGGCATTGAAGG
>NC_033800.1:14976560-14994189 GCF_001876935.1 Asparagus officinalis
AAAATCAGTGGTAAATTACACAACTTTATGTTGAATTAACCTGATAAATATCCAATATCGAGCCCTTCTACATACAATCTTGTACGGAGATAGAAGATGATGTAACTACTTCTGCGGATTATCTACGATCTTTATTGTAGAGAAAGCCTATAATTAGTTACATTGACTAATGCTATTACTCTATCCCAATGGACCTCATAATTGAAAGTTTTTATTTAAATAACTAATATCATTCCTGGGATCCACTGATTGAGGGGATTTTATTGGTGAATTATGGAGCTTCTCTACAAGTAAGGTTGTGTAGAGAACCTCCACCTTCCTATATCTGACTTAGAAAATCAGGAAACAACATGCATTACACTGAATATTTAAAACTAAATGGTTATCAACTATATCGTTTAAGATTTCTGCTGAAATAAATGTCAAAACATGGCTGTGTATAAGATTTTCCATAGAGGGTATTCTTTAGTAATACATGTAGAAATTAAGGAGATCATAACTCATGTCAATTCGAAATTGATGAATACACTAATATGATAGGTTGGTTTTGCTAATGCAAAATTAATGATTATACTAAAGCAGTATCTATTTCTGCTATATTGATAATTGGGTTATTTGCGAACAATCCCCTTACAGTATCACCCAATTTGCCAATATTCCTTGTAGTTCTATCTGTTCCGAATGGACCTCATGGTACTATAAATGTTCTATTCAAAGTTCGGTGACAACACGTGAGGTCTAATCACAATTAACCCTTGATGATATTGACATAGAATTGACGAGGCACGAGCTACAATCTCCCTCATCCCTGAATCATCATTAATACATGGAGTCCTCGATAGAGCTTTTTTACTCGTGTTGACATGCGTATGTCGACGTGCCGCTTCGTATACCCGCAGCTGTACGGCAGGAACAGGACCAGAGTGATAGAAGCAGCAATTACTGTAATTTGCTTGTCATCGCAAGAAAACTCATAAATTATGGGATTGATGACAATGTAACTACTAATTATCACCACGTACCTTAGACGGATGTAGCAGTCATTTTTTACTTAAAAAAGTCACGAGACGAAGATTTGGTTAGCTGATAAACAGCAGCACAAACCAACGACAAATGGGTAATCTAGGTACTGTCGCAATCTCGCTTAAAAATTCTTGTAAAAAAGAGATAATTTCTTGGATTACTTTGAAAACTGGAAAAAGAAGCAACCTCTGGATTGGATTTTTTTAACGGTTTTTCTAGCATGCGTTCATAAGCATTTATTAGGAGATGAGAGAGATAGAGATAAATAAATAACAAGTGGGTCTTCACAATTCGCACTAGTTTCTCTCCATTTTCCCCTTCCCCTGTTGGTCTTGAGAGTGGAGACCCAAACCTAGAATCAAAATCAACAATTGCATGAAAATTCAAGACAGGTCATGGGTGTGGTCTGCGCCACACCAGGGTGTGGCAGAATCTGCCCTGTCTGTCATGGGTGTGGTCTGTGCCACACCAGGATGTGGCAGAATCTGTCCTGTCTGCAATGGGTGTGGTCTGCGCCACACCAGGGTGTGGTCTGCGCCACACCAGGGTGTGACAGACTCGTTTTAGAATCCTAATCTGTTTGGGATTGTGTTTTGTTATAAATAGAAACACGTCCCTTAAGAGCACGGAAAAAAAAGGGTTTTGAGGGCTCTTTGAGATTAGAAATCTTAGAGAGAGAGAGAGAGGCCAATTGCAAGCATTGTAATCTTCTTCAAGTAATCAAAGAATTGTGTGGTGTGGCTACCGAGGACGTAGGCACGTTGCCGAACCTCGTTAAATCTGGTGTGTTCTTTCTTGTTTACTTTCCTACAAGTTTTTATCTTTGATTTGTGGTGAATTTCTTTCTTGCTCAACTCTCAAACACAAGATCCGGAAGGGTACGGATTTGATTTGATTATTTCAAATCCCCAACATCCCCCACCCTAAACCCCCCCAATTTTTTTGGAACGAGTGCCTCTTGGCACACATTAGAAAATTTCTTTAATTTTTAACTGTTGGGAATTTAACGCCTAAATCCCCTAATGCAACGGAAACGCGGTATAGAGAACAGTACACCAAGATTTACGAGGTTCGGCAACTGCCTACGTCCTCGGGAGTCACACAAATAATTTCTTATTAATCCAACAAGAAGTTACAATTTTAGGAGCAGATCCCTAAACTGGGATTTCTCAAATAAACACTGTAGCTACAGTGTTAATAATCAAAGGGTATGAACCCTTTCAATTCTCAACTGAGAATAAATACCCCACAGATAAAACCCTCTTTCTTTTCTTCTCTCTCTCTCTTAAATCCCCCTTCAATCACTGTTGGAGCTGGGGATTAAGTCACAAATCGCAGCAGCGATTTAGGGCAGCCGCCAGAGACGCCTGCGTCTGGTCGTCGACAACCTCGCCTGGGCTACCGGAGCTCGCCTGCGACCATCGAACTCGTCGGAGCTCGTCGGAGCTCCTCTTCGCCGGCGGAGGTTTGTTTCCACCCCTAATTCTAACAATCTCCCACTTGGAGACCAAACCGACGACAATCAGGCTATCTCATCAAGCTCCTCTCCTGTGTGGCTCCGCCTTCATCATCTATGCATGAAGGCCAACTGAAGTTGCACACAACTTCAGTTTCTGAAAGGTCGCTGCCTTTGTCAACATATCCGCTGGATCCTTTCTTCCTTGGATATTCTGTTGAAATCCTTTGACAACTCGTCGGGCTCTGTATCTTCTGGAACCACCCTGTTCCTTCTTCACTCGATACACCCACTTGTTGTGACGTGCCTTTTTCCCCATGGGCAACTCAGCTAGTCCCCATGTCTGGTTGGAGATCAGAGATTTCTTCTCTTCTTTCGCAGCAAACTCCCACTTGCTCGCATCTCCACTCTGACAAGCTTCATCAAAGCTTTCAGACTCTCCTCCATTTGTCAGCAACATATAATTCATGTATCTGCTGTTAGGCACAGGAGGACGAGTACTTCTCCTTAACATCGGAGCTGGTGCGTCGGGCTTCTGCGCACCATTCTGTCCAACAGTCTCTTCTGGCTGAGGATCTTCTGCATTGGGTTCTTCCGAGAGGTTATCCGGAACATCATCTGCATCTACAAATGTTGACTCGCTCTCTGAGTCACCGTCATCTGTCTTGTGCATGTCCTTGTACATCACCTTCTCGTTGAATGTCACATCTCTGCACCTGATCACCTTCTTGTTTTCGTTGTCCCAAATGCGGTAGCCGAACTCGTCTTCACCATACCCGATGAATGTGCATTTCTTGGACTTGGGATCAGGCTCATTCCTGCCTTGATCACTTATATGCACATAAGCTACACAACCGAAAACTTTGAGATGTGAGAGGGTTACCTCCTTTCCGCACCATACCTCTTCTGGTATTCTGTGCTCCAATGGGACCGATGGACCTCGGTTGATCAAGTAAGCTGCTGTGTTGACTGCTTCTGCCCAGAACTGCTTCGGTAGACCTGACTGCATCCGAATGCTTCTGGCTCTCTTTGTCAACGTTCTATTCATGCGCTCAGCCACACCATTGTGCTGAGGCGTGCCGGACACGGTCCTCTCCATTCTGATACCGTGCTCATAGCAGAACTTCTTGAATCTGGTGTCTTCATACTCACCATCATTGTCTGTTCTGAGTTTCTTTACCCTCAAACCGGTCTCATTCTCGACCATGGCTTTCCATCTTCTGAAAGCCTCAAACACTTCTGACTTTTTCTTCAGAAAGTAGACCCATACTTTCCGAGAGTGATCATCAATAAAAGTCACGAAGTAGTGTTTCCCACCAATCGACGCGGTGGTTGTTGGTCCCCAAACATCCGAGTGAACAAGCTCTAGCTTCTGCTTCCTGGGGGGTCTGCTACTTGCCTGAAAGCTAACTCTCTTCTGCTTTCCAAGTATGCATTCTTCACACACATCAATCTCTACTGATTGTAAACCTGGGAGTTTTCTCTTTGTGTGCATAACCTTCATCCCCTTTTCACTCATATGACCGAGTCTCTGGTGCCACAGCTTTGAAGTCTCATTGCCTGCCGCAACTGAGATCGAACAACGTGCACCCGCTGTCATATACAGGGTACCAGTCTTCCTGCCTCTGGCAATCGTCATTGCGCCCTTCGAAATCCTCCAGTCATCTCCATGGAAAGTCATCGTGTAGCCTTCACTAGCCAGCTGGCTTACTGAGATTAAGTTCCTCTTCAGGTCGGGAATATACCTGACATCCTTCAGCTCCCATACTGACCCATTCAGCTTAATCTTCACTACACCTTTGCCAATAATGGCACATGCTTGATCGTCACCAAGATATACATTTCCAAGGTTTCCGGGGATATACTTCTCGAGGAATTCTTTCTGAGAAGTAGCATGGAATGATGCTCCCGAGTCCAACACCCAAGACTCCTCCTTGCTCTCCAAAGAGCATATCAGCGCATCATCTCCTCCTGAGGTGGAGGCAACGTTCACATCTGCATTTGCCTCCCACTCCTCCCGTGCACTCCTGCACTGATTCTTGTAGTGCCCGGTTTTCCCGCACTTCCAACACTCGATAGCCTTCGAACTGTTGGGATTTCTGGATTTGGATCTCCTATCATCTGATCCATTTCCTCTGGTTGAACTTTTACCTCTTGACTCTGTATGCAATACTGAAGAGGTTGTAGCTTCACCCGACTCTCTCCGTCGGATCTCCTCACTGAGAACCAGATCACGAACGTCGTCAAACTTCAACTTTTTCTTTCCCGACGAGCTACTCACTGTCGTGACTGTAGCGTTCCAACTCTCTGGTAGGGAAGACAAAAGGATCAACGCTCGAACTTCCTCATCAAACTCAATATCAACTGAACTCAATTGGGTCGTGACTGTATTGAGTTCATTGAGATGATGTGCTACCGATGCACCTTCCGCCATTCGCAGATTGAATAACCGCCTCATCAAATGGACTTTATTTGAGGCTGATGGCTTCTCATACATATTGGAGAGTGCTGCCATAAGATCTGCCGTGGTCTTCTCCTTTGCAATGTTAAAAGCAACATTGCGGGTTAACGTCAAACGAATAACCCCGAGGGCTTTTCTGTCCAGAAGATTCCAATCTTCTTCCTTCATACCCTCCGGCTTCTTCCCCGAGAGAGGTTGATACAGATTTTTCTGATACAGATAATCCTCTATCTGCATTTTCCAGAATCCGAAATCTGATCCATCAAACTTCTCTATTCTCACCTTTCCCTCATCTGCGGCCATGGCTCCCACTTGAATCTGACTTCCTCTAGATCGTTTCACGCTCTGATACCAGTTGTTGGGAATTTAAACGCCTAAACCCCTAATGCAACAGAAACGCAGTATAGAGAAAGTACACCAAGCCACAGATAAAACCCTCTTTCTTTTCTTCTCTCTCTCTCTCTTAAATCCCCCTTCAATCACTGTTGGAGCTGGGGATTAAGTCACAAATCGCAGCAGCGATTTAGGGCAGCCGCCAGAGAAGAATCGGAGGAGGAAAGGGGGAAATCGGCACCTTCGAAACCCTAGGGAGAGGGTTTATATAGGCGGAGATGAGAGAGCTGGCGACAGCCTGTCGCCAGCGATTAACCCTGACGCAAAGGTCGGGTTCGCCCAAAAAGCAAACGCAGAGGTCGGGGGGCAGGCGAACGCAGAGCTCGCCATCGACGCAGAGCTCGCCATCGACGCAGAGCTCGCCATCGACGCAGAGCTCGCCATCGACGCAGAGCTCGCCATCGACGCAGAGCTCGCCATCGACGCCCGCTTCGAACGAACGCAGAGCTCGCCATCGACGCCAGCTTCGAACGAACGCAGAGCTCGAGGCTTCGAGCTCGTCCTGTCGCCTGGACCTCGCCGCCTGGACCTCGCCGCCGCCATCCTAGAGCTCGTCGGAGCTCCTCCGCCGCCGGAGGTTGGTATCCACCCCCAACCTAACATTAACTTGAGAGATAATACAACGGTGAATATTTATTTGTTAATTACTCTGCATTAAGGTCACTATTTAGAGAAAGAAGGGGGCAAAAAGAGGTGGAAAAGCTGTTTATTTTTAATAAGCGAAAAGCCTTGACAGCTTAAATTTAAGGGTGCCTGACCTAAGTTGCATAGCACGTAAGGCAACACTTTCCTTTAAGGATACGAAACCGTAAGCCAAATCTTGTCAACTTATTATTATTCTTCATAAAAAAAATGTTAAAAAATTAAAAGACTCGAACTTGTTTATTTTCTTAATTTTCCTAAGACTATTTTATTTAATTTACAGGAGGCGGCAGTATCATACTCATCCGTCATTGGTAGTTATGCTCCTTTTTTTCTTAAAGTCAAGCCATGTAGAAATTGTCTTTGCAAGTTTATAACTATGTACATCTTTGATTCCGAGTTAATTAGTCGAATGTCATTGTACATCTAAAAAAATACCGTTTATTTCCTAAATAGTATAAATTTAGTTAAAGTCCTGCATTTAGTCAAATAATTGGCATATAACCAAAGATGAACTTAGAGTAATAATAGAGCAATTACGTTTATAGCTAATATTTCACGTTCTCTCTTAAATCTTTTAAGACTTGAGGGAGATTTCACTGCAAATCACTAGCATGTGAAGGGTGAATTAGGATGAGATTATATATAAAGAAGAAGATTTAGATTCTCTCTATTAATTATTTTTCTGTGGCAGCGATGAACAGGGAGAGATTAGTCGAAGGATAATTTTGTTGAAAAGAATCAATATAGAAATACAAATTTACAGAATGATACTTAATTGGTTCATTGCAACTGTAGGAATCACAACTGAAGTCGCATGCAGATAGAATATTTGGGGTCAGTTGCATCCATTTGTTTCATCGCAAATTTACAGCTAAAAGAGATCTCCATTTATTTGATGCTTGTTCAAGCTGCAAATGGGATTAAATTTGGAACTCCGAAACTTTTAAATTGTGAGATTGATGAATATAAGTTTATGTTGTATCAATAGGAGAACCTAATACTATTCACAAACATAAGAAGTTATACCCCAGAGAGAATTTGTTGGTGCATCTCACTCGCTTGATGCTAAGGCAAAGGTGCATAGTTTTAGCCTCCGAACATGTGGGGCCTCCTTAGCTCAAATCTAACCATCAACATTGCAATTGATTTTTGCTTGGTTTCCCTGTTACTTTCTCAAAGGTGGGAGGTTATCAGGACTTGGTATCTGCTGATCTTCAAGCCTACGGAGGAGTTGTTGGCTCTCTACCAAAGATAGGTTAGATTTAGAGTAGAAAATGATGTTTTTGCCAGTTTTGCTTAGTTTTGGGTTGAGCTCAAACAAACAAAGCCCAACTAAGGTAAGAGGGTGTTTGGGGCTTCTGGATATTTTCACTAGCTTTTAAGCTAGTTTTTTTTTTATTTCTACTTGTTTAATAAAATAACGGATGACATAATTAATAAGTCACATTTTAAAAAGCTGCAATACCCCAACTTTTAAAAAACTAACTTATAAGCTCACATTAACTTATAAGCTTCAAAAAATAAACTTTCCCAAAGTATAGTTGTATCTAAAGTTGTATGGTTATAATTTTTTTTCATAGAATAAATAATAATAATGACTATAAATCTCTCGCAATGTTCCATTAACAAGAATTTAATAAACCATCTATAGTTAACAAAACAAAATGTCTTCACAAGTCTCGAAAAAGTTACCATAATGAAAAACAGCTTCTTAGGAGGGTGTGGAAATTAAATGATTCCAAGCCTGAACAAAAAAAGATGGCCAAACATCCTCCGTGTGATCAACAAAATAAAAAAAAAAATCCAAGTCAACAAGCTGTAAAAGACTTTGGTGTTGCTCCATATCAATGTCTTAGCTATCTCAACCACCATCATCAGTGGTCGCATCTAAATCTAGCATAATCTCTTTTATTCTGGTAGTCTTGACAACACACTCTCTTTATTTTTCTGAAAACAACCTGAACCGGGCAGTGGAAAATAAACGATAGTACGTACAAATGTTTGTGCGTCATATTGAAATTTGATGGATATTTAAATTGATCTATTGCAATACAGAATCATACACATTCTCATCTTCATCATCTTAATTAACTTGCTCTATCCTAGCAACACAACCAAAATCAGATTGGTGGATTAACTTTTGGTTGTTTATTGTGTTAAGAGGTCATTTTGTGCTAAGAGTTGGCCTTCAACTAGCCCAATATTGCTAGTACTAAAGTTTGATTGAGTATGTAATGCATATCTTATAATGTCTTGAGGACCACATGAGCGCCATAATAGTGAATTTTTCTGAAAAATTAACCAACTATTAATGATCAACAGCGTTATGAGAATACAAACTTGTAAAGGTATAGGGGACAACAGCACATGAACTATGATTGCTAATCATGTTCAATGGTTTCCCTACGTAATAATCCTACGTTTGACATTTTAAACCGTTCCTAGCTTGGATTGTTGGCTTCTTTTTGTCTCTATTTAAGGTTAAGATCCTCTCAAATATTACGGATAGAGAGTACCATCCAAAATATAAACTAATGAAAGATTATGATTCCAAAATTCTAGTGTTTAATTTATCCACTGTCTTAATAGTAAAGAGGATATACAGAGATTTTAGGGTAAATTTTGAAAACAGACCCCTTTATAAAAATATTCCCAAAAAAAGACTCGTTTTGAAAATATTCGCAAAAAACAGGCTAGTTTCAGACCTGAGACTGAAACTGGGTCGTTTTTTGCGAAAAAAATTCCCAAACTTCACGGGAGTTGAACTCCCGTGAAGTTTTTTACATAACAAAACTTCTTTTGCGAAAAAAATTCCCAAACTTCACGGGAGTTGAACTCCCGTGAAGTTTTTTACATAACAAAACTTCACGGGAGTTCAACTCCCGTGAAGTTTGAGAACTTTTTTTCCCAAAAACCGACCCAGTTTCAGCCCTGAGGCTGAAACTAGATCGTTTTTTGAAAATAAAGTGAAAACGGATCTTTTTTTTAGAATATTTTTGCAAAGGGGTCTGTTTTTAAAATTTGTCCAGAGATTTTATGTACTAAAAAATATATAATTTTTTATGATTCTAAGACTTTTGATATCATTGTGCTTTTGTTTCAAGGCATCGTATCCGAGTTAGTGGCTAAATCCATCATAAAAAGCTGATGCTTCAACTACTTTATTTTGCCCCAGCTATAAATAGTTAGCAAGTGATGTTCAACTGGCCGCCAAAATGGGCCACACCTAAGTCTGAAGGTGCTTCTTAGTTTTTTTATTTTTTATTTTTCTCTTCAAATGAGCCCAGCATAGTTACCTATTTCCTCTTGGGCGAATTTTTTAAATAGACCAAATATAATATATATTTTGGAAAATCAATCGATTTTGTAGCTATTTAGCACAATCGACTAACTTTTAGTTATGTCAACAGCCGTCGCTGAAAATTGGTCAATTAAAAAAAAAATCATAATGTACGTACAAGATTGTCCATGTGTAATTAGCAAAGTTAACTAATTATAAAGGATTGGAAAGCTTGTATGTGTTTTTTCCAGTTTGAAGTTTAACATGATTGAAAAATTGGGCTAGTAATTGGCCAAGTGGATTTACTCTTAATAGGGTTAGGCTTTGATGAATCAATCCTGTATGATTAGTGAATTTGCTAATTATACAGGATTTTCAATCCCGCACGATTAGCGTGGCCCACTAATTACATAGGATTGCCAATCCCGAGTACAATTTTGATAAATAAATTTTCCTTTTTGATAAATAAATTTTGAACTAGGTTGATTTTGGTAATTAGATTTGTGATTTGGTTTATTTCAAAAATTTTCCTTTTCTTCAAGATGAACTTGGAGAAACATAAAGCAAAAAATGAAAATAAAAATGTACACAGGTGAAGTAACTAGCAATTAGTGTTCCCATTTTCACGGCTACAAATTTTTTTTAGAATAATTTCTTGCATATGGTGAATATCTATTTTAGATAATTTGGATGGATTTGTGCTGGACTTGAAGTTAAAATGGGCAGCCCAAATAAAAAGTCACAGACTTTTGCTACATGTTACTCGCCACTGGGCCAGTAGGCCCTTTGTTCCTGGACATTACGTTAACCAGCCCAAGAGCAAGCATTAGTTGTTCGCTTTGTATACCAAATACAGATTTAAATATCACAGTTCATAAACAACCCCAATAATTTAAACTTAGGGGGTTAGTCACCTAGAACTTTTTAGTAGAACTGAGATAATTGATAAAGTGGGATAATTTTTTAACACTGAGATAATTTAGTGGAACAATGATGGGTAATTCTTAAAGTAGGATAATTTGGTAGGATAATTTGGTGGGATAATGATGAATAATATTATGAAGTTGCATAATTTGGTAGGATAATTTGGTGGGGGTAATGGTGGGTATAAATTACTATTGTTAATAATTGTATATTATAATATAATATTGATAAGCAAATTCTAGTAATAACTATAAAATATAATGCAATAAAGCATCACTATTCATCTCAAATAATAAAATAATTTACAAATAAATAAAAATCTAAATCCCTAGAGTGACTCGACTTCCATCATCCCACATGGCTTCTATCATCCCACATGGCATCTGCCATAGAATTTCTCCAAGCTCCTGCAGCTGCTCGTTAAGTCTGTAACTCGTCTTCTTTATCGGAGTCATCGTCTGTATCAGCAACATTTCGCGCAGCTTCTAGTGGAGGATCATAAATGTCGAAGTTTAAATCTCATAACATCATAAAGAAAGAAAAATAAGCATTTTTCAGCCATTAACCCTTTGGACCAATGTCATCATGATCGCTGAAACCAAATCAGCAAAAAAATAAAATGTACACAGGAATCATCCATGGCCGCTAAACAGATGATCGACAGATGAACTATAAATATCCCAATCAATTTACTAAGCCGATTTAATAATAATAGATATCACCATTAACCATTCAACATCTAATCATCAATGTGATCGCAAAGTTACTTTCTAACTTATAAAAAAAAACATAAATAGCCCGCATATCTTTAGCACTAACCCACCAACACTATATTCTTAACCTAAACCCCTGTTGTGGAGAGAAAATTTAGATCAAACAAATAATAATAAAGTAATTTAACGTCAAAAAGCTATCAATAAAGTAATATATCTTGAAGATAATAATAGATCTAATCATCACAAAAACAAAGTAAAGACAGAAAAATGAACGGATGATTGACTTCATGGTAGAGAAATTTTCTAGGCGGAGAAACTAACCAAAAGAGAGGGAGGCTGCGTTTCACTTTTTTTCCCAATTGTATTCTTTCCAATGTGTGGGATAATTTGAGAGAGGAGAACTTATGTCCCAATTGTATTCTTTCCAATGTGTGGGATAATTTGAGAGAGGAGAACTTATGGTTATATATATATATGTAGTATAATTTGTGGGATAATTATGACCAATTATCCCAATTCTAATTCTAGTAGAATTCTATTTGACTAACGCACCAAAAAAATAATATAGTTCTAGTTCTACAAAAGTTCTACTTGACTAACACTATAAAAAATATCCAATTTCCTAGTTCTATGTGACTAACACCTTAAAAATTTATCCCACAAATTATCTTAGTTCCAGTTTTAAGTTCTAGATTGTAACCACTGCTAGTGAAGAAACTAATCATTGATCACGAAAATTATTCAATAATATTTAGACTATTATGATCCATTACCAATGTATGCATTATTATTATCTCATCTGAATTACACTAATTTGATTTCTCATTCAAAATAAATGATATTATTCATTAAATAATAGACAATTATTATTTACAAAATGGCCTCTTCATTACCGTTGATGACTTGAGATTCATTCCGCTCCAAACCTTGTAAATAGTGAAATCACCGAATGACCTCAAAAAATAGTGAAATTGCCGACTTGTAAATTGTGAAGCCACCAGATGACCACAAAAAATAGTGAATTTTCCACGTACCACTTGTCAAGATAATTAGTAAAAATCGATAACCTCTTCAAACTTATGCCACACTCGAGAAACATAATTAAAAAAACAAAAAACTTAATCTACATCTTTATCAAATGTACAATATTCACAGAATCACCATTTTCTTCTCACATTAATTGGCTCCCTTCTCTACCACCAAGCGCAAGCCAAATGACCACAAAAAATAGTGAAATTACGATGTACGATTTGTCAAGATAATCAGTAAAAATTGATAACTTCTAAAAACTTAGGGAAAAATATGTCCAGGCCCCAAAAGTGGGAACTTCGTGTGACTAGCCCCCTGTACTTTGCCCCATGTGGAATAGCCCCAAAAAATGAGCTTTAATGTTTTAAGCCCCATCAACGTCAGCTTTATACTAAAAGCAGATCGTTTTTTGCAAAAAAACCGAAATTGCTCTTCTCTTTCTTCCCCAGACGAGTCCTGGTCCGGAACAACAGAAGTCACTTCTCATTAATGCGATATGATGGGGAAAATGGAGGGAAATTTCCCCCTTTTTTACTCCATCATGAGCAATAACTAGTTAGTTCTCCATTACTCCTCCTTCTCAGACCAAAATTCTCTCCATAACTCTCTCCATTACTCTTACTATCGCTTCAAAATGGCTGAAAATGACATCATCTGCATTGTCTCTTCGCAGTATAAAGCGGTATTCTTGAAGATTAATTCTTCAACCACCATCTTGGATCTCAAGTTTGATGCGGCAGAGAGGTTAGATCTTCCATACGAGTCATTAATTTTGGCATACGAAGATCAAACAGTTGGAAGCTTAAAATTTCTCATTGAGAACGATGGTGATCTGACGTCTATGGTGGAGCATTGCCATAATCTTGGACTGAAAGAGGTTCACGTGCAAGCTTTTAAAGAAGGAGATGATTCTTCGAATAAACAGGAAAACGAGCAAGTCCGACAAGACATGTAGGTTAACTGTAAAATCAATTAACTTAAGTTCTAATCGTCTTCTTGTTAGTTCTAACTGGACTTCAGTTCTAATGTTTTATTTGTCATTAAGCAGTTCTTTGTTATGCTCCATACTAGAGTTCTAATGTTTTATTTGTTAGTTCTAATCGCTATTTTGTTAGTTCTACTAGAGTTATTGCTAGTTCCACTATAGTTCTCATATTGTTAGTCCTAATTGTTATAAATTAGATATAACGTGGTATAAAATAGAAAATGTAGGTATAAAATAGAACTAACAAGCCATCAGTTAGAACTGACACTAACACACTACAGATTAGAACTAACATTGTGCATATTATTAGAACTAACACGCTACAGAATAGAACTAACACTGTGCAGATTAGAACTAACACTCTACAGAATAGAACTAACATGTTATAATTTTGAAATAGCTTGTTATAAAATAGAAATAACTTCGTTAAATTAGAACTAACCTTTAATGGCTATATTGTTTGTTCTAATAGCTATTATGTCAGTTCTAATCAATGCACTGTTACTCTAATGGTTATATTGTTAGTTCTTTCTAGTTCTAATTGATTCTAACAGCAAGCAATTGTCGTTTTTGCTTTTTAGCTTTTGCTATTATTTGTTGATACTTCTACTATTTGTGCAGTTTGAACTCAAAAAGTGTAGACTGTGGCCCGTCGGCGTTGTGGACCATAAGTGTTCTAGATAAGAATCCCAATGACAATCCTTCCGGAGATGATGTCATGAAGATTGAAGACATAATTAGCAGATCAGAGAGGATTCCTGCTTGGTGGCACACAGCTTTAACCGGTGAGGGACAACGATTTGAAAGTGCGAAGGAGTTAAGATTGGCCTTGTTATACTACTCCATGGCAAAAAAATTCGAATACGAGTTTGGGAAGAATGAACCGAAGCGTATTCGAGTGTTTTGTCGGTTTAAGGCAGCAAAAAATTGTCCGTGGATGTTATTTGCCTCTCCACCGAAAAATGATAATAGACTTGAAATCAAAAGGTTTGTGGACAATCACAGTTGTGGGCAGCATGGCAATAATGCTGGTCAATCTAGAGCCTCAAGGCGATTCATTGCTACCCAATTACAACCCACGTTAAAGGTTCGACCGGATATACGGCCTATTGACGTTCAAAAGGAGTTTCTAAGCTCGTATGGGATTAGGGTCGATTATAGTAAGATTTGGTGGGGTAAAGAAAGAGCACAAGAGAAATTATATGGTGATGCCCATGAGTCCTACGATCAATTACGATGGTAAATAGAAGATGATATATAACAAAAGACAAACTAATTTCCTTTATGTGACGTTGATTATACTAATTTTTCAATGTTGGTACTAACGCTTAATCTTCAATTTTCTAGGTATGTAGAAGAGGTCAAGAAGACAAACCCAGGTAGCTATATTCATGTTGAACAACATGAGGGGAGGTTTACAAGGTTATTCATATGCTACGCCGCCTGCATAAATGATTTTTTATACAGCTGTAGACCACTCTTATTTTTGGATGATACATTTCTTAAAGATCGATTCAAAGGCATACTCCTAAGCGCCGTAGCATATGATGGAAATCAGAGGATATTTTCATTGGCGTACTGTATATGCGATCAGGAAAATAACGTTAACTGGAAGTGGTTCTTACAAGGTTAGTTCTATCCCTAGCTATGTTAGTTCTATTGCAGGTTATGATAATTCTAGCTCATTCATTGCTAACTCTATAATTCGTGTATGGTAACCACAACTCTTTGTAGGTTTGTGGTCTATTCTCTACGAAAGGCCAGATCCATACAACCCTCCACACAAGCTAGTGATAATTTCAGATGCGGATAAGGGGATTGTTTGTGGAAAATTTGCAGTAAAATGACAATGAAGGAAAATTAATTTGTATTCCTTTAATCTCAGTTACAATTGGATTCCCGATTACAAAAGAGAAGAGAATGATCTGGATTCTCTCCTTTGTTTAATTCTGGGTTCTTCACGGTGGCGATGAGATGCCTCCCTCGAATGCTCGCGTCGAGTTTGCTTCTCGTTGACGAGACGTTGTGGAGAACTTGCGTGGCAAGTTTTAGAACTCTATGAAAGAGTTGATTTAACCGAAAGTCGGTTATAAGCCAAGGATGAAGAAGATCTTGTTGCTGATCTTCAAAGCTCCAACCGAAGGATGAAGGATCCTCTTTTTGCTGTCAAGAAGTTCCAACTGACCGAACCCGAAAGATCCAGCCCCGAACTAAGTTGATTTCTTAGTTATTTATAGGGGATTAAGGGGTGTAACCACCTCTTTAATTCGCTCCTAAGTGGGGCTAATGCGATGTAACCGCCCCTTAAATCACTCCTGAGTGGAGTTGTGATCCCCTCAGATCGTGGGAAACGGTTTTGGAACCGTTCAGCTCGTGTTTGAACGAGTCAAACGCAGGCCCGCGTTCTGACGTGAATTCCGTTCAGCTCGTGTTGGAACGAGTCAAACGCAGATCCTGCATTCTGGCATGAATTCTGCATTAAAACGCGGTGTCTGGAAGCTTGAACGCATCGTCTGGAAGCTGCGTTTGCAGCGGATGAAAGCTGCGTTTGGCAGTGGTATAGAGCTGCGTTTGGCAGTAGTATAGAGCTGCGTTGGGCAGCGTTTGGAGCTGCGTTGAGCAGCGTCGGGCGGCGAATAGAGCTGCGTTGTGCAGCGATGTTGAGTGAGCTGCGTTGTGCAGCGATGTTGAGCTGCGTCGGGCAGCGATGTTGAGCTGCGTCGGGCAGCGAATAGAGCTGCGTCCAGTGGCGATTTAAGCTGCGTTTGCAACTTTTGGAGCTGCATTTGAACTGCGTTCGTGGCTATGAACGCGGCGCATCTTGATGCTGGTACGCGGGGAGGACTTCCACGTCTTGATTTGAAGAGACCATTGATTTGTAGTCTCTTTCTGTCGAAGCGTTGCAAAGATCGTCATTTTGTAATCTTTACTTTAGCTCTTTGATATGCAAAGTCGTCAGATTGTAACTCTCGATGTTGATGGTGAAGGCTATTAAACTAGAGCTCTCATCGGTTGTCGTGAAGGTCGTCAGATTGTAACCTTCAGCGATCTACGTGAAAGTCTTCAAATTGTAGCCTTCTGGAAGTCGTCAGATTGTAACTTCCATCATCGGTGTTTGATGGGGATCAGCTATCTATTGTGATTTTTAGACAGCCTACAGAACCCCCTCCAAAGTTTTCGAAAGTTCGCGGTTGACTGGGACGAATTTTCGGAATACTTTGGATCTCAACTCTGATCTTGGAGCTGTTGATTCCTTGTGGTAAAGGATTTGTTCTCTGCACTTGCTTCGAAGGCATCTTGGTTGAAGGGATTTGCACGTAGGACCTGTGTAAAGGTATGCGCCATAATCCTGCTTCTGGACTGTGGGGGTGGACCCTGCATTTTGAATTTGGAACACGGGTGTGACCTCGGCGTTCGGTTTTTGCATCGCGGGTCTGACCTCAACGTTTTGACTTAAGACATGGAAGTGGCTTCCGTGCATTTTTGACTAAGTCTTTGAGACTTGTCTTTGGCTCATCTGTTTTAAGTCTCGGCTCACATCCATTAAGCTAATGGGCCTGCAAACGTGCATAGGATTTTTGGCAAACCCTCAGCCATCAACGGATTTGATAAGCCTTTACCGACTACCGTTTGAGTCGGGCTAGCATGTGGATTGTCTAAGTCCGTTCCACATGTAACGTTGTGCTAAGAGAATGAACCCTCTTAGACTTGATGCTATGATTTTGAATACATAGACTTTGTCATTTTTACGGAAAAAGACTAACCGGCAACGCGTGTTAGGCGTAGGCTTATCTCTAATTAGGGATCGAGATAAAGTCCCCCATGCGTAAAAGGCATGGATTTTGGTGCTACGATGTTGAATACGTAGACTTTGTCGTTATTTCTTCCTGTGTTACTTGAAACACTGAAAGAAAGTTGGAAGCGCCAGAGGTGTAATATTAACTTGGCATGAATTTTCACTTAGAGTGAAATTCAGAAATTTTCTTTATTATCACTAGGATAATTCCAGAAAATATTTAATCCGTTGGGGATTTTATAATGACAACTTGCTATTCTTGTTGAAAAAGGATTAACAAGTTCATTGGGGGGTTTGACTGTTAGAGGTGTGATGTTAACCTAACAGTATTTTATGGACCTATCGCTCTATTGAAGAGAGTCGATAAGTTGATTATGTCGTCAGAGGTGTGATATTAACTTGACGGGTTTGTGGACCTATCGCTCTATTAAAGAGAGTCGATAAGTGGATTTTGTCAGCAGAGGTGTGATGTTAACTTGACAAGAATTTGTTACGATCGGAGTAACTTTGGGGACTTATTAACGTGACAAGAATGTGTTGCGATTGGAGCAACTTTGTGGACTTATCATCCTATTGACGAGGATTGATAAGTGGATTGTTGTCAGAGGTATATTGTTAACGTGACAAATTAGGAGTAATGCGAGTTGAATGCATACTCTGTGGGGGTTACGATCGGAGTAACTTTATGGACTTATCATCCTATTGAAGAAGATTGATAAGTGAATTTTGTCAGAGGTGTGATATTAACGTGACAGGAAGATGTTACGATCAGGGCAACTTTGAGGACCTATCGCTCTATTGAAGAGAGTCGATAAGTTGATTGTGTCGTCAGAGGTGTGATATTAACATGACAGGAAGATGTTGCGATCAGGGCAACTTCGAGGACCTATCGCTCTATTGGAGAGAGTCGATAAGTGGATT
>NC_033800.1:14994217-14994664 GCF_001876935.1 Asparagus officinalis
TAAGATTTTAAAGACTTAGTGTCTTGCTGGGGAAGATTGCGATTTGAGCAATTTTGAGGACTTATAATCCTATTGTCAAGGATTGATAAGTTGATTGTTGTCAGAGGTATATTGTTAACGTGACAAATTGGGAGTGATGCAAGTTGAATGCATACTCTGTGAGGGTGATGATCGTCAGGAGTGTAATGTTAACTCGACGATGTGAAAGATTCGTTACTCTTAATCCAATGGATTCCAAGTAACCAACCCCCAGTCTTGATTAAGACTTAGCAGGGGAATAAAAAAGAGATAGACAAGGCACATCACCTAGTGGGGCACTATTCATAAAGTCAGAATAGAGGCACATCACCTGGTAGGCCATTATCTGATGAGTTTGACTATCAGAGGTAACGGTTAACGTGATAGTTTTGGTGGACCTGCCATCCTACTTGAAGAGGATTGGTGGGG
>NC_033800.1:14995706-14998420 GCF_001876935.1 Asparagus officinalis
ACCAGTGAAATTCCTGTGTAGCACTGGGGTGGGTCTGAGGGGGCAGTGAACCGTTACATGTGGATGATTTGTGAACAACCGGTTATTCATGAATATGAGTTTTGACTATATGTGAGAGGTAGACCAGTGACCTGTGTAGGATGGCTAGTTGTTTTCTTTTCATACATAGATTGGGGTTAATATTTAATCATCTATAATTTGAGACATATGGTATATACATGAGGGTTTCCTTGTTTGGATTATTTCGCTCGACGTACTACGTCTCGAGTTGTAGATTTTTAAGTATCAATTCCATCTAGTTGTATGACTTTGATATTTGGATGATTTCTTTAGATTATTAGTTTTCCAGTTCCATGCTTTTATTATTGTTATTACCATTATTGCATTGGTTGCACGACCGTTCCATTCTTCCTTTTGGGATCTTGCTGTGTGCCATACACCTGACGTACACCTGTTTTCTCTGGTGTACGTCAGATTTAGATGACGGACAGGTCCAGTATGGAGATGTCTTGCAGCCGGAGTGTGTTCCAGATGGAGCAGAAGAGCAAGCAGGAGCTTAGACATTTTTTCTGTAGTTGTTGAGGGATATTAGATTATTTATGCAGTATTTCTCTTTTAGTATTTTGAGAGATTTAGTTCTTTTATAGTACTTCCCTTTATTTGTTGGACTATGTATTTTTATATTTTAGTTGGACCGTTTTGTAATAAAGGTATGTTGGACCCATATTTTATGTCTGGGATGATTTACCATTGATGATATGTCTATTTTTATTCTGGGTTGTCTTTATATTCTTGCTATGTGTGATCGGGGACCTGTGACTTCGTATTGTACTTATTTCCAGACGCTTAGCGTATTGGATTGAGAAGAAAAGAAAAGAGAAAAAAAGTAGAGTATATTTCATCTCAATCTAATACGTCGCGGGCTTGTTCACGTCCCGGTTCCCTGGTATTTTGGGAAGCGGGGCGTGACAAATTACCTCCTTAACAACAGGTCACGGTCCCGAGTCCTCACTAGTAAGGATATGGTAGACAATTTAGATACATATCATATTTCATCCGTAAGACTACAATTAAGTTCTTATATAATTATTTTAGACTACAATTGATTTCTTATACTATTATCTTAATAACTATGTTTTAACTCCTATTTTCTAATATATTGTTTTGATTTTAACTCTAATTCTTTGATCCTCGTTTTCCTTCAGAATCATGGTGGGTACTCGTAGTAACGATAACCCGTCTAGTAGCAGTGTCCCGCAGCCTGAAGTGGACCCGAGCCAACTTCTGGCGATGATTCAGGGATTGGTTACCAATCAGCAGCACTTGGCGGGACAGCTTCACAGGGAGCCGCAGCCCCAGCCTCCCCCTCGTCCAGAGTCTAGCGTCAGGGAGTTCCGGTATATGCGGCCTCCTTCCTTCTCCGGTGCCGAAGGACCTTTAGCAGCAGAGGAGTTTCTCAAGGTCACGGAGACTATTCTCACGGTGACCCGCATCCCCCATGCTGAATGGGTGGACCTCATGGATATTCAGCTCACCGACACCGCTCGGATTTGGTGGACTGCAGAGAAGACTCATTTGGAGAGGCCCATCTTGTGGGAGGCGTTCACCGAACGCTTCAATAGGAAGTATTTCCCTCAGTCAGCTCGAGACGAGCTTTTGCGACTTCCCTCAGTCAGCTCGGGACGAGCTTTTGCGAAGATTTGTGGAGCTCAAGCAAGGAGGGCGAACCGTTGATGAGTACGAGGCCGAGTTTTCTTCTCTGAGCCGATACGCTCCACACTTGGTTACAGACCCGACGATCAGGAGGCATCAGTTTCAGAAGGGCATGGATAAGTATATCAGGTTTGCTTTAGCTGGTAGAGCACTTGCGACGCACGATGCAGTACTGGATGCAGCACGCGAGATTGAGAGCGTGCATAAGGAACCTAAGGACTCACACGTGATTCAGAGCAGGACACCAGCGGCTCCAGTCCGGAATATCGAGCGTTCACCTTCGAGGCAGCAGCAGAATTCGCAGCGACATCAGTTTTCTCAGCGCCAGCCACTTCCTCATGTGCATCCCTATCAGCGCCCTGGAGTGCAGACTCGCAACCAGCCATCTGTGCGGTGTTCCTTTTGTAACTACACTGGACATACTCAGCATGAATGCCGCAAGCTTCTTAATCTGTGCTACATCTGTGGGTCCCCCGACCATGTCAGCCAGGACTGTCCGCAGCGACAGCAAGCCCGTTTGTCCCCACCTCCAGTTCGAGCAGCTCTTCCAGCTCCACCTCGATCAGACTCAGCAGCTCCAGCTCAGCACAGACCCAACCCTCGAGCAGACCCTCTTCCTCAACAGCAGCAGGTTTATCCGGAAGCGCGAAGGCAGCAACCACCTCGTCAGATGTTCACGATGTCAGTTGTGGAAGCTGAGGAGAACAATCAAGTTATCACCGGTAAGAATAGTTTATTCTTAGTTTTATTTGCGTATGAACTTTCTTATTCCGCATTGCCTTATGATATTATGATAGGAATTATTTATGAGTGCTAGTTTAGATGTATTTTCCTTCTATACTAGGTAAAGTTCTTGTTCTTCCATTCTTGCTTTATCACCCTTGACTCTGGAGCTTCTCATTGTTTCTTGTCTCGTTGATTTACGAGTATCAACTCTTGTTCCATATCTCTGTCCTTGGGTTTAATTCCGAGGACGGAATTTGTTTTAAGGGGGGTAGGAT
>NC_033800.1:14999420-15000423 GCF_001876935.1 Asparagus officinalis
TTAACATGACAAGAGAATGTGTTACGATTGGAGCAACTTTGTGGACTTATCATCCTATTGACGAGGATTGATAAGTGAATTTGTCAGAGGTGTGATATTAACGTGACAGGAGAATGTTGCGATCGGAGCAACTTTATGGACTTATCATCCTATTGACGAGGATTGATAAGTACATTTGTCAGAGGTGTTTGATATTAACGTGACAAGAAGAATATTGCGATCGGGGCAATTTTGAGGACTTATCGTTCTATTGACGATGATTGATAAGTGGATTGTCAGAGGTATATTGTTAACGTGACAGGAAGATGTTGCGATCAGGGCAACTTTGAGGACTTATCATCCTATTGAAGAGGATTGATAAGTTAATTTTGTCAGAGGTGTGATATTAACGTGACAAGAAGAATATTGCAATCGGGGCAATTTTGAAGACCTATCGTTCTATTGGGGAGAGTCGATAAGTGGATTTTATCAGAGGTGTGATATTAACGTGACAGGAAGGTGTTGCGATTGGAGCAACTTTGTAGACTTATCATCCTATTGACGAGGATTGATAAGTTGATTTGTCAGAGGTTTAGTGTTAACGTGACAGGATTTGTATACTTGTGACTTGCACAAGATTTTAGGAATTAGCGTCTCGCTGGGGAGAATTGCTAAGTGAGTTTTATCACCAGAAGCGATGAGTTCTGATACTTGTGATTTGAACAATATTTTGAAGACATAGTGTCTTGCTGGGGAAGATTGCGATTTGAGCAATTTCGAGGACCTATCATCCTATTGACGAGGATTGATAAGTTGATTGTCAGAGGTGTATTGTTAACGTAACAAATTGGGAGTGATGCAAGCTGCATTCATACTCTATGGGGTGATGATCGTCAGAAGTGTAATGTTAACTTGATGATGTGAAAGATTTATTACTCTTAATCCAATGGATTCCAAGTAACCAACCCCCAGTCTTGATTAAGACTTAGCAGGGGAAGAAAAATAGGGGTAGACATGACATACC
>NC_033800.1:15000473-15035207 GCF_001876935.1 Asparagus officinalis
ATTAACGTGATAGTTTTGATAGACCCGTCATCCTACTTGAAGAGGATTGGTGGGGGAATTTGGAGGAAAATGACTATCAGAGGTGACGGTTAACGTGATAGTTTTAGTGGACCCGCCATCCTACTGAAGAGGATTAGCAAGTTGATGGACTATCAGAGGTAAATGTTAACATGACAGGTTTGGTAGATTTTGTGGTTGACAGAGGTATTCTATTAAACATAACAACTCAGAAAATTTATTACTACAAATAAACCAACCCCCAGTCTTGAACAAGTGCAGAGGGGAAATGGTGGACATGACACATCGCCTAGTGAGCCACTGTCTAACGAGTTTGACTATCAGAGGTAACTGTTAACGTGATAGTTGTTAGACCCGCCACTTCTGACTGAGAAGATTGGGCTTGGTCCGATTGCTCAGGAGAAGATTGAGCTTGGTCCGATTGCTCAGGTTGATCCTGCCTACTTTGTTCTTCAGCTTTGATCCTGGCAATAATCTTTTGAGCCTGTTCTCCTTGAGAGATTAGTTGTCTCCAAGAACGGCATTCTACAACTCCGATTCGGGCTAGGAGGTCGGTTTGCAAATTGTGTCGACAGGTCTCTACCAGTGTAGACTGTGTCATACCTGACGAACATCGCAGAGCCATGTTTCGAAACCTCTTGATGAAGGCTTTGATGGACTCCCTCTTCTTCTGCTTAGTGGCGAGAAGGGTATGGATGGAGACTTCTGTTGGCGAGAAGGGTATGGATGGAGACTTCCGTATCCTCTTCAAAGAATCTTGATAGGAAGAGTTTCTCTAGATCCGTCCACTTTTGGATACATACCGCAGGTAGTTTCCTAAACCATTCAAAGACAACTCCCTTGAGGGTGCCAATGAACAATCGAGTCAGTATGGCGTCGTTTGATATCACATTCCCAGTCTGTGACTTGAAATGATAGATATGTTGGTTCGGTGATCCCGTGCCGTCAAAAGTTTGTAGTGTCGGGACTTCAAATTTTGGAGGATAAGGGGCTGCATCCCATTCGGCAGGATAGGGTATGATAACTCCCTCGTCTTGGAGCTCGCTTCTGTTGGAAATGGCATTGAGGCGGGCTTCCAATTCTTCCATTTTAGCAGACTGAAGATTATACTCGTTCTCAGTCTCTCTTCCTTCATCAGAGGAAGATTCCAGGTTGTGGGCTTCTTGGTCAGAAGCCGTGTCATCAACCACTTTTCCCTTCCCTTTGCTTGTGTGAGGTCGGGATGATGATGTTTTTCCTCTCCGGGAGGATTCTTGCCTGGGTGGCGAATCTGTCTTCTGAGATTTGGCCGTATCTGCGACTATTTGAGTCAACAGGGCCATGAGTTCATTGATGGCCTCTTGCTGAGATTTGAGCATAGCCTCCTGCTCATCAAGTCTCTTCGCGAGATCTTCATGGCTTTCTGTCATATAAGCGTAGCTCTCATGTTCAACAAAAGAGCTTGATGACTGGGACTCTGCAATGGCTGAGTGTTCATCATCGGAATTGGTTCCTCTGGCTAACCTCCGATAATTGACAGGGAGAATGGTTCCTGTTCGCGTCCGAGTGCGTTGGTAGACTCCTTCAAACTCGTTAGCGAGTTCTCTGATGGTCGGTGAACGACTTGTCTCAGAGTCATCGGAACTAGGACCTGAGACTTTTCCTCTGCCGATCACATTGATAGTGACCCCAAGATATTCGGTCTTTGGAGACTTCTTCCTGTGAGAACGTCGTCGTTGGTTGGGCAAAGCAACGTTCGTAAATTAGTCGAACACCAACAGTTTGACCGCATATGAGAAGCATTGACATCCTGAGATGACCGTAGGAATCAGTCGTTCACATTGGAATGAACAAATGACTTGTTGCATCGGTCTTTCTCTCGATATGAACTCACTCAAATCTATTGTGAAGATTCGAGGAGAATTGCTCACTGATCGTGAGGTTTGAATTGGAACCCCCAGTCCCGCTACGCAGAGTATTCGGGGGTCTCGCTGCCCGGTCAGCGAGCCGGGGGTCCAGGGGGCGGCGCGCCCCTGGCCAGGGGGTCCGGGGGGGATGGAATACCCCCCGGCGGGGTTCGGGGCAGCGCCCCGAAGCTCCACTGTATACACCAGGTTCTGTATCGAATTTTTTTGCCTGAATGCATGCCTGAGCTCCAGGTTTGGCTGGTGAAACGCAGTCTTGAAGTCTGCATTTTGGTTCTGAAACGCATATTTGAGACTTGCGTTCATTTTGTGGAACGCGCCTATGAGGGTTGCGTTCATTTTGTGGAACGCGCCCCTGAGGGTTGCGCTCAGTCTTCTTCACACAGAGCCTATGTTTGGGCTCATAGACGCGATACTTGCATTCTGAAATAGAAACGCAGGGCATAGGGTCGCGTTTAGGCTCACAAACACGAAGCTCGTGTTGACTTGAAGATCGATATTCTCGAAGATGTGCTCGTCGTAGGGATCTCCTCCTGCGTCGAGCGGCATTCTTCTTAGCCTGCTTTAAGGCCTTTGTCGCCTCAATAGACATCTTTCGACCCGATACCCATCGTCTTGGCACGGGTTTGGCTGAAGCTGAGCCCACTCCATCGGAGGAGGGGCTGTCCAAGCAATCTGGCCCAAAGGAGAGGTCTTCCTTCGGCATAGGAGCAACAGTTGGAGCTTTAGTCTCTTTGGAGACTTTGTGGATCTTGAACCGCACACTAGTGGAAAATCATGTATTGCTGACGGCAACAACGCTGACGGGAGTTTCCCGTCAGCGATGTTTATATCGCTGACGGGAATTCCCGTCAGCGAAGTTGCCGTCACAATTGAGTTATACCCGTCGGTGATGTTATTGTTTGTGGGAAAATTTGCAGTAAAAAAGACAATGAAGGAAAATTTGATTTGTATTCCTTTAATCTCAGTTACAATTGGATTCCCGATTACAAAAGAGAAGAGAATGATCTGGATTCTCTCCTTTGTTTAATTCTGGGTTCTTCATGGTGGCGATGAGATGCCTCCCTCGAATGCTCGCGTCGAGTTTGCTTCTCATTGACGACCCGATGTCTTATTTCACTGGAACGTGGTCTTCTCCTCACAATTTTGACGTTATGGAGAACTTGCGTGGCAAGTTTTAGAACTCTATGAAAGAGTTGATTTAACCGAAAGTCGGTTATAAGCCAAGGATGAAGAAGATCTTGTTGCTGATCTTCAAAGCTCCAACCAAAGGATGAAGGATCCTCTTTTCGCTGCCAAGAAGTTCTAACAGACCGCCCCTGAACTGAATTGATTTTCAGTTATTTATAGGGGATTAAGGGGTATAACCACATCCTTAATTCGCTCCTAAGTATTCAAACGCAGTGTCTGGAAGCTTGAACGCATCGTCTGGAAGTTGCGTTTGCAGCGGATGAAAGCTGCGTTTGGCAGCGGTATAGAGCTGCGTTGGGCAGCGCTTGGAGCTGCGTTGAGCAGCGTCGGGCGACGAATAGAGCTGCGTTGTGCAGCGATATTGAGCTGCGTTGTGCAGTGATGTTGAGCTGCGTCGGGCAGCGATGTTGAGCTGCGTCGGGCAGCGATGTTGAGCTGCGTCGGGCAGCGAATAGAGCTGCGTCCAGTGGCGATTTAAGCTGCGTCCAGTGGCGATTTAAGCTGCGCTTGCAACTTTTGGAGCTGCATTTGAACTGCGTTCGTGGCTATGAACGCGGCGCATCTTGATGCTGGTACGCGGGGAGGACTTCCACGTCTTGATTTGAAGAGACCATTGATTTGTAGTCTCTTTCTGTCGAAGCGTTGCAAAGATCGTCATTTTGTAATCTTTACTTTAGCTCTTTGATATGCAAGAGTCGTCAGATTGTAACTCTCGATGTTGATGGTGAATGCTGTTGAACTAGAGCTCTCATCGGTTGTCGTGAAGGTCGTCAGATTGTAACCTTTAGCGATCTACGTGAAAGTCTTCAAATTGTAGCCTTCTGGAAGTCGTCAGATTGTAACTTCCATCATCGGTGTTTGATGGGGATCAGCTATCTATTGTGATTTTTAGACAGCCTACAGGGATCAGAGAAGCAGTTAGAGAATTTTTTTTCCAGATTCAATACACTCTCGATGTGTGTTGCATCTAGTTGAGAACTTCAGGACAAAGTTGAAGGATTTGGGATTCAAATCAAAAGATACTCAGATCTTGGGTAATCTATTGCAATCTGCCTGTTACAAATATACTAGAGCAGAATGGAACGATTACATGGACGACATTAGACTGGTTGACGAAAGAGCTTACAATATTGTGATGAACTACGCTCCAGAAAACTGGGCCAATGCGTTTTTCCCTAGAGTTAGGTAAGTTATAAGCTATTTCATTACATGACTATTATAAGCCGCTTGACTAATTTCCTATTATGTTTCAGATATGGTCACGTTACATCAAATGTTGCAGAGTCATTCAACAAATGGATACATGAGGCTAGGCTACTACAGATACTTCAACTGGTAGAGCACATACATAAACAGATTATGGTTCGTATGAATGAGCGACGAACCATGGCTGAAAGCTGGAATCAATTTCTTTGCCCCAAAGCTGAACTTGCTCTCAAAGAGAACATGGAAAATGGCCGTCCATTGGAGGTTCGTCAGTCCCGCACATGATTATTTGAGGTACAATCCCATAGATCTTGTCAAGTGGATCTAGATAATAAAACATGCTCTTGCAGAATAGAACTAACACTGTGCAGAATAGAACTAACACTCTACAGAACAGAACTAACTTGGTATAAATTAGAACTAACTTGGTATAAAATGAGAACAAACTTTGTTTAAATTAGAACTAACTTTGTATAAATTAGATCTAACGTTGTATAAAATAGAACTAACTTTGTATAAATTAGATCTAACGTGGTATAAATTAGGTTTATACCGTTGTAAAAAATAGAACTAACTTGGTATAAATTAGAGCTAACGTGGTATAAATTAGATATAACGTGGTATAAATTAGGTTTATAACGTGGTATAAAATAGAAATAACCTGGTATAAATTAGTAAATTAGATCTAACGTGGTATAAATGAGATATAACGTGGTATAAATTAGGTTTATAACTTGGTATAAAATAGAACTAACATAAATTAGATATAACGTGTAATAAAATAGAACTAACAAGCCATTACACGCTACAGAATAGAACTAACACTGTGCAGAATAGAACTAACACTCTACAGAATAGAACTAACACTGTGCAGATTAGAACTAACACTCTACAGAACAGAACTAACACTGTGCAGATTAGAACTAACTTGGTATAAATTAGAAATAACATGGTGTAGATTAGAACTAACTTGGTATAAATGAGATATAACGTGGTATAAATTAGGTTTATAACGTTGTAAAAAATAGAACTAACTTGGTATAAATTAGTAAATTAGATATAACGTGGTATAAATGAGATATATCGTGGTATAAATTACGTTTAAAACTTGGTATAAATTAGATCTAACGTGGTATAAATTAGGTTTATAACGTGGTATAAAATAAACTAACTTGGTATAAACTAGAACTAACTTTGTATAAATTAGATCTAACGTGATATAAATTAGGTTTATAACGTGGTATAAATTAGAACTAACATAAATTAGATATAACGTGGTATAAATTAGATATAACGTGTAATAAAATAGAACTAACAAGCCATCACACGCTACAGACTTGAACTAACACTGTGCAGAATAGAACTAACACTGTGCAGATTAGAACTAACACTCTACAGAATAGAACTAACACTGTGCAGATTAGAACTAACACTCTACAGAACGGAACTAACACTGTGCAGAATAGAACTAACACTGTGCAGATTAGAACTAACACTCTACAGAATAGAACTAACACTGTGCAGATTAGAACTAACACGCTACAGAATAGAACTAACACTGTGCAGATTAGAACTAACACTCTACAGAATAGAACTAACACTGTGCAGATTAGAACTAACACTCTACAGAATAGAACTAATACTGTACAGATTAGAACTAACACTCTACAGAACAGAACTAACACTGTGCAGAATAGAACTAACACTCTACAGAATAGAACTAACACTGTGCAGATTAGAACTAACACTCTACATAATAGAACTAACACTGTGCAGATTAGAACTAACGTTCTACAGAATAAAACTAACACTGTGCAGATTAGAACTAACACTCTACAGAATAGATCTAACACTGTGCAGAATAGAACTAATACTCTATAGAATAGAACTAACATTGTGCAGAATAGAACTAATACTCTACAGAATAGAACTAACACTGTGCAGAATAGAACTAACACTCTACATAATAGAACTAACATGTTATAATATATAACTAAAAGGGTGCAGATTGGAACTAACACAACATTAGTTATACTAATATATAAGAACTAACACGGTTCTCTGTATTTGGGTTAAGATTTGTAACAAACTGTTTTCTGGATAAGCAAAATTTAACAAGAACTAACATGCAATGATGCCAGGTCTTCATTTGTTGCTGCCCTCGCTGGATCGGTTTGGGTCTAATAAACCCTTTTCGCTGTCACTCGCCTTCCTTTTCGAAGGTCCTGGCTTACTGCGCTTTGAACATGGAGAACTGGATTCCGCTAAGCCACTGTGGGAGACGACGGGGTGTAAAGGGAGAGGAACATTGCCGGTAGGGAGAGACCTCGGAGAATTGGCACCCCCAACCCCTTGGTTACGGAGAAACAACTGCCATTGGTCTCTCTCGACCGTCATGTGTTTGCCACCCCAACTAACCTCAATTAACTCGGGGTCGGTCCTAAAGGGCTGCGCACGCTGGGGCCCTAAGTTGAGTCGTGTGGATACCTGAGCCCTCTCCAAATTCCCCCCGCATTGGACCTGCGTGATGGCGTATCCTTCCCTGGCGTTACCGTCCACCGGCGAGATGTAACGGAACCCAAGCCTCTTAGGGATTTCAGATAAATCCCTAACCTTGAGTAGAACTCTACAGTCTTTGAAGTTAGAATGTGTTATGACGTCCCTGGAGCACATGACACATTCACCGATACCAATGAGCAGAGATTGAAGAAATTCAAAATTCCAGAGGTGGTATGGGAGATTGAATAGGCGAATCCATACTAGAAAGGGTTGAGGCAACGTTGTTAGCCTCAGATCCTCTTTCCAACGGCGAAATCTGCCCTTAAATGTGCCCATATCTATCAAACCGAGATCAATAGCTTGGGCAAGAACTTCATCGGATGGAAACTGTACCATGAAGCTGTTCCCTGCCGCCTCCTTGATTTGATGGGGCCATGACCTAAGATTGAAGCGGTAGGCCAGCATTTCTCGGAGCTCCTGCACCGATGGACGGCCTCTATCAAGATTGAAGATGGCGAAAGCAGAAAGATGCCGTATGGTGCTGGAGGTGTTGGCCGGGACGGTAAGCATCCTCGGAGGGGCACGAGCGGTAATTCCATGATGACAATCTCGAGAGCTATGTCCTGTCCCATGGCAGTGTACACAAAAAGGATCCCCAGCCATTTGTTAGGGTATACGATGAAAATAGATGACGATGGGTTGCGGTTTTTAGCAGGGGGAGGAGTTTGCAGAGGCGCCTACGCTGGGGCCAGTAGAAGAATGGTGGTGACCGTACTATCGATGGAAGTTGGTATTTAAGTTAATTAATTATTTAACTGACTTGGGAATACGCGAATATATGATGTGATATGTTAGTGTGATGGAACCGTCGCTTCGAAAGAAGTTAACAGCTGGAGGTTTGAAGATAACTTAAAAATTAAAAAATTAGAACTGGCTATGAGATAGAACTAACGAGCATGGTACAGAATAGAACTAACGTTGTATGAGTTAGAACTAACGAGCATCAATAGAACGAACATGGTACAGATAGAACAATACATCTGATAACAATCATTTTCAATTACTTAAATATACATACATTATTGTATTTGTATGAACATATCATTCATCACTGTACACTGTTTCTTCTTTATGTCTTTGTTCAAAACCAGCCAGTAATAATTGTGCGGCAAGTCTTGCTCGCATAGCTTCAGGGATATCGTTCAGAGGATTAACCAGCAATGTTGATCGTCCTTCAATTATGGATTTTACAAAGAGGTAGACGAACACACCACAGTCAAAGCTGCAACATAGAGTGAGTTCATTAGACATTTTCGGTCCGTTCTAATACTATAACACAAATTAACACAATATAGACATCGAAACTAACCGTCCTCTTTGTTGCTCGCATTTGATGACTTGATATCTAAATATTTTGCGCACATTATCTTCAATAAAATCAGCATGATGGGCATCAAAGAAGTTTATGATTTTATTAACAGGCTCCATCCAAGCTTCGTGCCCAGCGGATCTGTAATGCGTGACGACTTTATCTTTAAGATCAACTTCTACAAGATGCCAATGATCGTGCCTGACCAAAGGGATCAAGAGATGCTCCATGCGGAATGCGGTATATTTGTCAATGAATGACAAATATAGCTCGTAATTGTTCACCTCCAAGCCATAGAGTGAGTGCTGCAAACACATCATGTTTGAGTTGAAATTAAAACAAACATGAGTTGCGAAGGCTAACTAACACCGTATTAATTAGAACTAACACGCTGTAGGCATCGAAAATTGCCTATAGGTCTCCGCGAATAGCTCAGTGTTAAGGAATGACAATGAATGTCACTATCTGGTTCACAGGAGTTCGACTGACGTCGGTGAACGATTGAAGTAAACCGACGAACTACGTGAGCTGACGGAATTTCGGGATAACGAAAGCACGGGCTAATCGAGAGCCCCGTGATGTTACAAAAAGAACAACACCCTTCGTGTCTCGTTCATTCTACAGATAATCCAACCATTGGAGCTGATAGAACTCTTCATCAGACTTCCAACGCACTTCGAATCACTAAAATCCGAGTTCGGACGAAGAATTTACAGCGGAAGCGGACGAATGCACCTCAACGGAGCGTCTCGGTCAATGCGAGACACCCCAAGGGTGTCTCGGATTTTCCAAGACACCCCAGGGGTGTCTCGGATTTTCCGAGACACCCCAGGGGTGTCTCGTAATTTCCGAGACACCCCAGGGGTGTCTCGGATTTTCCGAGACACCCCAAGGGTGTCTTGGATTTTTCGAGACACCCCAGGGGTGTCCCAACGCGGATTTGAGCCCTGTAATCCGTTTTAACCGCTCCGTTATCCCTCATGCCTATAAATACAAGCCTTAGGCCTCATTTTTTCAGATCTGGAATTTTGGAGAATAAGCGAAGCCCTGCCGGAGTGAAGAGTGATCGAGCACTTCAACAAAAGAGAGTTCTTCGTCAGATCTACATCATCCATACCCGATCCTTAGTATTATCACGTTGTGTTAATACTAAGAAGAGCAAATATCTCGCTTTATCCGAGATAGGCGCTTCAAGTTTCTAGATCTCCTCGCGGATCGACGAAGCTCTGGATCAGATCTGATTGCCAGGTAGTCCACGGATATCGACGTCCCCGTCACAGGCTAAAGACCCACGCAAGCAAGAGACGACGAACGGATCTTGTGTTTATTTTCAAGAAAGTTGTAATTTTTATTTCTTTGTTGTTTGAATTCATTTGTAACGTTTGAAGTTTAATTGAAATCAATGATGAAGGTGTTGTTTGAATTCATTTGTAACGTTTGAAGTTTTAATGAAATCAATGATGAAGGCAACTTTTGACGAAAACAAACTGGCGACCACAGTGGGAGCCAACGGCCTCGCTGCCGAGGCCGTCGTGACGCAACCGGCCTTCAAGATCCGGGTGAACGAAGAGATCGAATACGAGTTCGATCAATAGAAGTTTGAAGAGTACCTCTCTTCCTCCTCCTCCAGCTCCGCCTCTCCAAACAGGCGCAGGAAGACTTCATCTTCCAGAAATGCTCGCGGGACCTCCGACTCGAAGATCCGAGATCCCCTCGCTGTTGCATCTACTCCCCGCGACGTTCCTATGACGTCCAACGCGGTTGAAGCTGCAGATCCAGATCTGCCCTCCGCCGTAAAGACAAGTGTCGAAGGTGCTCCAGCTTTGTCGAAAAGGGCACGCCAAAGACGGCGTCAACGCCTCGCCCGACAACTGGCCAAGGCCGCAGAATCGATAGATGGGATCCGCTACAATGAGGATCTAAAGTCCAGACAGCGCCAGGAGCAACAACGGCGATCAACCAACTCCTCCTCCAAGACAGAGACGAACGAATGGGTTCGTGTCAAGAGGACTCGCTCAACCCTCGAAGAGCGAATCAAGAAACGCCACACATTGCTTGCGCATGCTCGAGTCCTTCTACAGAAAGCGGAAGAGATGCAAAAAGAAGAGACGGTTAAGAAGCCGTCAAAACACAAGCAAGTGTGGGTGCCAAAGGCAAAACCGGCACCAAAGGCAAAAGTGGACGGAATTGTCGTCCAAGCTTCATCAAATCCAGATCCCGTTTCCCTTGCCCCTCCGGAGGAGCCAGGTAAGAACTTGGGTCTTCCTAGATCCAAGGTTCCTTTGAAAGGTCGCCTCGGTCCTTTACCGGAAAACCGAGGTAAAGCACCTGTCAAGGAGCGATTGGGACCGATGAAAGGTTCCCAAACAACAAACCAGACTGGGGGTCGTGCTAATCCCCCCAAGAAAGATAACAAAGGGAAAGCCACTGTTACCGACCGCATTAGATTGCGGGTCGAAGTTCAAGAGCCCGTTAAGTTTTCACGCTCGCAAAAGCGTAGACTTGAACGAGCGACTTTTGAAAACGCTAATAAAGCGTCATATCCCCAGAGGGAAACACATTCGTCTGATGATGATTGTGTTATACCTGGGAAGTCACAGAAGGAAATCGACGCAACACTTAAACCCAGATCAGTTTGCCGATGTATCCCGGCGTATGACTCGGTTGCGGTCAGGAATCAATAAGCGAAAGAATTACCGAAAGATGCAGAAGGGACTTCCTTTGGAAGAGGAGGTGTCAGATGCTGGTTCAGATTCTTGCTCGGCTATAGCGTCCGATGACACGGCTTCTAGTGTGGGACAACCCTACGAGTCATTCATGATCAGCGCCGAGCAAGTAACCAAGATGCTTGAAGATGCCCTGACTAAGTAGAAGGAAAGTTTCAAGTTCGAGATGGAGATGGCCATGCAGCAGATGAGAGAGATGCATGACCAGCAAATCGCGGCACTGACAACTCACCAAGGAGAACCCAGTCGTCGCAATAATCCGAATCAAGAGGAGAATGAACGGGAAGAAGATAATGTCAACATAACTATTCCTCCTGTCAACAACAATAACGGAGGCGGTCCCTCGGATGATAATGCGAAGGAGGACCACGTTACCTCTCCCAGAAGCCACTCGAAGACAGATGCGAGTGAAGACAAGAAAATGAAGGATTTGGAGAGCAAAATCAACGCGTTGATGAATGCTCAAGAAGTGAAAAGGTCCGGCATACCATGTCCATATCCAAGGGAGTGGGAATCAATTCCATATCCGGCAAAGTTCAATCTCATTAACTTTACGCCGTTTGATGGAAAGGGTTCCCCTACCCAACACTTAATATATTTTAAGTCTCACTTAGGAATAATCTCCGGCAATGAACCCTTGATGGTACGGTCATTCGTTTGCACTCTTCGCGGAGCGGCCTTCGATTGGTATCGTCGCCTCAAGCCGGGGAGTATCAGCAGTTGGGACGACATGGAGGATATGTTTCTGACGAACTTCTTCGACGACGACACTGAGGTCTCAATCGGCACTCTGTTTGATGAGAAGCAGAAGAATGGTGAAACAGTCGAAAACTTCGTGAAGAGATTCCGAAATAAAGCAATGAATTGCAGGGATCCGGTCAGCAAAGATTTCATCCTCGAGACCTGTCATAATAATCTTTCATTGGACATCCTTGAAGCCATGGGAATGGCACCGCCAAAGACCTGAAAAGATCTGAAGGTACGAGGAGAACGAGCCGAACGATTCCTTAAAAAGAAGAAGGCGGAAAGGGGCCAAATAGCAAATAACGCTCCGCAACAGAACTTTGTCCCTAAGGGAAAGGGAAAAGCACATGCGAATGCTGTGGACGCGAATCAGACATTCGAGGTGCAAGCACAACCGCAACAACAGCAACAAAAAGCACCTCAACAATCAAGATGGCAACAGCAGCCCCAGAAGCCAAAAGCCTCGGAACCGAAGTTCCCAAAGGTCTATTCGTTCAAAGAGGATGAAGTCCCCGGTATCTTCAAGTACCTCATTGAGAATAACAAGATCAAATTACCTCCAGTCCAGGATCAGGAAGATGCTAAGAGAGTCAATGATCCAAAATACTGCACATTTCATAGAGCAGTGCACCATCCTACCAAGGCGTGCTATGCCCTTAAGGACAAGATCCAAGCTCTAATCGATATTGGGGTCATCACCATGAAGCAACCGAAGGAGAAGAAAGTGGGAGCAAATACAGTTTCAATTAGTTTTGGTTCCGTTCCCTTGAACTGGTTCCAACATGAGCCGGTAATAAATACAGCAGTGAAGACAGTGAACGATGATCCTCACAAGCAGCGCCAGAAAGGACTTGTACCGCACACAGCCCCGAATGGTGAGATTCTTTGGGTTCATCCAGATTTGATTGGAGATGAAAAATGGACTGGAGCCTCTTCCAAGAAAAGGTCGAAAGGAAAATGTAAGTCTTGTTATGGAGCTTTTGCTATTCCAGGAAAAGACGACGAGGAAATCCCAGCCTTCCCGCTTTCTGAAGACGAACAGGAGGCCTTTGTAACACGAAGCGGGAATGAATATCATTACAAATATCCGGAGGCTTCCGAGCAACTGGGAGCAAACAAAACTGTTCCCTCAAAGACGCTGACAGAACTGGGAATTGTCGCAACTCCCCCAATACCTGTAGCTACAGAGAGAGTCCAGCAAAAGGAGAAGGGGAAAGAGCCTCTACACCAGGAAGCCCAAAACCCGAGGCAGTCTCGATTCAATCATCCGATTGGGAAAGACAAACCGGGAAAGGCAAGCTCTCCGCCCCATTTTGACATCATGGTGCAGTTGGCCAATATCCCGGCTAGGATAACCCTATACGAGCTGTTGCGTCTTTCAAAGGATACAAGGAAAGCATTACAAGAGGCCTTGAGCGATTCTGAAGCTTTCTTGACTCGAATCAAGCCATCTCCTGGAGAACCGGAGCCATCAGTTCAACACTGTAATCTCGCGGCACACCATTTTCCTTGCATCTCTTTTACCAAAGAAGACATGCAGACGAAGAACTCAAAGCATGATCGGCCTTTGTATTTCACCGGGCACATTGGCTCCAGCATGGTCAACCGGATCCAAGTTGATCCGGGTTCCGCTGTCAGCATTATGCCATTCCGATTGATGCATCATCTCGGAATCCCGACAAGCAAATTAGCCTCCACTGGCACTACGATTTACGGATTCAACACCAGCGGGTCCAGACCCTTGAGGAAGATTCGAATCAAATGCCAGATCGGGGATTTAAAATCAGAAGTTACCTGCTATGTGATTGACGCAGAAACGTCCTATAACTTACTGTTGGGTCGACCTTGGATCCACGGTAACCTTATAGTCCCGTCAACTCTGCACCAGCGCCTCAAGTATGTGGATACAAATAACGAAGTCAAGACGGTGGTCGCGGATAAGCAACCGTTTAAGGGATTGGAGAACTACTTCACCGATTCCCTTCTATACGGTGCTGAATCCGATACTGAATCATCGGCCCAAGGAACGGACAGCGGAGATGAAGCTGATACCGAAGCTGGGTTTGATTATGATGGTGGTTTTGTACTTAATGACATTGTACCCATTGTAATCAATTTTGACGATGATGAATCATCGGAAAGTAGTTGTAATTGGCAACTTGTCGAAAAACTATCAATAAATAATGATTTAGAGTACTCGATGTGTCTTGATAATGTCACTAAAGAACTATATGATAACCCTGACTTGTATATGCCACTTTAATCATTTTGCTTGACAAAAAAGCAGGTACAAGATCCATGCGGAGCGACGCTTGTCATCCCCGCAGGAATAGGGGGTGGAAAAGAAGTCGTCTACGGCAAAGGAAAAGAAACTCCGATACCCGATCACTTCTTAGAAGAGGAAGAAGATGATGATAAACCTGCTCCTCACTTATTTAGGTATGACGTAAAAGCGCGCGATCTAATGGAGAAGTATGGATATGACTTCACACTCGGAGAGGGTCTTTGCTTTGGTCGAGGTCCGCGAGTTCCACCTCGAATGGCCTATGTACCAAAGGAAAAACCCGATGATTATTATCGCCATAAAAGAGGTCTAGGTTATGTCTCCTCATCCGACGATGAGTGCTGCTGGCAAATCATCGATCGAATTGCTAACAAAGCTAAAAACGGATACTCTTCTGATTCTTCAGCTTGGGATTCCGATACTAGTATCGGTGAGATGTTCAAAAAGTTGATGTCGAATATGGCTACGGTCGACCCTGCGACGATAGAAGAAGACGATCAAATGCCGACATGGGAAGATCCTTGGGTTAATCACCTAAACATGCAGTACGGCGACAGGTTTGAGCAAAGGGAGCCTCCTACCGAAGATCAGGTACTCCAAGTGAATATGGGTAGCGAAGATAATCCGAAGCCTATATTCATTAGCGACAGCCTCCCACCTGAAGAGAAAGAGGAGTTAATCTGCCTTATCAGGGAATACATCGATGTGTTTGCCTGGAATTATGAAGACATGCCGGGGCTCGATCCAAATGTAGCAGTGCATCGTCTCAATATCAAGACGGATGTCAAACCTGTCAAACAACAACAAAGACGGTTTCGTCCGCAAATGATGGAAGCAATCGAGACCGAAGTTAAAAAGCTTATTGACTCGGGCTTCGTTAGGGAAGAGCAGCATCCAGAGTGGCTTGCCAATATTGTCCCAGTCCTTAAGAAGAACGGGAAGGTCAGGATTTGTATCGACTTTCGAGACCTCAACGCTGCATGCCCAAAAGACGATTTTCCCCTTCCTATCACGGATGTCATCATCGATAATACGTGCGGGTTCGAGAGGATGTCTTTCATGGATGGTTTCTCTGGTTATAATCAAATAAAGATGCATCCAGATGAAGAAAAGCATACCGCGTTTAGAACACCCCTTGGCGTTTTCTGCTACACGGTCATGCCCTTCGGTTTAAAAAACGCAGGTGCCACATACCAGAGAGCCATGTCGAAGATTTTTCAGGAGCATCTCTGAAAGACTGTTGAGTGCTACGTGGGTGATTTGGTCGTGAAAAGTCGTGATAAGAAAGATCACATTAAAGACTTGAAGACCATGTTTGACCTGATGCGGGCCCATCAACTGAAAATGAATCCTACTAAGTCTTTCCTCGGAATGTCCAGTGGTAAATTCCTGGGATTTGTCGTCACTACCAAAGGTATTCACATCGACCCTGATAAGGTAAAGGCAATTAATGAATTGCAGCCTCCGAGAAACCTCAAGGAGCTCAGAGGATTGCAAGGGCGATTAGCTTATATTCGTCGGTTCATCTCGAACCTCTCAGGAAAATGCCAACCATTCTCCAAGCTCACAAAGAAGGGCGTGTCATTTGTATGGGACGACGCTTGCCAGAAGGCATTCGAGAGTATTAAAGAATATCTCTCAAAACCTCCCGTACTCGTCGCACCGAAATCGGGCAAACCGTTCTTGATTTATGTCAAGGCGACGAGCCACTCATTAAGTACATTACTTGCGCAAGATGACGATAACGGTCATGAGCAAGCAGTATATTATTTGAGCCGAACCATGATAGGCGCCGAATCTCGATATCCTATGATTAAGAGAGAATGCCTCGCCTTGGTGTTCGCTATTCAGAAGATGCGGCATTATCTGGTTGGACAGACCATTTATGTCATCTCTAAAGTTAACCCAGTCCGAGTATTCATGACTCAACCAGCTTTCATGAGCTGGCGGTTAGCAAAATGGGCCCTACTCTTATCCCAATATGACTTACATTTTAAACAACAGAAGTCAGTAAAAGGACAGGCCATTTGTGATCTCCTGGCAGCTAATCCAACTACGGACACCGCCGAGATATATGACGACCTACCTGATGAAACCCACGAAGTTAACACAACTTCACACCAGCAAGTATGGCGTTTATACTTCGACGGCGCTTCACGAGCAACTAATGTAGCAAGTGTTCCCGGAAGTTCTAAGATTTCTTTCGGGGTTGGAGTTGTCTTAGTTTCCCCAGGAAAGCACGTGATGCCTCGAGCTTACTCGTTGACCGAACCGTGCTCAAATAACAAAGCCGAATATAATGCATTACTCATAGGACTCAGTTTCGCTAAAGAACTGGGGGTTGAGTACCTCGAAGCCTTCGGCGATTCTCAACTGATAGTTAAACAAGTTCAGGGAGAGTACGAGGTCCGAAGCCAAGATTTAATACCATACCATAAGATGGCAGTGGAGATGGCGGAGTCATTCGAAGGATTCTTTATCGAATATATTCCACGGCTACAGAATACTTATGCAGACGCGTTAGCAGCATTAGCCGTATCACTGGCGCAGCCTCCTGAAACAGAACAGTTTGTTACAGTGAGGACTCACCAACTTTTAGTGCCGATCTACAATGAAGATAGCGAAGAAGAAGAGATTAAGGAAACACACTCAACCCAAATTGAGTTTGAACCCCGAGATTGGCGTTTCCCCATCATCGATTACGTCTTACATGGAATCCTACCAGAAGACATGAAAGAAAGAGAGTCAATCCGACGAAGAGCACCAAGATTCTACTATAACACGGAGAATCGAACGTTATACCGTAGGGGGTACGATGGTTTGCTATTGCGTTGCTTATCGACTAAAGAAACTGAAGAAGTCCTTAGGGAGGCACATGAAGGAGAGTGTGGCGCACACCAACCTGGCCCCAAGCTTTATGACCGCATCAGAAGGATGAGATATTTTTGGCCTTCCATGATGAGTGATGCAATCGCGTATGCCCGAAAGTGTGACGCATGTCAAATATATGTGAATTATATGCACCAACCTCCAGAGCATCTGCATCCTTCGGTTACGTCATGGCCGTTTGAGACCTGGGGAATGGACATTGTTGGTCCTATAAATCCCCCGTCAGTCAAAGGTGACCGGTTCATCCTAGCGATTACCGATTACTTCTCCAAATGGGCTGAGGCAGTTCCACTCAGGGAAGTTAAAACAAGCAATGTCATTGCATTCATCAAGCACCATATCATCTACCGGCATGGTGTACCAAGACGAATCGTACATGACAACGGTCCTCAATTCGTCAGCAACGCCTTCATCAGGTTTTGCGAAAAGTTTAAAATTCAGGACATCTCTTCGACAGCTTACAATCCCACAGCGAATGGACTGGCCGAAGCCTTCAATAAGACTATCATAAAGATTTTATCAAAACTCGTGAAAACTAATAAACGAGACTGGGATGACAAGCTTGGCGCGGCTCTATGGGCCTATCGGACCACGGTGCGTACACCAACGGGAGCAACCCCGTATTCATTGGTATACGGATGTGAAGTTGTTCTTCCATTGGAGATTCAAATCCCGTCGCTTCGAATTGCCCTCGCGACTCAAATGACGACCGAAGAGCAACATCAGAAACGCCTTGAAGAACTTGAAAGGATAGATGAGAAGCATTTAGAAGCTCCTCGAGCCTTCGACAAAAAGGTTCGACAAAGGAGTTTCAAAGAAGGGGATTTGGTTCTAGCTGAAAGGCGGCCTATGATCCTTAACTCCAAGAAGAAGGGTAAATTTGAACCCAAATGGGAGGGACCATTCGTAGTAGAGACAGTCTACTCGAGTGGCGCATATCGCCTTGTCACCAAGGACGGTGACCGGCTTATGATGCCGATAAACGGCAAATTCCTGAAAAAATACTATCCTTAGTATCTTCAGGATAACCAATGTATCGGGAAGTTCTCGGAAGGATACCACATGGGGTATTCTTAGGGATAACCCAGTCACTGTAAGAAGCGATGAATAAGAAATCCACGTTCGAACTCTGAATGTCGGAATGTTTCTTCTTATTGTCAAAATTCTCTAACTCTCATGAGTTATTTTTGTGAGACAAGATTCAATCCTTGGATAGATTAATCTTTCCTCACCAAACCATCTGCTGATCAAACTAATCGACGGTGGATCCACCAACATTTCCATCTGCCAGTCATTGGCATTTCTCAGACTCGACATGTTAGGTCCTAATCACCTAGCGTTAAAGTCTTCCTTTGAGTGATAATACGAGTTGGCACTTTCTTTGCTACCTGTATTCCACTTTCTTTGCTTTCAGGTCAAACCTATAAAAGTTAGGGCCAAAGCCAAATTCCTCTCTCGATTCCTTCCATGAACGAGAGGTCCACTTTCAATTCGAACAGTCAAACCTATAAAAGTTAGGATTGTTCCCGATCTCACTTAGTCAAACCTACAAATAGTTAGGACTAAGACCGAGTCATTCCTTTTCGATAAACGAAAATCCACCTTTGTTCCTTTTTCCACCGAACCTATAAAAGTTAGGGTCGAAATTGGGCTTTCCCCTTAATAAATGAGGGATTCTTTTGATTCAAATGACCAATCCTATAAAAGTTAGGGTCGTTCGAACCTTTCTGATTCTCGGAGTGGAGATCTCACTCTTAGTTTCATCTTTTCGGATTCTGGGGGTGGAGATCCCACCTTGAGTTTCCTTTCCGACTGTAGATAGAATATAAAATTCTTCCTCTTCAGTCCCGGGAGATAGAATATAAAATTCTTCCTCTCCCGTTTCCCAATACGTCTTCATTCTGATAAAGGACACAATTTTTGATTTCCAATCCGGGCACTCTGTGCACGGGGAATTTTATCTCAACTCCTAAATAGAGATAAGTCTACGCCTAACACGCGTCGCCGGTTTAGTCTTTCACCGATTGAAAAAGACACCAAGGTCCACACCTGGGGAATTTTATCCCGAAGCCTAAGTAGGGATGAGTCAACACCTAACACGTGTTGCCGGGTTAGTCTTTCACCAATTGAAGAAGACACCAGAATTCCAGTCTGGGGAATTTCATCCCGAAGCCTAAGAAGGGATGAGTCAGCGCCTAACACGCGTTGCAGGTTTAGTCTTTTCACCGACTGAAGAAGACACCAGAATTCCAGTCTGGGGAATTTCATCCCGAAGCCTAAGAAGGGATGAGTCAACGCCTAACACGCGTTGCCGGTTTAGTCTTTCACCGATTGAAGAAGACACCAGAATCCGAGTCTGGGGACTTTTATCCTGAATCCTAAGTAAGGATAAGTCAGCGCCTAACACGCGTTGCCGGGTAGTCTATTCCCGTGAGAAAGACGAAGCCTATGTATTCAAAATCATAGCACAAAGCCTCAGAGAATTTACCCTCTCAGCACAACGTTACATGTGAGACGGGTTTAATAATTCACATGCTAGTCCGATTTCAAACGGTAATCGGTAAAGACATATCAAACCCGTTGATGGCTGGGGGTTTGCCAAAAATCCTGTAAATCTTATCATAGCTGAGTTCAAAATAAATAAAGAAATACCATAAAGGAATCAAATGCGGAGTCTCTATTAATAGATCAAGTCAAAGCATACAATAAAAAGCTCGTTAGCCCGAAGGCAGCTGACGGCTAAGAACATGAGACTCTAAACTAGAAAGCCTATCTATATAACTCTGCTCAAGTTCTGCCTGCAGACCAGCTCGGACGGATTCTTCAGAACTGCTCAAGATCTTCACGGCTTCATTCTTCAGCTTCATCAGTCTCTCCTGTGTAGATCCTAGCTTCTCGAGGGCCTGTCCACGAGAATGCTCTACTCCAGCCAGGTCTTCTGCAATGATAGTAATGGACTCCTCGGCGTGCTTCAAGGCCTCCTTCAACCTAGCCACTTCCTCACGGTCGGAATCCAAAGAGCGGAGTAGCTCGGCCCTATCTGTGTCCCTCCTCGCCACGGTAGCCATCAGCTGCGCAACTGAACGCTCATGTGACTGAAGCTCACTGCCGATGGAAGATCTCAGGTCGCGCCACTGTGCCAGCCTATGCTCCATCTGAGAGGACACGAAGGAAGAAACCCCATTAGCCTTCAGCTCCTTCAACTCTCGGATCTCCGACTCCAGAACAGCAAAATCGGCGGTGAAGGAATCAGCCAACTCTGGATACCCTTCTTCTCTGAACATCGGCATGTGACGAGAAAAGGAACGCCTGAACTGATCGAAACCATATCCTCGATGAAGAAGTTTCTCGATCATGCCGTTATAAAAGACGGTAAAAAGGCCGAGGTCTGTACGGAAAAATGTCTTTGTCGGGATCGGTATCAGCCAAGAGGGCGCGGACACGCTCATATAAAGATGATCGAGATCCTACAAGAAACAGTATGGAAAGCTAAGAGATTATCGAATACGATAAGAAATTTTAAAGGCAAATTCCGAGCATACCAATGCCAACGGAGGTCCCCTCAGGCTGAGATCCGACAGGTTCCGAAATAACTGCAGGAGTAGTCATGGAGGGTATATCAACCCCTGTAGGCAAATCAGTCATACCTCTCGGATGTGGCGGGGAAACACCTCTCTCAGGCAAACTATCAGTCCCAGAAACTGTAGTGGCATCAGGCACAACGGCTGGTCCTATAGTTGCAAATTTAGACAAATAAGGAGGGTCGGGATGATAAGGTCATCTGCATACCTGTAGGTCCATCATCCTCAGGTATCCGGGGGATGCCAGGAGTCATAAGAGTATCAGTCCCGGTGGCTGGTCCTATGATTGCACCCATATATTAGTCAAAAGTCAGATAAATAAAAAGGAGCACGATTCCCTAAATCGTATGTGTACCTGCAAGTCCGTCACTCTGAGGTAAGCTAGATATGCCGGGAATCGATATTGGGTCAGTCCTAATGACTGGCGCTGTAATATTAATCCTTCGTTAGTCAGACAAAAGACCGGGCAAAATGAAGAGAATCAGACATATACCTGTGAATGTATCACCCTCAAAGGGTGGTCCCACGGTTCTTCTGGTGGCCTGCTCAGCCAACATATCGGCTAATAATCCAGCGTCGGGTCCCGAGGAACCTGGTACAGAGGCACACCTCTGTTCCTCGAAGCCCACATCATGAAAGATCTGATCCTCAGCTGGCTTTTCTATCACGACATCTGCGGAATAGTTTAAGTGTTGGATATATATACAAGAAGATGGGGAAGAAGGAAAAGCTCAGAAATACCTGCAGCAGGAACAGAATATCCTTGTTCCCCAATATCCATACTTGAGTTAGTCAGGAAATCTGAAAGAATGCGAGGCGCAAGAATAATGAATCCTGATTTCTCTAACTCCGCCAAATGCTACTCGATGAGGGTATCATCGAATTTAGATATACCTGGACATGGAGTAGTGGGCTTAGCACTATTAGCCTGCTCGGTGTCAATGTTCATATCAATACCGAGGGAACCATCCCGAATGGCGTCGCACATTTGCTGCACGAAGTTATCCGTATTATCAGAATCAGTGAATACGGGGTCCGGTGGAAGCTCGCCCTCGTCATAGTACCCTGGAACATAAAACATGATTACGAATCCCAGAAAGTGAGACATCCTAAAGCAATAAAAATGACGAAATGTTACCTTCCTCACCATCAGCGATGTCTCCTAAATCCACTCCATATGGACGCTGGCCGACGTGTGGTTTATGAACAGTCTTCTTCTTCTTCGGAGTACCAGCCCTCATAAAACCAACGGGTCGCTCATGCATGAACTTGCCACGTGTCTCAACATGCGTGGGAGCTTGGCCGCTAGGCCCGAATCTCGCACAACGAGAAGCAAGCGACTCATGATCGTCGACTGTCCTACCTGAAGTGATAAGGGTCATTCATTAAGTGAACAAGATCTTTCGTGGATACCAATTAAAATTGAGAAAGAAGATCAAAGAGCATGACAAACCTGCATCAGGTTCTTCTCTGTCAGTATCTGTATCCACATACTCCTCCGCAGAAGTCTCATCATCATCATCAGTAGGAAGGAGCTCTTCATCATCTTTGTTCAAGAAAGAAGGTTTGGCATGCCTCTTCCTCTGTTTCCGAGCAAGCTCGGCTTTACGAGCAGCCATCATAGCGATCTGGACCGAGCGCTCCGACTGTAACTCTGAAAGACTCCTCACATCTAGGGATTCATTGGCGGAAAGGAACCACTTGCAACTGAGGAAAGTAATCATCGGCTGGCGTCTATATGAAGGAACTGAGGAAAGTAATCATCGGCTGGCGTCTATATGAAGGAAGAGCAAAGTGGGCTCCGGTGCAGCCCAACATAGTCCATAACCATGCTCGTACACCGTCAATAAGCCCTCTCTCAACCTTCAAACCACGGCTCGGATTCCCAACATATAGTTGGTCATAGCCGAACTGACGAGCAAAACGGCAGGGGAAGGTAAGGCTCAATATGGCAGCGGTTCTTCACCCGAAGAACAAGATACCTGACGCGGATGTTCACCAACCAGTGGAAACAACCTACGTCGAGAGCAGTCCGATTAGTTCTAGGCTTCTCCTCATCAATCAGCACATCACCATAGCGACCCGAAAAGTGAGGAAAACACTTGAAGAACTCCCAGCTCTTACGAACTTAAAGCTCTCGTTGTGCATCGCTAAATTTCTTCCCGAGCCATCTACTCCTCTCTAACAGCTGCACGAAAGGAACGGGGACATCGACAACGCTGGGCGCCGACATCAAGTCAGGACAGTGAAGAACAAGCCACGCCATCAGATACGCATAATGAAGCTCGACCTTCGGACAAATAAGCTCGGTCGACGGTTCAGAACCCACCTGTGTAAAACTACTGACCAGATACCTAAGCCCACAATGAATATCAGCGACCATGGCTGGGAGCAAGGAAAGCTCCCTCCCATAAGCTAGCTGGACTGCAGGGAAGAGCACCTCGAGAGGTAAGGCGTCCGACTGCTGATACAGAACGACGCACTTCTTCAACCAGAGAGCGAGATAGCCTGCTAGTAGAGTCCGGGGCTCAATGGACTTCTGTGCACGGCGAAGGAACGAACGAAACTTGGTCCCTGCAGGAAAAGCCCCCTCAGCACTGGCAATGGTGTAAGAACGAGCCTCAACCTTCTCCATCAACTCATTAATGGCGGTAGGGGTCAAGACGTCTAACTCACGAAGGGGCTCACTGGAATCACCCTCCAAATTCGGGAACAAATAGACGGCAAACTGCTTCAAGCTGACCTGCTTTTTCCTCTTCGCTGGAGGGGAAGTCTTGATCAAGGAGGTATGATAATGACAGGTGAGGTCCCAAAGAGTATCGTACATATCGGGAGTATCCTTCTTCAACCACTCCAACTGCTGGTTCGAGGGAAAGTACTCCTGGTATGGATAATCCCCCATCGGAAGACCAGAAACCTGATGCATCTCGTGTAAGGCCAACCCCAACTCTCCGCCGCTGGTCAGGAACGTGTTACTGTCGGGCATGTATGTCTCCAACAACGCAAAGAAATGGTAGCAACTGACCTGGAGTCCATACATGGTGGCTCGTATAGGTGCATACAATCCACTGCTCTTCAAATCCTTCTCCTAATCTGGTGGAGGTAATCTCCTCCCAAGATGAGCCAGACGGTTCTTCACGGTAGGAGCAGCTGCTGATACCTCGCCCGGGGGTACAGTATTAAGACCCGTAATCACTGGCCGAAGACCGCGGATGTAATGATACCCGGCAGAACCAGGAGTCTTATGATGAGAAGTATATCCACACTGAACCCGCTCAGCATCATGGGTAAGATGCCAAGACATCTGTCGCTCCACAGCCTGTCCCTCCAAATGAGTGAAAGAATACTGACGAGGAATGGAGAGAATGTATAGGAGAGCCCCCTCGTGAAGATTCAGCCAATGCTCTTCGGTAAGAGTCAACGTAGCAGGATCCTCAGCGTGATCTCTGAACAGAAAACTGGGCTTCTTTAAAGCCTGAGTAGAAGTAGAATCTGCAGTGAAGGAAGCATCCGTAATCAGCTGACGTAAGCAATGACGCCCTCCATCCCGTATCAAACGACAGGATTCGTCAGAGCGGTCTCTGTCGAACTGAGGGAGTGGACCAATGGCCTGCCTGATGGAAGCCGAAGAGAAGACTTCCCTGCTACAACCAGTAGGGGCATGATGTGGGAGGCTGCCCGAGGGGAACTCGACTGCAACAAAACACAAGAATGGAGTCAGAAAATCCATCTGATAAAGAAGAGAGATAAGATTATTCACGAGATAATTGGAGAGACGATTTTGAGTGTCCTACACTGGAAGAACAGTATACATCACCACGTAGATAACGTGGTAACATACACCGACCTACTAGGTGTAGGACGACACAAAATCACCCCAATATACCAGAAGACTTGAATTGGCTAAGCAAAACAAGTCCGAAACCTTAACCTCCGCGAAAGAGGGTGTCGGTTCTTCCTTAATGACCCGCGAATGGATCAATCAGGGATACAGAAATAAAGATTCTCACCCCCGAAAAAGGAAGCCGCTGGAGGGGAGGATGCTGCGGGAACTTCTTCCTCGCTAGGTTGCGAACGGGACCGACTCGTAGGAGGTCGAGATCGACGTGGAGGCATCGAAAACCTGCGATGAAAAGCAGCAAGTTAGATACAATCTAAAATATGAATACACGAAATATAAAAGGGAAATTAAGAACTTGAGCTAAAGTCCTATGAATAAATAGGATTTTATAGTTGAAGTCTAATTAAACCTACAAATTTCGTGCATGCTAGACAATGATTGCCATTTTGTGGTGAATTTTGGTGAAATACCCAAAATACCCCTCGTGTTCAAGGCTAAATTTAGGTCAAGGACACGCTTGAGTTGGGTCATGGTCATCATATCTGATCATATAGCACCCCTAATACCTCACAATTTTGGTTAATTTTACAAATAAACCCTTTTTGCAAAATTTAGCCAATCTTGCAAATAGACCCCTCCACAAATTTCGGTTTAGTTTCCACACACCTTTCTCAAAACTTTGGTCATAGGTTTGTGATCTAAACTTTTGGAATTTCAGTCCTAAAATTTCAGCCCTTTTTGCAAATAAACCCTCTATACTTTGTGGGATTGCTCTTTTGCAAATAAACCCCTCAACAACTTTTGGTCCTTTTGCATAAAGTACCCCTCAAACTTTCGACCAAATGATCATGTAATCTAGATCCTAATTGCAGTCCTTTATTACATGAACACCACTTCAATTCTCCGGCCAATTTTGCAAATAAGCCCCCAAAAGAATTTCGACCCATATTTGCACATAAAACCCTCAATAATTTGTGGTCTTTTTGCATGAAACACCCCTCAAAGTTGTGGCCAAGTGGGTCTAAAGTCCAAGCCTCAAAATTTTAGTCCCATTTTGCATAAAGGCCCCTACAAATTTCAGTCCACTTTTGCATAAAAGTCCCCCAAAATTGGGCCATATTGCATGTTTTGCATAAAACCCCCAAATTTCGGTTCATACTCACAACCCATCATCATGAGAATAAAAAGTTATGATCTTGGTATGTGAATTCATGTTGTATCCCCATTACAAGCATAAAGTTACAATCTTTCTTGAAAAAGAAAAGAGTTGTGAAGGGGAACTTACCAAATCAAGAGGCTTTTCTTGAGCTTGAAGATGATGAAACCCTAGCTTGGAGGAGAGGGTATTTTCGGCCAAGAGAGGAGCATACAAAATCCGAAATTTTGTGGGTTTGGAGTTCTTGAAGGAGAGGAACAATGGTGTATGGAGGGAATGAGGAAGAAGGAGTTTAAAAAAGGAAAAGACTCTCTTTTGAAAATATGGAAAGAGGGGGGAAAACAAAAGAGGCAATGACAAAAAGGGAAGTTCAAAAGGAAGAAACAACAAAAGGAAAAAGGGGGGGGGATGTTCGGTTTTGGCCAAGACACCCCAAGGGGTGTCTCGGCAAAACCGAGACACCCCAAGGGTGTCTTGGTTTTGTTGGGACACCCCTTGGGTGTCTTAACCCTATTCGAGCCTCCGGAACCCTTTTTGAATCCGAATTCACTTATTTTTCGTCGGTTGTTGGATATTTTGATGAAGTCCACACTAAACATTCGACGTTCGAAACCCTAAGGTCAACGCCGGTCAACGCGTAACCCTAGGTCAACGCCAGTCAACGCGTTGCGACCAAAAAGTTAACATTCAACGTTCGAAACCCTAGGGTCAACGCCGGTCAACGCGTAACCCTAGGTCAACGGCAGTCAACGTGTTGCGACCAAAAAGTCAACGCCGGTCAACGCGTAACCCTAGGTCAACGCCGGTCAACGCGTAACCCTAGGTCAACGCCAGTCAACGCGTTGCGACAAAAAAGTCAACATTCAACGTTCGAAACCCTAGGGTCAACGCCGGTCAACGCGTAACCCTAGGTCAACGCCAGTCAACGCGTTGCGACCAAAAAGTCAACGGTCGACGTTTGAAACCCTAGGGTCAACGCCGGTCAACGCGTAACCCTAGGTCAACGCCAGTCAACGTGTTGCGACTAAAAAGTCAAAGTTCGACGCTCGAAACCCTAAGGTCAACGCCAGTCAATGCGTAACCCTAGGTCAACGCCAGTCAACGCGTTGCGACAAAAAGTCAACATTCAACGTTCGAAACCCTAGGGTCAACGCCGGTCAACGCGTAACCCTAGGTCAACGTCAGTCAACGCGTTGCGACAAAAAGTCAACATGCGGTGATCTAAAACCCTAAGTCAACGCAACGTGACGGAGGTAGTTCAAAGTCAACTCAATGACACGAGCAAAACTCAACTCACTGGTGGTAGACTCGAAACTCCGACAATGGCCAGACGATAAACGCAGCGCCGGAAGGACTTCGGCTATTCGTCAAAGCATTGAATAGACCAAAAATCGAAGGAGCCAAGAGTTAAAGCTAACTACAGGTCCTTTACGCCGACTAAAGGCTGGACCAATCACATCCAAAGTATTCCAGCCTCTTCTATAAAAGAAACAAGTCTGGAACGCTTTGGAGGGGGTATCTGTAGGCATTGAAAATTGCCTATAGGTCTCCGCGAACAGCTCAGTGTTAAGAAACGACAATGAATGTTACTATCTGGTTCACAGGAGTTCGATTGACGTCGGTGAATGATTGAAGTGAACCGACGAACTACGTGAGCTGACGGAATTTCGGGATAACGAAGGCACGGGCTAATCGAGAGCCCCACGATGTTACAAAAAGAACAACGCCCTTCGTGTCTCGTTCATTCTACAGATAATCCAACCATTGGAGCTGATAGAACTCTTCGTCAGACTTCCAACGCACTTTGAATCACTAAAATCCGAGTTCGGACGAAGAATTTACAGCGGAAGCGGACGAATGCACCTCAACGGAGCGTCTCGGTCAATGCGAGACACCCCAAGGGTGTCTCGGATTTTCCAAGACACCCCAGGGGTGTCTCGGAATTTCCGAGACACCCCAGGGGTGTCTCGGAATTTCCGAGACACCCCAGGGGTGTCCCAACGCGGATTTGAGCCCTGTAATCCGTTTTAACCGCTCCGTTATCCCTCATGCCTATAAATACAAGCCTTAGGCCTCATTTTTTCAGATCTGGAATTTTGGAGAATAGGCGAAGCCCTGCCGGAGTGAAGAGTGATCGAGCACTTCAACGCAAGATAGTTTCTTCGTCAGATCTACATCACCCGTACCCGATCCTTAGTATTATCACGTTGTGTTAATACTAAGAAGAGCAAATATCTCGCTTTATCCGAGATAGGCGCTTCAAGTTTCTAGATCTCCTCGCGGATCGACGAAGCTCTGGATCAGATCTGATTGCCAGGTAGTCCACGAGTGCTGCAAACACATCATGTTTGAGTTGAAATTAAAACAAACATGAGCTGCGAAGGCTAACTAACACCGTATTAATTAGAACTAACACGCTACAGAATAGAACTAACACTGTGCAGAATAGAACTAACACGCTACATAATAGAACTAACGTTCTACAGAATAGAACTAACACTGTACAGACTAGAACTAACACTGTGCAGATTAGAACTAACACTGTGCAGAACAGAACTAACACTCTACAGAATAGAACTAACACTGTGCAGATTAGAACTAACACTCTACAGAATAGAACTAACACTCTAAAGAACGGAACTAACATGACTTATGGTAGGTCTAATTTGATGCTAACTAGAACTAACGTGACTCATGGTATAACTAGCATGGATTACACAAGATCTAACATGAATTTCAATCAAAACTAACGTGGTGAAATTAGGAATAGCATGTTCTTACAAGAAAGAACACCGATACCACTCCATATCCTTTGCCGTATGCCTCCTGGCTAATCGTGTCCAAAACTGCTTCTTCCACCTGTAATTGTTATGAAACATTAAAATTCAATTTAAACAATATAATTTGAATTATTAAGGAAGTATATGTTAACCTTGTCGTCAAGGCGGCCACCACGAAGCACATATAACAACTCTTCCCTGTTAATAGTGCTGTTGGTTGTTACTATAACATTATATCTCCTGGTATAAATTAGAACTAACATGAATTAGAACTAATATGTGGAGAATTAGCATATAAATAGTCAACTGAAACTTACTTGTGAATCTTCTGAGAACAAAATTTGGTTAGGCTCTCAATTTTAGCTTTGTCGAGTCTTTCTGCTACGGGAGATGGTATCTTTAAATTATGTACAAATGCACCTGTGCTATCTATTATGCGTAAGTTAAACAATGTAGGGTCTGGAAGCTCATTATTCAGCTCTCCCAATAGAGCTTCCTCTTCATCTATCATTGGCTTCAAACTCAACGCATCAAAAGTGGGGATTTGATTACCGGGGTAAAAATGAGTAACTTTTTCAGCTAGTTTTACTTTTGGTTCAGGACTTTCAAGTATATCTATACTAATTTTTTCCTTTTTCTTTCTTTTGCCTTCAGTATATGGTGTCCTCTTGAATTTAGATCCTTCAGTATATGGGGTCCTCTTCCATTTAGATCTCCTGCTTACCCTTCTTGGCTGTGGTCTACGCTCTGCTTCCACATTGGTCGCTAGAACTTCTACAAGTTTGTCCACATCATGTTTAATATTCACAAGATCCTCTTCCTCCTGTGCTTCCAACTTATCTACATTCTCCTTCTCTTTATCTACAATATCTTCCTCCTTATCTACACCATCAACAAGATCCTTATCAAAACCTTTGTTATCTACAATAAAATTTTTATTTTCCATATGCTCCTCTTCCTTATCTACCATATGCTCCTCTTCCTTATCTACAATATCTTCCATATGCTCCTCTTCCTTATCTACCATATGCTCCTCTTCCTTATCTACAATATCTTCCATATGCTCCTCTTCCTTATTTACACTATCCTCAACCTTAGTATCTACAGTCTGGTCAACCTTACTATATACCCCCTCCCCTGGAGAAGTAACAGGCTCCTCTTCTATTGCCTCATCGACAGCAGGATGCTTCACATCCTCTTCAACAATCGTATGTACATGTTCTTGCATGGTGGGTTCTTCCTTATATACACTGCTTATTTTGGACTTCTGTTCCTCTTGAGCTTCCCGTCGCTTCTTCCTAATTTCATTTGCAATTTTCTGTTTGATATTTGACTTAAGCAGCACCGGGTCTATAACCTCATCATGTCTTCCACATTTTTCAATTATCCTGTTAAGCCTGTTGATCTCAATCATGAATTCTTTATAATATTTGCTCTTAGTCTGCTTTGTAGCAACAAGAAGTCGCTTGAGAAATTTAGCAGAATTTCTCCAAAATGTGAGTTGCTGCTCAATGGGAAGAACATTGATCTCCTCTTTATCGTTAAAAGCAACATCAATATGCTTTGCCATGATCTGTTATTGATACAAGATTATAAAATTAAGTAGGATTAAACATAATTAGGATATTCTTTGCAGTTAGTGTGAAATGAGTATGCCTTAACATAACAGGATACTTACGTAACCTATTGAGAAGTTCTTAGTATTTTCTTCCTGGAAAGCCTTCCTCTTTGCCTGACGCTTTTGCTGAAGAACTTCACCCCTCTGTACAGCGGGACCTTCATCCCTCTGTTCAGCGGGAAGTGAATGAACATGACCAGGAGAAGCGACCTCCGCAATAGGCCTATGGACAAATGTTATTGACGCTGACTTAGCCTTTGAAATAATTGTCGGCATCCTCATAGATGCGATTTTCTCCTCCCCTGATGCCCAATTTGTCATTGGAGGTCTGGAGGTGTCTAAGAGGGCATATTTCTTTATGCCTGTCATCTCGTAGTACCAAAGCTGTACCAAATATATTTACCATTAACATTTAATACTAGACTAGACCAAAGAGAATAAAATATGGCTGCATCTAGAACTAACATGATGTAAATTAGTACGTGGTACGACATGAATTATGATAGAACTAACATGACCTATGATAGAACTTACATGGGTGCAGATAGAACTAACATAGTATATCTTAAAACTAACAAGGTGCAGATTAGAACTCACACGCTACAGACAGATTAGAACTAACACGCTGCAGAATAGAACTAACACTGTGCAGAATAGAACTAACACTCTACAGAATAGAACTAACACTGTACAGTTTAGAACTAACACTCTACAGAATAGAACTAACACTGTACAGATTAGAACTCACACGCTACAGACATATTAGAACTAACACGCTGCAGAATAGAACTAACACTGTGCAGTCTGTAGCGTGTGAGTTCTAATCTGCAGATTAGAACTAACACTCTACAGAACGGAACTAACACTGTGCAGATTAGAACTAACACGCTACAGAATAGAACTAACATAGAATAAGTTAGAACTAACAATGCATAGGTACGAATTAGAATGAAACAAGATCAGTAAAATATGGAACTTACACACAATAGTGTCATGCAACCTGGGACATATGCGACCCTTTGCTTCTTCTTTCCCTCCAAAGCAACTCCAATGCCCCTGATAATTTTATTATAAAAGAACAGGGCCCATGCAACAGAATTGACCATCTGAATGCTATCCAGGTACCTGAGTAAGGATCTAGGGATACCTTCCCCTGCTATGGGACTCCATATCATAGAGCATTGGTACAAAATTTGTAGCAGAACAAAATCCTCGATATCCCGTTTTTTTGTAGATTCAACTAGCCGTTCAAGTAGCCCTTCAAGATGTTTACGTTGGCTGGTTTCTGCTTTTTTTAACTTCTTACCCTCTTCAGAAATGAAAAGCTTAGCGAAATATTCCAGCCATATTCTGCTTCTTGAGTCCCTATTGTTCCTTATGTCCTCCTCATAAATTGGGAAATAAGTATGGTTATGGACCCATTGCAAATCAAAACTAACATTTTTCATACCCCCACTTTTTGAATCAGGTATACAAAAGGTGTTATTATCTCTGTCGAAAAAGCTCAACAGCAGCTCAAGGGTGGGCCGATCAGGCGCAGGAGCCCCAAATAAAATGTAGTGCTGAAATATAGAACCGCGGTATGCATACTTATGCCACTGACGGATCTTCGGGGCAATGCGCTTCATAAATCCCCAATAAGCCCCGATATTGGCCGTTAACCTTAGTGTTTCTGCTGAGCCTGTTAGAGAAATTTTTTCCCTGCAAAAAATTTTCGAATTTGTAAGTTCAATAAGACATATGAAACAATATTAGACCTAGCACTAACGGGAACAAAATAGAGCTAACACGTAATATTATAGAACTAACATTGGACTCAAACTAGAGCTAACATTGGACTTAAACTAGAACTAACGTTGGTCTCAAACTAGAACTAACATTGGACAAAGCCTAGAACTAACAATATTGGGTTAATCTGCATTGTCTCTTCGCGGTATAACATAACACTTATTGTTTTTTGAGGGGGGTTCGTTGGTACGACCAGCCATTGCCGTCCTCCTTTTCTGGTCTCGCCATTGTAATGCCTCCTTTTGCATTTCGATTAGGGTTTTCGTAGCTTCCGTAGCTTCCTTCGCACTGCCACCCGCAGATGAAGCGTCTTTTCCTTCCAACTCGGCTTGGTGCCCGACCTCGTAGTCGTTACTGGATTCTTCCGTAGACGATATTTTTCCGGCGAAAACCCTAGAAACGTTGAAATCCGTACAGAAATTAGGAAGATGAAGAGTTTTTGATGGCGGTGCTAGGTGGAAGAGAGAGAAAGAGAGGGAGAGTACTTGTAAAGGTGAGGGGCACATTAACCCAGCTCAGTCCCATCAGAGGGCAAGATCGTAACTTCCTCTGGGCTTTTTCTGAAAAAAGTCAATTCGGGGCCTCGTCGCAAATACTATGCGTATTTGGGGCTATTCCACATGGGGGAAAATACAGGGGGGCTAGTCACACGAAGTTCCCACTTTTGGGGTCTGGACACATTTTTCCCAAAAACTTATGCCAAATTCAAGAAACATAAAAAAATTAAAAAAAAAAACTTAATCCACATCTTTATCAAATGTATCACAAAATCACATATTTTCTTCTCACAACATTGGCTCCCTTCTCTACCTCCAAGCGCAAACTCTGACTAATGGTGTACCTCTCCACTCCAACACCATCTCATTCCCCCATTCTCCTCTCACCTTCACCCCATAATCCCCCCCTCGCACAATCTCCATCGCCTCCATCAAATTTTGCTTGCTAAACCTACACCCCTCCAAACTAGACCCAACACTAACAAGCTCATGTTCGCCTAAACAAGAAGAAACACATGGTCCTATAAATAAACACTCCATGCTCGTCCTTGCTAGAGAAAAACTAGATGGAAAATGCCACTCCATTGACTCTAACAATGCTTGAGAATGCAACAGATGCTCATTAGAGAACAACTCGTGGCCACAACGCCCGTTTCCGCATATCAACATCCCATTTGTTGTAGAGCTAGAAACCAAACTATTTCTAGCTCCCTCTATGAACTTCTCTACTTGGCTTCTTCTTCCCATATTCATATGTGGAAGCCCTACCATACAATTAAAAACCAACCACACTCCCTCGCTTGCTCCAATTCTCATTAACTCATCCAATCTCAAGTTGTCTACTATCAAATTCAACCCCATGCTTTGAGCAAAAGATGCTAGCCTCTCCCTCACCCTCTCAAATTTGTAGTCTTTTTCGGCATCATTAATGCACGTAAAACGAACTGATCGCCGCGGTCCAAGAGCGCAAATCAAAGGTGGCCATTGAATTCCATCTCCAATGTCAAAATCCACAATACGCACCTCTTCTATATCGCGTGGTATAGATTCGTAGATTGCATAGTTAGCTACAAAATGCGCGAATCTGCCATAAGGAGTTATCTCATACAAAGCGCGAAAAGCCATAGAATGGTTTTTCATGCATTCTTCTTTTAGACGTTGAGCCTGTGGGTCAGAACGTTGGACGGATAAATAGTGAGAGAGGCGCTCCATTGTGGTTCCTATAGGGCTAGCTTTGTCACGGAGCCGAGTCAATATCACTTGAGCAAGATCCATGTATCCTTTCTCTATAGACTCTCCGTAGGCCTTTAAGAGATGACGTATGCTCAATTCTTGATCAAATTCCATGTTTATCATGCTTGCATGTTCACAAGAATTAGTAGGAAAAACATCAAAGAAATCACAAGAGATATCTGTAGGAGAGAGCATGAAGCAACTAGAAGAGGCCCTCCATGTTCAAAGGAATGAATTGAACATCTATCTATATAAGAAGTAAGAGGAGAAAATTAAAGAGAATATAGCAAGAGAGAGAGAGAGAGAGAGAGAAGAAGAATGAGTTGAGAGTTAGATGACAAAAAGAAGGAAAATAGGTGCAAGGTGCTTATATCTAGTTTGAGATTTTTGTAGGTGGACAGGGGACAAGAATGAGGGAGGAAGTGGATGAGAATGAGGCAGGCTTGCCTCCTGCCTCCTATCAAGAGACCTTCATTTGATTAATTTGTTAGGCTAGCTGTGGATAAACCCCTTTACTATTGCCTAATGGCTTATAGAACCCTATAGTTCTACTGTTGCAGACAGACACCCAAGTGAAATCTTTTCGACCTTTTCACTCTCAGCTGGTTTATTTGTCAAATAGCAATATTCTTCTCTAATCCTCTAAGAATAAAAGAGTGAAAAGGAGTTACTTAGGGGCCTATCTGCAACAATAGAACTACAAGGGGTCCATTCTCAATTCGAACCTAACAGAGGGGTAATTATGCAAGTAACGCTTATTTGTTTATATGGTGAAGGAGACCTCATTGTTGACAGAGTTCAAGTAGTTTCGTCCTCTCTTCTCTGGCTCTTTTCCCTTACTTTCACAAACTTTCTCCTTTTGTGATAAAAATACGGATGAGTTGGCTCCTGGTGACAACTCCTAGAGGATTTTGACATGATTAACAATGTTATCTTCTCTTTGATATAAGCCAAACGCATTGCGTTTCCAAGAACCTTTTTTGTTCATGATGAAAAGATTTGGTTTGGATCATTTCAGTTGCATTTTAGCAGGGGAGATTCTTCAATTATTGTAAGCATCTGTTAATATTTATTTTAGCAGGCGAGATTCTTCAATTATTGTAAGCATTTCAGTTGCATTTCAATTGCATTTTAGCAGGGGAGATTCTTCAATTATTGTGAGCATCTGTTAATATTTATTTAAGACTTTATCAATGCTAATCACGTCTATTAAATAATGGTTATATAGAAGAGCCCCGGTCTGCTTTATTTCTTAATAATACACTAAATTCTTTAAGAGGGATCTATCGACAGTTTTGATGATTTTAGTGAAGAAATGGTGAGAAAGTACAGGAAAACAGCAAAAGAATCAGCGAGGCAGACTGGCGGTCAACCGCCGTGGTCGATCGCGAACGTGCACGAAGGCCAGTG
>NC_033800.1:15035217-15040497 GCF_001876935.1 Asparagus officinalis
GACCTGTAGGCGATTATCTCTCGGGAAATTAGTTCGGTCGACCGCCACGGTCGACCGCGAGTTTGACTGTAGGATTTGGTTCTCTGTCGGGGATGTTCGGTCGACCGCGAGCTTCGTGTGGTCGACCGTAGACTGTTTTTGGGCTGGGCTTTGGATTTTGACCCGGTTCGCTTCTGAGTTGATATATAACCCTAAACCTGATTAATTAGGGTTAAGCAAGGACGATTTTGAGCAGTCTTTGAGAGAAGATTGTTGCATCCAATTGTGGGATATTTGTGAGAGATCTAGAGCTTTGTTTTAGGGTTTGATCGGTGAGATTTGTAACTCTATTTGTATTCTCTTAATTTCTAATAGTAAGAACTCCCCCCTCCTTGCCTCGTGGACGTATGCAACTTGCCGAACCACGTAAATCGTTTGTTCTTGCTGTAGTTGTGATTTGCTTATTGGTTGTGGTTTATCTATTGGATTGTTCGTGTCGCTCCTCGAAGCTTCCGCCGCGCACAACAATTAGGGACTAACATCAAATTATTCAAGATTTGAGGGACCTATAACTGAAAAAACCTTATCTAGGAATGCAAATATGATAAGAATATATGGTTATTAAATATCTATATTCGATAAAATATGCTTATAAATATGGATACATCATGAAATATCCGGATGTTTTTGAAATATTCAAATATATGTTGGCCATACATTGCATTCATTTAATCCTTAGATAAATGAAGTTATGGGTAGCTTTGATGATCAAGAGATCTAATCTTAGATTTTCAAGTATAACAAACATATTAGTGATCGCTCTTATATCACATGTATAATATTTTTTTCAATGTTATCTGTGTTGATGGTCGAGATCAAACAATCAATCGAATCCAGACTGAGATCAGTTCTGATTCGAAACTGGATCGGTTCTTCCTGGGCCCTTGCTGGGACGAGATAGAGGAGATTGATGAAGGAGCTGCTTCGTTCTCCGACTTTATGTCTGGTTCTTGAATGGGGGATGAAGTCCATGCTGCACAAACAAGAAGAACCCGTAAGAGGGTGGGGACCGGTTCCTCGGTGGTTCCTCCGACGGTCAAGTTAGTGAAACCCGAGTGGGGAAGGGGAAGGTCAGGAACCGAGGTGGTTCTTGAGGTGGCAATGTGCCGTTACAGAGGGTCTCTGTGAGCTCCTCTGTGTAGATGAAGAACTGTGTGTTCTTTTTCTTTAGAGAGAAAGAGAGAAAGAGAGAGAGAGAGCGAGGGGGGACCCACCTTAGATCCTGCTCCTCTGAGGTTAGGAGTCTACATGTATATATCTCCGTCATGGGGATAAATAGGTCACCCCTAGCCAAGCCTAGGGAGGCGGTGGTGATGTGCGGGCTAAGAGCCGAGTCATCCCCCGCTTTACAGTATCGGTTGGCGATTGGAGGTGAAGTCACTTAGGCACGAGAGAGTGTGTCTCCGCATTTTTCAGGAAATGATTGAGAGCGTGATAGAAGACACGCTGGCAGGCTGAGTCATCCCTTGTTTTACAGGTGTCGGCTGACGACTGGAGGGGAAATCACTTCGGCATGGGAGAGAGTGTCTCCGTATTTTTTCGGGAAGTGATTGAGAGCGTGACAGAAGGCACGTGGGCAGCTGACAAGTCATGGAGACCATTAGGTTAGGATCAGGATAAGGCTTATCTGAGGTGGATTTGGATGCTGACATGTACTCAAGGGAAGAGGCTTGAGGCGGATGTTATTCCCCAACTTAGTCGACAGCAGGGAATGCTCATCAAGGCGTCTTCGTAAGTTGCCAGGTAAATGGTCGAGTGGACCCTTGGTGATTCGTCTTCGACGATAGAGTCGTCTGATCCCGTCTTTCGTGTCGGCATGAAAGAATGTCGACTTGATGAGTCGGCAGGGTCAGGGCCTCTTTTGGGTTTAGGCCACTAAGTTGGTTGTGGCCGGTTTAACATGATTATGATTGTATCATTTTGCAAATACCCGTATCTTGGGTGAATAAACACCATAACAATCTGGTTTTTTCATATACGTTTTTTATCTGCATGCATATCCATATATCTTTTTGCATGTATATCAATATTCGTATCAGATTTTAGCGGATATGGCTATGAGTTCTTCTTATCAAGAGATATTTGTTTATTATAAGTGATTAGTAAGCGGATATAAATATGATAATCATCCTATTTTTGCCATATATGAATCATTTGCACCCTAAATAAAGAGAAGATACATCTGCAAATATAAGATATCCTTAAAGGGTATGCACGTATAAATAACTCCAGTTCGAGGTAAAAAACCGAAAAGACAACCCAAAAAAAAAAAGAGAGATATTCGCTCTGATCACAGTCGAAGGAAGAAAGAGCGACTGCTGATCCATTAACAATCCAATAAAAGTTTCAAGTGGGGAAAAGAAAGAAGAAGAAAAAAAAAAATGGAGGAAGGAGCCAAATCAACTGAAACAGAATCTCCCGCTCTGATCACAGTCAATGTACAATTCAGCGGTCAGAAGTTCCCGATCTCGATCTCCCCAGATTCCACCATTAAAGAGCTCAAATCTCGTCTTCAACCTCTCACCAACGTCCTCCCCCGTGGCCAAAAGCTCATCTGCAAAGGTCACCCTAACCCCTCTCTCGCGACATAAGACATTTCTCTCCGAAATCGCTTAGGGTTAGGGTTTTAGCTTGTGCTTCCGTGCTTGAATTTATGAATATTTTGCGTAAAATTAAGTGAAATTATTGATACCAAATTAATGATGTAAAAATTTCAAGGCAAGGTTAATTTGGTTGTGTATTTTAAAACGAGGGGCTTTTATTAGATAATATCTCCGTTATGCTGAAATATTATCTTGAACGACCTAAACAAAATCTTATTTTATGTTTTTAAAATTAAATGATGTCAATGCGTCTGATCGTGGTTCTGTGCAATACATTGAACTAGTGATGTCGGATCTGTAAAATGTTGACGCGAGTTGCCGTTTTATGTCGCAGGGAAAGTTCTCGCAGATGCTATGAGTTTGAAGTCGTTGCAAATTGTAAATGGTTCCAAAGTTATGCTAGTTGCCACTCAGGGTCTACACCAAGGGGTAATTTCCATACCATTCTACTTAATGTTCCTCATATTGTAACACGCGAAGGTGAAATTGTCGTGAGGACTTTTTATTCTCATTTTTAACAGTCTTTTCGTACGTAGTTGGTGCAATGATTATCTCTTGTTCAAGGCTCTGCTTTTTTCCATTCTTCTGTTGGTTTTGCATTTGACGTTACTGCTACTGCTAACATGGGCATTGTTATTGATGTTAAGACCTATAGTAAATGTTTGTTGCCATATGGCGTAAATTCTACATAGAACATGAAAGGGGACAACAAAACAGTGTAGCAGCAAGCGTAGTTCTACAAGGAAATACTGAAAGGTGAAGTTCAATATATGTAACCATGTATCTAACATGAGAAAGGACAAAAAATCATCCCGAATAGAGGAGATGAGGGATTTTATTAAGTGCTTAGTTCCAATCTGGGGTTTTTCTTTCTGGTAGTTGATTGGCTGGAGCTGCAGGTACTGGGAAGATATTCGCTTAATATTTGTTACGAAGCTAGGTTTTGGTAATATCATTCACCGTTACTTTCCATGATTTAAGTTTTTTGTCCCTCTAACATTTAGATACTCAGATTAATATTTGTTACAAAGCTCATGGTAAACACTACTCCACAAGCATCTCATGGTTTATCTAAACCTTCCATTTGCATCAGCACCTAATCGATAAGCATCAAGTTTCAATTCGTACTGAGTCACTGACCATAATTGGTATAATTTTTATCACAAGTTTCACTTTGTTTGATCTTTTAAATTCAGATGCCTGTTTGGTTCATTCTGTATCATGTATTTATCATGCCTTCTTATAGAGTTATCATGAATGCTATATTGCCAGTAACTACACTAGCAAATGGTGCTCCTTTTCTCTCTCTATTGTTACATTCTTGTTAATAAGAAAATCTCTTGCCTCTAATTCAGCATCATCCATGAACAGGATGGTCCCACCACCAGAGATGTGAAGAAGAATCAGAATGTTAATCGTGCTTCAGCTACATCTTATAAGCCTGCAATGAGTAACATGGAGCGTTGCAAAATAACTGGTGTGGTAGCCTTGTCAGAATGTGGTTTGAAGGTATTTTCTAAAAGAAATCATATCTCTAACTTTTTATTTTATTATATCTATACTGGCACCTTAACAAACAAAAAGGGAAAACAAGGAAAGGTTTACTTGTGTTTAAACCCCAGTTGCTATGTCTCTCTTTCTTGGCAAAAGGAAACAACAAATTTAAGTCATTTAGCTATTCTCTTCATTTCTTCTAGTACTTGTTTCGCCTTTAATTCCCATGTTCCTGATTTGTAAGAACTAGGCTGTACTGCAACCATGTTGGTTGTAGGAACTTTACCAATGTCAAGCAGGAGATGATCTGTTCCAAGCTATGTTGCATGGATGCAGGTACGGGCGTGGACATGGACACGGGTGTGGATACAGGATACGTCAAAATAGTAAAAGTCAGGATACAGGGACATGGCTATGTACATTACATATTAAAAATAATAATCTATATGAGATCGATATTGTTTTTCATTCACATGTTATGAATACTAAAATCCTTATACCAGTTTTATGTTTCTTTTATTGAGTAGATTATAAATTGAAAAACTACTTGGTTTTGAACTAGATCCCAGAACGAACCTTTAAAATCATACTTATGTATTATGTTTGTGCTAAGATGAACCTGTCCCAAGTCCAATGAGTTGCATAAATTTGAGGTGGAGTGTGCGGTGTACATTCAAGAAGTGTATGATTGGTGTTTTAAACTAAAACTTGTGTTATCTAATTGAGTGTATGCCTAAATAAATGTATGTATATATTCTAGAAGTGTCCAAGGAGTGTCCGACATGGATACAGATGTATTGGACACGGACATGGAAGCCTAGATGAAGTGTTCGGGTAACCTAGGTACCAAGTCTCATCTTTTTCTATATTATTGTATAAGCTGGGTGCAATCAGTTGCTCGTGCTGATAACTTGCTACCGCACTCTTTTGCAAGCTCACACTTTACACACATCTGCAAGAGCAACACGGTCGTCAAGTCTAAACATGAACGAAATACACATAGACCATATATGTGCTTATTGCTCGTGCTGATAACTTGCTACCGCACTCTTTTGCAAGCTCACACTTTACACACATCTGCAAGAGCAACACGGTCGTCAAGTCTAAACATGAACGAAATACACATAGACCATATATGTGCTTA
>NC_033800.1:15041880-15071452 GCF_001876935.1 Asparagus officinalis
TGGCTTTAACCAAAGGCAGTGCAGTGGAAGCAATTAGCTATGTTATACATCTATCTTCATGCTTTGATTTATCAATGAGCCTTTTACACATGGATATAAACACATCTTTTATTGGTGGGGAAAAAATCAGTTTTGTTCTTTTGTCTTCTCCAATAGTGCTTAAAGGAAATACACCTGCAGTGGCTTTAACCAAAGGCAGTGCAGTGGAAGCAATTAGCTATGTTATACATCTATCTTCATGCTTTGATTTATCAATGAGCCTTTTACACATGGATATAAACACATCTTTTATTGGTGGGGAAAAAATCAGTTTTGTTCTTTTGTCTTCTCCAATAGTGCTTAAAGGAAATACACCTGCAGATCTAATTAGGGGAAAGTTTATTCCTTGTGATATTCCTGACGAACAGCCTGATATATAGGTAGTGTTAACTTATTTATGATCGATTCATACAGTGATGCTCGTAACATGTTTATGTTGCATCTTCTTTTGCCTTTTTCTATGCTTAAAGCGGAGTAATTTTATGCACATGCTTCTCCATACAGGTTGTACCTGATGAGGTTTGGGATTGTGGGCTATGTGTGAGAGTATTGGATCTCAGCAACAATCTTATTCGAGAAATATCAGCCAAAATTTGCTCTATGAAACATTTGAATGTAACGTCCCTTCTAATTCCTCTTTCACTACGCTGTTATACTCACAATTCATTCTGAATTTCTTTTGCAATTCTTACAAGAATGAGATACAATGTTTTTGATATTGGAGGAGTAATATATTTATGTTTCTACCATAATCGTATGAAAATAATGTTTTTACAAGTTTTTAAATTTTTATAATTTCAGAAACTGCTGATAAATGCAAATGATATCTCAGATGAGAGCATTAGCTGGGAAAGTTTATCGTCTCTGAAGTATTTAGCAGTTCTGTCTCTGAGTCAAAACCAGTAAGTACCATTCCTTTTATGTATATACTGATGTTAATTATTCTAAATTGAATTTATATTCAAACTTCCATGGACAGACACACGGATGTGGATTTGACACCAAGACAGAGTGCAAGACTATGAATTCAAAAAATACCCACGAAATAGAAAGTTACATTTAATACGTGTGTTCAACATGACAGTGCTTCATGTTCAACATATGTCCGTGCTATCTACTACATGGTCAAAGAAGATTTCTTGGCTATTGTTTTTGAAGGCTGACAGAAAGAGACATAGGTCGTTTAGGAAATGATTACCCTGCCAAAGAAAAAAGAGCTTAGCAAAAGTGTCAAATAAAAGTCGGATCGGTACCATTTACACTAACCTATCTGGCTGACTTTATTAGCATTGTAGCAATAGTAATTTAGACTAGAAAACAATCGGGGACTATCATGCAGAGCACTTGTAACAATGAGCACTTGTAACAATGAGCTCTTTTAGAAACTGGGTTCCTCATTAAGAAAACTGGTGAAGTGATACTCGAAATCTTCTAAAAAGAGAATGGAGCTATGTGATGGATTTAGTTATGTATGGAAGTATTTTATCCTAGTTCCATTATATGTTATAATCTAACTTATTTCCTTTTAGTCATTAATGAATTGCTACAAATTGGCTTTGAAGACCCCTTGACTCGGCTTCAAAAAATGTTTTAGTTCTCTACTTGAGCTTAATGGACACAGGACATCTTAATGGACCTAGGACCCAAAACGAACTCTGATGTCTACTTAGTCAGCTGGGTACCAGTCATCCACATCATGTTTGATGCTAGGAGGGTGATAAAGACAATATTGTATAAAGTTCTAAACAAAGAAAACATTATATACAAAGTTTCTTCTGTTCCTTTTAGTTTCTGAAGTTATTATGTTGATGATTTTGGTACAAATAAAGGTTTCGTTGCATTTCTTATTGACAGGCTGACTACTTTGCCATCAGCATTGGGCTCTCTGACTTCATTAAGCCAATTGCATATTTCAAAGAATATGCTGACAAGCTTACCCGATGAGTTAGGTTTGTTGAATCAACTTCAAGTTCTGAAAGCAAATAACAATAGGTATATTGGAACTGGCATTATCATTACTTTTTGCTCTTAAACGATAAACTTGAAGTTTTAAGCATATTTTCTTATGCAAGTAGATGATCATCATTTGTTTTCATTAGTATGTTGTGCTACAATAGACTAAACAGCTTTATGACTTCAAAGCTGCTGCATGAATGTTACATGATCGTTATAGTTTTTTGGCGTCCTCTTCCCCGCTCCCCTCAATTGATAGTATTCAAGGAGGTGTTATTGATAGTTTTCAAAGTTGCTGCGTGAATGTTACATTGTCGTTTGTTTTTCATTAGCCCGCCCCCCCCCCCCCTTCTAGTTAAGGGTAGCAAGTTACCGAAGGTAGACCTACTGTGTACTACCATCTGTCGCTTAAGGTACTGCTTTATGGATTTATTTTTATCTCTATATTTTTAAAATTAGAAAAACTTCCTCTTTACGATAATATTTTTTTGAATATTCTTCATAGGAACATCCAAATTAATTTGAATATGGTACTCTTTCACTTAGCCTTTAACTTTGAAGCAAGAGGAGGATTATATTAACAAGATATCTCAATGTAACATATTACTTCTTTTCAATAATTCTTTTGATATTCTATACTGGAAGTCATAGTTAACTTGGACATAACGATCATACATTTCAATTTCTAACTTTTGAAATATGAGGATTATATTCATAAAGCAGCTCACTGGATGCTTGTGATGTTTTTCTTTTTTCTTTTTTTCTTCTTCTTTTTTTGGCGTATATGTGGGTAACATATAAATCTATGGGGGGAAAATGAAGAATTTTCAGCTCACCTCATGTCTTTGTTAACTGACAGATGAATGCTTGAAGTAAAGCAAGAGCATGGAAGTTAGGGAAGTAAGATGTACCTACATGGTTATTGATAACCTACATTACATCTAGATGGTTATAAACTGCAGAACAAACATTAATTTCAAAGAAGTATTTTTGTTCTTTCAACAACATTTACTTCCATTTTCTGCTTAGCTTATTCTTTTGGGATCATGTACCCCATACTTATCTCACATTTATCACTGTGGATCCTGTTAGTCGTTATATATGTCAAGCTCAGATGGTTTAGATGACTTCTCCACGTTCTGTAGTTATGTTCTAGTTTGTGGGAAGGTAACAAAAAATGACCAACAAATTTGGGGAATTTTATATGTTTATGTTAACAATCATTAAAGTTCTCTTCTTATTTTGGTTGATATTTTTTTTATTTGCTTACAGGATAAGCTTAGTGCCTCCGTCTATAGGGAACTGTTGCTCACTGATCGAGGTAGTACTTTCCTTGTGGTATGTATTGTATGTTCTTATTTATATTATGATCCTTGACAGAGCAATCTGTTTGAGGACACCAGATATGTTACTTGACGGGCATGTTTCATTTATGATGTTTACAGATTGATTTTTCATCCAATCTTTTGATTGAACTGCCAGAGACATTTGGGAAATTACGAAATCTGAAGGTCTATTTCTTACCCTTCTAGTTTATCGATTCATGTCGATGGTCAAGTTAATTTTCTCGCTAAATTCGACATATTTAGATTTATTGCCATTAAATTTTTCTGGAGAATCTAAACTTATAAAATTTTCATGCGTCTATCATTGGACGACTGTGTTTTTGAAATTGTCCAAATCTGTGATTGAGCTTCCAGAGACCTTGAACTTGTGTGTGTTATCTATGTCCTAATTAACTTATGAAAATGACACTCTTGCTCCGATGCTTTTGTTATCAAGTACAATTTAGTTTCCTTCTGGAGGTATCCATGAAGATAATTTTTTTTGATTTTTCTTTGCATTGTAGGACAAATTTTCAAAATAGACCCTATTAGGAATTTATTTTAAAAAACTATCCATTTGAAATTTATTTGTCATTTTCGACCCAGTTTCAACCGCCTGGCTGAAACTAGGTCGAAAATAGCAAATGAAGCTCGAAAACTTTACGAGATTTAAAATCCCGTGAAATTTAGTGATTAATTAGCCTTGCTAATGAGAAAGCCACCTAACTTCACGGGATTCAAAATCCTGTGAAGTTTCAGCTTCACGGGATTTTAACTCCTGTGAAGTTGCAGATGCAACTTTCAGAGAGCTCACGAGTCTTTGTCAAATGAGCCTCCAACTTTACGGGATTTGAAATACCATGAAGTTGCAGGTCACCCACCAACATGCACAAACTATGTGCGTGTTCCATCTAATCCAAGCGCATGTTCCACCTAATCCAAAACCTGTTGTATGTAATGAATTTCGCCTCATTCACAATAATATACGTGAAAAATCCAACCATAAACATCAAAATTGTCGCATATATACTGAATTACAACAATATGCATAAAATTCAACTATAAATCAAAACAATACTCACGAAAATCACATATATAAACAAAAATCGATCCACACAAGCAACAAATTTGAACAATCTAACCGTATATATTCTTAAAATTCATAATCATACTTAAAAAGGTTGGCGGCGGTGGCGGTGGGAGCGGAGACAGCGGTAGCGACGGCGACAGCAGGAGATGATCTAGGGTTTGGGGGTAAATGAACAAAGAGAGAGAGAGAGAGTACTGGGGATGTGAGAGAGAGAATATGGAATGAGATCATGCGAGAGAAGAGAGATATAACGACCTCGGTGAGTGGGGCCTATGCAGACTTCACGGGATTTTAACTCCCATGAAGTTGCAGGATGCAAGTTCCAGAGAGCTTACGAGCTATCTGGAAGTTGCACCCTGCAACTTCACGGGAGTTGAAATCCCATGAAGTTGCGACCAAACTTCACGGGATTTAAAATTCCATGAAGTTTGTTGGATTTTTCATTAGTAAGGCTAATTAGACACTAAACTTCACAGGATTTTAAATCTCATGAAGTTCTCAAACTTTATTTGTCATTTTCAACCCAGTTTCAACCAATTCGTTTTTTGAAAATAAATTCCTAATGGGGTCTATTTTGAAAATTTATCCTTGCATTGTAAAATGTCTTTGTTCTAAAGATAGGACAATTTCAGCTGTGCATTGCTTTGTTGTTGGAATTAGTGTAAATATTGGATACCCGTACCACTGACCCAGATACTTAATTGTTCAGTTTTTACCTGGCACTTGGATACTATGGACACTCTTCGGACACTTTAGGACACTCCAACGGCATATAAATCCACTGTATCCACATAATATCATTTTGTTACTTCAGTATTCTCACGTGAAAGATCTCAAGACTTAACCATCTTGAGTAATATCGAAGTCAGAAAGTATTCATCAATGTTATGTTTAAGTAAATTTACACATTTGCACATAGATCTATAAAGTACGGTTGTGTACCTCTGTAAAAACTTTGGAAAGATCAAGCGTCAGAGTGTCAGACTTTTGGATTGATGGGGGTTGAAAGACTTATCTTAACCTCTTGGGTTGATGCTGACGGAGGAGCAATTAACTCTAGATGACCTAGCCAGAGATCCTTTAGATTGATATATTTTGTAATTTTTCCTTTTAATCAAATAGATTTTCCTAATTTTCATAGTACAAACTGAATGTATGAATTTTTTCGTGGTGTATTAAATATTTTGTATTTTGATTTCTTTTTTCTAGAATGGGAGTTTAAAACATTATCTTATGAAGTTGAGGGTCCAAACAGATTAAGTAACTGTAGCTAAGTAGATCCATGAAGCTTTAGCCCCTCAGACTTAAACATGCACCATCAGAAGCAAATGCTAACCAAGAAAGAGAGAGGAGGTTCTGGAGTAATAAGGATTTAAAGAAAGAGCCTCATCCCTCATTTGTTGGGATAAAAAATAATGGAGGGAGTACACATCATGTGCATCAGTGCTTGTCACATGTGCACACATACATAGGAAACCCAAACAAACAGATGGAAAAGAACACATAAACATTTGCAAATTGTAAATAGATGCAATGATTTGTATTGTGAATGCTGATGAATCATGTCCTTCACATGTTTGAGAATAACTAAGGTCTCAATCTTTAGGCTAGAAACAGTATATAAAGGTAGCAGGACAGAATAGGTAAAGTTTCTAGAAAGATCTATACTGAAGATAATCTAGAAACAAACTAACAAGATTACAGGGAAAAAAAACTTGCAAATTGTAGATACTGATTTGTATTGTGAATAATGAGAGCTTGTACCAATGAATGCTTGAAGATAGCCGAACCCTCTAATAAGGCCTTCTAGGGAGAAATGCTGTATATTGTATAATTGCAACGAGAAACTGAGTTGTATGCAAGTTTGATTTGTATAATGACCATCGTGTCTCAACATGTATTTAAACTGTTTGTATTCCATAAACAAAACATCTTATTCTTCTAAAACAGTATTTTGGCAACATTGCAGGCATTGCATTTGAGTAACAACGGTCTCAAATCTCTTCCTTCAACATTGTTCAAAATGTGCACGCAGCTGTCAATTCTCAATCTCCACGGCACTGAAATCACTAATGATGTTCTGCGGCAGGTATAGCTCCTTATAGGAAACTACCCAAGCTTTCTTGCATTCTATTTTTACTGCTTAAAAGACGGGTTTATCTCAGTATAATCTGTTCTGAAATTACAACTGGTTCATTTTTAAACTTTGAGCAATGTCACAGCCATCCGGTAAAAGAAAAAAATCTACATAATTGAACAGGATATTGCATGAAAAAGCCTAGACATTTACTTCCAAATTTTATCTGAGAACCTGCTAAACTTGATTCCTCGAGACTTGAGACACTGGAGTCAGAGGGACAATATAATTCAAAATGTCAAATTGATCAATTCTAGCTTTCTAGAATGGGAACCTCTAGGTTGGCCCCGATTCAGCTTAGTAGGATTTTCTTTTGTCGCATTTTTTTTTTTGAATTTAAAGATTGGACTGCAGCACCATGAAAATTTCTGAATGGGAGGGATCATTAAACCCCTCTTTTGAAGCTCCTCTTTCTATTAGTAGGATTTTCTCCCATAGCTAAGTTTTCAAACGCTTGATATACTTTTAGAGCAACTATTAACCATTTCTTGCTTCAAACCGAAATTTCTTTACTTGATACAAATAGATTGAAGGTTGGGAAGATTTTGACGAGCGCCGTCGGTTAAAGCATCAGAAGCAGCTTGATTTCCGTGTTGGATCCTCAGGAGTATTTGATGAAGGTGCTGACGACGATAATAGGCCTTAAATGGTCTAAAACCCTGATTCATGTTCCGGGGATAATTCTCAAGTGCCGTTCGGTACAAGCATCGAAAGATTGAACACAAAAAAATTATTCTCACAGAACTGCTGCTTGTTAACACTGAAGCTTATATAGCGATTCTTCAATATTCACGGTTTTTTTAATTCAACTTTTCTTTTAACTTTTGGGTATTAAAGGAATGTTGTATATTATGGTTAATCATGAGACATTGGTTCCTTACTCTTCATCAGCAATGTTATAGGGATCAAATTTGTCGCAGTTGATTGTGGAATATGGAATTATTTAGCTATTTCCCCTAAATATTCCTATACATATATTTGTTAACAACTGCAGTGAGTAGTAATACATTTGCACCATGATGTTCTTTAGAGATAAAGACTTACATAATGTATTCTGACGAAGAACTATAGTACTATGTTAGCTTCTCATGTTCTCTCCAACTTCTGCACAAGGGAAACTATTTTTTCCCGATTCAAATCAGAGGTTTTAAGAGGTGAGAACCCCATCTCTTCTACGCTATACTAAGCTAATCTATGATGTGAAATACTGCGATAATAATGCCTCCGTCGCCAAAATGGAGTCGAGGAAAACCATGCGATATAAAAAAAGAGCTTGTATCGATCACATCTTCGAACCTTTGGAGATCAGTATTTCCCCGTAAGCCTCCGCTTGGTGAACCTTCACAAAGTCCAGGGTGGCCAAAACTGCAGAAGGCAACAGTCGGATCTCAACAAAGGAGCTTCAGATAAGCTAGGCTTCATAAAGGTTGTTATGTGGATAAACAAAACCAAGAGATTTAAATATAGAAAGGGAACTACCACAAGTCTGGTAAAAGAGCTGGGCAGCCTTTTTCCGGTTCATACCGGCAGCAAGCTGATCGATTGATTCTGACTGTGGATTGCCTGGGGTGTCGAAATGCATCTTGAGATGCCTGCACAAGAGAGAGATATCATTGCTTGATGCCATGTTTCTGAGGCTTAGTTGTAGATTTGCCCCTGTACTATCGCTCAATTGTGGATAGACCCTCTTTAGTTCTATTGTTGCAGAGGATCCCCTTGAGTGGGTTTTTTTTAATTCTTTTCCCCTCAGTTCTCTTTGTCAGAAACAATTTTCTATTCTCTGAGGGTAAAAGAGTCAAAAATTTCACTCCGTGGTCTATCTGCAACAATTGAACTATAGGGGGTCTATCCGCAATTGGAGGATGGTACAGGGATGTCCGCAACTAACCCTATTTCTAACTTACCCTGTTTCCATGAGCATTCAATAAACACCAGAATTTGCCACTAGCAATTTTGTGATGAGCTTTGCTACAGGGACCCAAAATATGGGACCAATAAAGGGGACAAGTGAGGTGTCCCCCTCCTATTGGATAATGAGTTGGTCATCATTAATGATGGCCAACTCATTATCTAATAGGAGGGTGACACCTCACTTGTCCCCCCTATTGGTCCCATATTTTGGGTCCTTAAAGAATTTTTCTTTTGTGAGAGATGTCAGCATTTAAGGATTACCCAGAAGGGGAATACTATATAACTGTAATTAAATTTTACGTTCCTCTCAAACTTTAAGTAAGAGACTTTGATTTATAAGCAAAAAAATCTTAATCTGTACTTACGTTCGAATTGATTGGGTGACTCTGTCAACCGTGGGCTCAGTGATCACTGGATGTGGAGTCTGAGTTGGATCCGCCGTTTCTTCTAACAGGTCTGCAGAATATTAATTCAAGCCAAGAGGAAAATTGATCGATCAAATTTTAATCTAAGATCAGTAAGTCCACAAATAAATGGTAGCAGGTTCAGATTAATTGCTGAAAGTTTTCTCAAGTGCCTGTATCATAAGTTGGTCTGGTCTCTGATAGCCTGCGGATCTTAAAGCCTCTCACATCTTGCACCATTGGAGTCTCCTCCTCGACTGGATCAAGGTTTCCTAAGTCACTTCTCGCCGAAGAATGCTGCCTTTTCTTATATCTGTTTCATAATTTCCATCAGTTTACATGTGAAAATGTTTAACTGGTTAACAAACTTGGCTAGTTTTGGAAGTTTGACAACATTAGGAGAAGGCCATGAATAATTCCAATTAAACCCCTCATATATATGCACTTTCAGTTACGCTTAACACCTCTCAAGTTTTGGAAGCTTAACACCTCTCAAGTCATTTACTAGCACATAGCACCCTTGAAAAATGCCCTTTTTAGAAAGATAAATTACAAGCAACACTTTTCTCTTCATGAATTGAGGGGGCTTCCTGTGTGCTAAAAAATGATTTGAGGGGTTTAGTGCAAACTGAAGGTATAGATGAGAGGGCTTATGTGCAATACACCCTATAAAAAATTCTAAGAAGGACTTTACTTGAGTTTGCAATTATGAATTATGATTTCAAGTTAAAAGGTTTTTCCAACTGAAAATGGAGGGAACAGAACTGAAAAATTATTCAAATTCCTGCAAATTGTTCCACAAGAGATGACTGCTCGTTGTTGATAGTATCCATAAGCAAAAACACAACTGACCTTGATGAACTTGGTAGAACTTCCTGTTCATGGGGCAAGAATATATGCCCAGATCCAGAGCTAGGAATAGATCCAGAGCTCAGCCGACCTGTTCAAAGAGCCTCAAAATTATCAAAAAACAATTACACATGACTTGCATAAAAACTAAGGACTCCAATAATTACCAGGACTACTGGGAGTAGTAAAACGATCACTACCCCCCAAATCAGCATCATTGAAAATAGCATGGAACTCCATGTTCACTTGCTCGGCTCGCCCTTTCTCTATTGGTGATACATGCTGTGAGCCTATTTCACTCTGATATTCTCCTGGAGGCTTTCATATGCATACATTTCACATGATTTACACAAAAATCCGAAACAAGATCATGAATTATTCTATTAAGAAATGAAACCTTACAAATTCATAATTAATATTGTTGCGACGAGATAGTGACTCAGGAGGTGAGTGTGATACTGGATTTCGTCGGGCCTCAGGTGATGTTCCTGTTACTCAGAAGTACCTCAAGAAGTTAATGCCCATGAGTTTATGTAGTACTTATGATGGCGGTAGGATCAAACCTGCAGAAGATGAACCATGATCACGCACTGAGTCAGTACATTTCCTCCATAGATTCAAAAGAGGTCCAGGGTAATGGAGTTCACTGGGGAAGTTGTCTAAGCCAGTCATCAAAGCCAACGGCGGCAATTCCATGAGGACGGTGAGCTTTGTAGTGGAAATTGGGTGCTGAAGCTGCGATAATAGTGTATTCCATCATCAATTTTAGATAATTATTTCAGGCATTGAAAGAAGTATCAGATGAAGATGAACCTTTGTCTTTCTTCTTCTTTTCGAAATGATGCTGGAAGCATCCTGAAGCCACGACTGATAAATATTACCAGGAATCATGATCTGCTCATCATCCATAATCACTCGAGGGAGATTTCTACGGGCTTTCCTTCTTGAAGATTTCTGCTTGTTCTCAGCTTCAGGTTCAGGTTCCACAGCCTGCGGAATTTCGTAAAATGGAACTAATTAGTTGAGATAAGAAATTCCTTAATCATTTCTGTTAGCCTGATTAAAATTTCACCTCCTGAGCAGCATTATCGTGTTGTTCAGGTAGCCTCTCCTCTTGTTCTTCTACCATAGGTTCATCTGCAGAAAGATTCGGCAAGAAAAGTTCCATGAATTCCAAGGACTGCATTTTTTTCGAAAATAATACAAAAGCCCAGTTCAGGCTTAAGCCAATTTTCAGGATTCGGTACGTACGTTGAGGTGCTGACTCATGGTGAGTTGGAGGAGAGGAGGCGCAAGAGGCTCGAGGCTGTTGCTGAGCATATTCTCTAGGGGGTGAGGGTACGAGAGTAGGTTGCTCTTGTGGAGTGAAGTTCATCTGAATTTCTTCATCTTCTCCTATGTCAAACCTGCAAATTTAATATTAAATCGTTAGAAAAACAAGCACACTCTCAGCAAATACACAGACATTCATCACAATTTAGTCTTCTAGTGTCTCTCTCATCTGATCTAAAGTTAATATTCAGCCTTAGTATTATGAACTTAAAAAAAAAAAAACCAAAATGCAATAGAAGAACAGAGCAAGCTACCTCTCGAATCTATTATAGAGATCTGTCTCTGCCATGCCGGAGCCAAAATCATCAAACAATGTGATATTAGCTGCATCAGCTGCAATAAGAAAGAGCTTGCTGCTCAGTGTTAGCTTCAAAATAGATATACAACAGCTATGCTCGTGTGTCCTGTATTTTTCATTTTGTAGTGAAATTGAAGGAGACAAACTAGTAGCTTTGAGGAAATGTGGTGAAGTAGAAACCTTGGTGATGATGTAGGGATTGCTCCTCATCTCCTGGGTTGATGTTGATGAAGTGCTCATCCAAATCATCCAATCTCTGGATGTTATACAAGTTAAATAGTTAATCAAACATCCCTTACTGTCTTAAGGAAATTATTTGGGCTAGTCATTGGGCCACAGAAGCTCAAACTTGGTCTTTTCACTGGCTCATTGGGCCACAGAAGCTCAAACTTGATGCCAAAAAGCCCGTCTGAAAACGGTTATAAAAGTACACGTGGCATCTTCTTATTGCTCAAGGGCTCTCCCATGTTCCCTCATAGAGAACAGTCGGACTTTTTCATCTATCTACAAAAACACCCCTCTACCATGCAATTTTTACAAATACCAAAAACACCCCTCTCGCGAAAAGTGCTGAACACAGTTAGAGGGGTATAATTGTCAAATATATTAGAAAATCATTACCATTCGCTGGAATCTCGCAGCTGTCGTCGAGGTATCAGAGAAAAAGTTCATAGGTTGCTCCATTTCCATGTCGACGGCTTCAGGGAGCGTCACCGCCTCAAACCTAATCACGTAACATTTTCAGTTTCTAAAACAAATAAATGAAATCAAAAAAAAATTTAGAGGTAATTAGAAAAAGGAAATGTTTACTTGGCTTGGGATTTTCCTTTTGGGAGAACGGTGCGATCTACGTGAGGTTTAACTTTCCATGCCTCGTTAATTTCCAGCTTTTTAAAAAATAAAAAAAATCTAAATAAATAAATAAAACCAACAAGAAAAAGAGAAATTTTATGGAAAAGGGAGGAAACTAGTCGTAGAAATTACCAGAAAACGAGTAGCATCATCTGTACAAACAAATGAATTAAAAACAATTTTATTATTTTTCTCAAAAAATTAAATAAATTAAATTCGGTCAGAAATTTACAGAGACATAACCTACCATAGAGAAGCTTAACCTTCCTCTCGTAGACGATTACCACGCCGCCTAAAGAAATATTAAAAAAATCTTCAAAAAATTCACATAAAAAACTTTTTAAAAAAAAACTTGATCAAAAGCTAGATCGATCTCTTGCCCATGAGAATCCCAGAGAGGCGGAGCGCCATAGGAACCGACGGATTCAAGATCTCTTCGCTGAAACCACGCGGGTTATATATATATCACAATCAATTCACAGAAACACTGAAAGACGAAGAGTCGAAGACTCGGTGGAGATCGATGGAGCTTACCAGATCTTGACGAGATCGAGCTTGTCGAGCTTCCTCCGGTTGATCTTCGCGTGCATCGTCGCGGCCATCCTAGAAACCGCCATGGACCAGAGATCATCAGAATGAGGGGAAGTGCGTCGAGAATGGGAGGAAGGAGACGAGATTTTACCAGACTTGGCCGAGTGGAGCTTTTCTCGCGAGAAGTTGATGCGAGTAGAACATTTTCTTTTAGAATTCTTCTTCTCTCTCCTCCTCCTCCTCTCTCTCTCTCTATCTCACACTCTCTCTCGCTCGTAGTAAAGAGAACTTGCTTCCGGTGCAAGATAGCGAAAGAGAGAGGGGGGGAGGAAATATATATAGAGGGGCAAATGTGGAAATTAAATTTTATATTCTGTTTGAACGGCCTCACGTTGGGCCCCACAAGTTGGTCTCGTGCGTGAAACCGGACGGACCTTATTAAAGAGCGTTGTTGAGATCTCATCACTACAAAAATGTGTTATGCTCATGCGGAAGAACCATTTTTTTATTGTTTTTTCCCCCTCCAAAAAGAACCTTAATTTATAGATTTATACGTAAATTCCATTTGCCTTATGCCTTTGAAATTTTATTTTTTCATACGTACTCAGACACCCCCATTGTGAATAAAAAAGTTTAATTTGGATTTATGTCAATTATGGAAATTTTTTAATATAAAAACATTCCTTTTGTAAATTGCACGACAGTAACGCAATATCCCATAAAAATGATCAACAGAGTAGCGCGTCGTAAGTGTTGCAACAGGCATCAACTGAAGGTCAAATTCCTTTCGCTGCAAACTGAATACTGTCAGCTGAAGAAATTCCAAATCAGGCGCTATTATAAGCAGCAAAATCCTGGAACTCAGACTACTCAGTGGACCACCGTTCACCAACACTAAACCTGATAGCAAATTTCCTTTAAAAAAAGCATGATAGAAATAAAACTGCACCACCAATCATTTTAACCACCTGCTATACGAAAATAAAATTCAGGCAATAACAATGAAACTGAGGCATCTGGCCGTCTCTATTAAGGTATTGGAAACAAGGATATAACGGATCAATGTACAAGATAATGGCATATCTTGCCCAGAAAATTCAACGTTATACAGGAACTGGTATTCTAAATGAATCACATTTGTTACATAGTTCTGATTTCAGTACTTTTTTCGGTATCTTAAGTAAAATCTTCGAGTCATCTACTTGAAGTATACGGAGACCAGTGGAATGTCAATGTCATTATCCTCGTCATCCTCACAAGCGACGACAACATCCACATGGCGCCTGTAAGGAGGTATAACCAACTTAGCCACACTCTTCGCCAGTTCTACAACCTTCTTGTCCATCCTCTCCTTGTGCTTGGGGAACATGCTGTTGTAAAGCAGGGAATTGCCGCAAGAAATGCTGTAAGCATTGAGACCTTTTTCCTTGAGCCACTCAAGGAGCTCCCTCAGGGTGACGTCCCCTTCGATGGTCCATCTGTCCCACACGGTCCATTTCATGTCCCTGTGTTTCATCACCTTCGGTGGCATTGGCTCAGCAATGGAAAACATCGGGAGTGCGAGGTTTGCGAATGTGTTGCGATAGTCTTCGACTTTGTGATTGGTGGCAAGAACCTTGTAGAGCTCCAGGCAGACAATGCCAGTTGCCATAGCCGTGGTTGTGGCAATGGCTGGGATAATTCTTCCAGCAATAAATTTGGCTTTGAGTTTATCGACTTCTGGAATGCTATAGTTTCTTGCACGCATGTTTGCAAGCCCGGCTATGAAATCCATATGGTAGTTTGTATCATCATCCTGAAATTTTAGGTAAAGGGAGGTGTTTATATCAAGTATCACAGACGCAAGAGGCTAAGAATTTTAAGACATATATAACCTAAGTAGTAAAGAGAAGCTTTGGAAAAAGAAATTATTTACTGAATACAAAAAATGTACGTTGAGAAAAGTTTTGAGTAGAGGGGTAGATGATGATCTAAGGAAGGTTACTATCTGCTTTACTTACCAATAGGCGAGATGATTTTACCAAAATGGAAAAAATTACATAAGATTTATAAAGATCTGAAGAGAGATAAATTCCAAAAGATAAGAGAACTGTACATGTGAAAATTAATCACAAAACGTAAACAATAAAACTGAAGGTTGAGACAAAGTATTGACGTGAGATGGGTATAATTATACAAGCCAGTTCAATGTGTGTAATTGCTATATTTAATAGTCAAGAGGGGCATCAAAACGGGGAAAGTTGTCACGGTATACAAATTCTAGAAGAAACAAGCAGGGCTGTATATGTGAGGCCTTAACAGTATTAGATCAAAAACCACTTGATGTATAGAAGACGAGCCTTCAAAACCCGAACATTGCAATTAGGCAAAACTGTCTAATGATACTAGACTTCTAAAAAAATATTACTCCTCTTTGGCTGACAACCTAAAAGAAGCTAAACCCTCAGAAAAGTGGGGAAAAAATAGTGACTTTTGCTATATTTCCTCAATTTCATATGATGCAGACACAATTTTATCCTTAAGTTTGCTTTATGTCCCTATAGTACGCAAGTATGCACCCTATAATATGTAGCCATACAAGTTAAGCCCTCACAGAAGTGGAAAATAAAATAAAATAAAAGCACATACCTTCTCAAATTGTATTGGGTTCATCAAGTATCCTGGGGGTAGCTTTTTTGCACAGTCTTCTAGCTGAATGACAAGTTGGTCAATGACAGCAGCATCATCAATAGAAGAAGAGGATATGCTGGTTGCTTTCTCATCCGTAACAATCTTAGCATCCTTCTTGGGCTGAAAATCAGGAACTATGACCTTATCGACAACATCAGCCAGCTTATTTGGGATCTTGGCCCAGTCAGGAACAGTAATCCTGAATGTCTCAGCTCTCAATATAGAAGCAGCCATGACAAACTGAAGGTGCGTTGGATCGCTAGAAGAGAACTGCAGTGGGTTGGGAAACCGCTTCGGAGCAGACCAGAATGGTGCACCTGTACTCGTAGTTGCGTCCTCAGGAAAAGTATAAATCAACTGCTTCACACGGTTGGAGAAGTAATCTTCAAACCTGAGAAGGGACAGCATGAAAAATCAGCATTAGGAATACAACATCACAAAGAAATACAAAGCCGAGTAAGTCCACATCTGTATGCCATATTAATAAAGTGGGAGTCTAAGTAAAAGCAAGGAAAGGTTTGTTCAAAACTAAGATGAGTATTATCCTTAAGTTCTTTATGTCACAACAACAGTGCCACAGATATCTCCAAATTAGTTTATCAAGTCAACGGAATTATTCAGGTCAACAGAAAGCAAGGAGCCAAAACTCAAATGCATGCGATAATTTTTCAAGAAAAGCCGTCAATAAATGCTTGATGGGAGAGTCATAGTGGACGGCGTAGGACATGTAAGATTCAAAAGATGGAAGAAGGAAGAAAATACACTTACTTCAACCGTGCCCATGTGACACAATCATCAAATGTTTCACATCTCTCCTTGTCAAGGCACTCGAGGACACGTTCAAGTTGGTCCCTAGCCTGAGCATCACCAGCATTTTTCATGGAAGAAGCATATTCTTTTGGGTTGGATAAAAAATTATTCACTTCACTCGGAGTTTTCTGGAGTAAGCCATCAAATTCTGAACGGGCCCATGTTAGGCAGTGATCAATATTGTGCGGAAAAGAGTGAACTGTGCACATAGGCGCCTGCTTCTCAGGGGGATCTCGAGAAGCACCATAATTCTCAGTCAGGTGAGGTATAACCATTTGGGTGTTACACTTGGTACCCAGGGTTCCAGATTCCAAGAGCGGCTTCTGAAAATAGACGCATCTCATGTCCATATACAGTCTGGCATTCACATTGTCCAAAGCATTGACAACACAATCCAACCTCTCCCAAAACGCATCATTGAATACATCTTCAGTCTCTGGGCTTGCTCGGTTTTGAAGAGGTTCAACATGGAGAGCAGGGTTGATTGTACTGGCAGAAGTAGCAGCAACCATAGATTTTGATTGGCCAATATTCCAATCACGAAACAAAAACTGGCGACTGAGATTACTCTTCTCAATCACATCATCGTCTGTTATGGTTAACTTCCCTTTGCGACTGCAACCAACTCCCATGAGAGCAAAATTCTTCAAGAACTCACAACCAAGGGCACCGGCGCCTACCATAAAAACATTGGCCTGTTCAAGTTTCCTTTGAAGCTTGGATCCAAAAACAGAAATTTGGGCATCATAGCGAGAGTTCAAAGGTTTCAAATCTTCAGGCTTCAGCGGTTCAACAGGAAGAGACTCAACAGAATCAAAGTAAAAGAACTGCCATTTTCATTAAAACTTAGTTATGAGGAATTTAAACAATAGAGGTAGAGAGAAAGAGAATTTTTTTAACTTATAGCCGAGCAGCACTCACCTGGAAAATAGGATGGAACTTCCCTGAGCAAGCTTTAACAGCCTCCTGGCCAACAATACCGCCAAACATTGCAGCCATAGGATTTAATACTGCCCTTGAACCACTAGTGAAATACCTCAGAAGTTTATCATCCACCTCATCCACTTTACCATCCCTTGAACTTTCATTGATATTAGTAGCAAAGCCTATCAACCTCTGGACATCATCCTCAGATCCAGCAACAGGAAAACGCCCCAACTCGAGCCTAAACTTATCCAACGCTTGAAAAGCCAGGTGTAACAGAGGCGGGCGGTCAAACTTTGAAAAATCACTCAGCATGAAATTTCCAGGATCTCCCAGGGACTCTCTTAGAGGTTTGAATTTCAGGATTTTAGGCTGTTTTACCTGTGTGACTAAACCACCTCTTTCATATGCACCAAAGTTTGTTGTGTCTTCCTCTATACAAAATGAGTATGGCCTTTTATTTATAACTTTTCTTGGTTTACCATCATTTAGCTCAGTCATTCCTTTAATCTCAGAAAACACAACAAGATCTCCGTCTTGAAACTCAATCCGCTCATCATCAACACAAGTTACAAGTGCAGGACTACCATTGCTGATAGATTCAATTATGCCTGTATGTGGTTCCTCTCCATCAACATCCAAAACTGTGAATTCTGGACCAAAGTCGCAAAACACGTTGCCAAAAAGGCCTCGAACTTCAGTTTTTATAAAAGGAATTGGAGGGTTGTGGTTGTGACAATAATCATCATATTCAATTGCTTTTTCCAAACTTATATCGGTAAAAATGACAGCCTGCATAATGAAGAGCTTGCATGTGTCAGTTTACTAACATATGGCACAGAAAGAAGCTTCGCAAAATGAAAGCTTTGGAAACTGAAGCCAGCATTACGAATTAATATAAACAAGACTGATCATGCAAAAGAAAGAGGGTCAGAATTACAGAAAAATCAACATCATGTATCTACACTAAACTGAAAAAGTAACTGCAGCTCTAATTGCAGAATGCAACATTTAGGCACTTAAGTAGACATGCAACCTTTCGTCTTCAATAGCATTACTTATTCTATTCTTTTTTCCCATACTTCTTCTCTCTTCTCTATGTTTTTAACATATTAAAGTTACTTGAAGGCTTCCAAATTTCTTAACATTAATGATCAATTTACAGTTGCGGTTACGAGTGCAACAGCATTATAATACTAAGGTCCAATGCACTGCACGGGTACCATTTAGAAATATAACAATGACCACATGATTAAGCCAGATTACATTATGCTGTAGTTTTTTGCAAATTGAAGAACATGATGAAGCCAATTCAGATGTCTGACTGTTATTGGTTGAGAGAGAGAGAGAGAGAGAGAGAGAGTACACCAAAAGCCTATTTGAAAAAAAATCTTCAACAGAGATCGGGGGTTGACGTTCGTCAGTGACGAGTGCCAACTATCGACCGTCATTATGTCCATAGTTCATATTGCATGCAACATTCACAGAGTAAGGAAAGACCTTCCAAACATATTTACCAACTATCAAGACAAATAATTCAAGGTGCTATTGCAATTCCCTATTTTTCTGTTCACTGTTAGCTTGCCAGGAACTTTGCACCTAGCCATAGAGGTATGCTGCATAGATATGCTCATACAAAGGGACACATTAAGGCCTGGAAGAAATGGATGAATATGTGGATAAATAGCCACAAAGACTTATCGAGAAGAAGCAATCAAGGAAAAGAAGAGGCATATTGATGGCAAGTTGGCAACAGTCAACGGTAAAGGCAAGGTTCTTTGCGCCCAAGTAAAAGGCAACAGATTCAAAACAATCCTACTTTAACTGCAACAGAAATAAGAGAATGCTCAGTAGTTTCAGCACAAATAGCATGTTAGGAAACTACAACTACAATATCCTTTTGTAGATAGTGCAGTAATTTGTTATTTGATACATAGTAAATTAAATTGTTAAGGTGACAGTTGTTTGTTGTAGCGTTAGAAAAAACTACATGGCAATTAGCAACTCAACAATCAGTCTTTTCATCAATAATGACCACTAATCTATACTCATTGGAAAATGTCAAAGTATCTACGTTACCTAGGTACTTCTATCTGAATGTCGTACCCGTATCCGACACGTACCCGTACCAGTACCTAAACTCCATTGACACTCCTTGCATATATGAATACATTTATCGGGCATCTACTTAATTATATAATACATGCTTTAATTTAAAAAACTCGTCATACATTATTCAAACATATATTCTACACTTCACATACACTTCTTGAAACTCATTGGACATAGGTGAGGTTCTAAGCTATGATAGAGGGTCAATTGAAAGTCTAGTTTATAAACTAGTGATTTTCCAGTTTATAATCCATATAATAGAACAAACATGATAATGTTATGGGGATTTTACTTCTCATAACACGTGGATAAAAAATATATTCATCTAACGTAAATTATTAATTCCAATAAATAATATGTAGTTTCCCCTTACCCTACCTTTCATAAATTTGTCATGTCCCGTACCCAAACCCGTACCCATGCAACATAGCTAAGTATAAACTCCAACCAACAACAATCATTGCTAAGCATTATCTTCCTGAAAAAGAAAGTTCATAAGCTTAGTAAAGCAATCAGGTCTGCCTACAATCAAATCAATGTAGACTATAAAGTATTCCAAAAAATTTCCCTCACCAAAATTATGATGTTAAGGGCAAACAAATATTTATCAAATAGCATTTGAGGTAAACCAACCTTTTGTACTTGTAAGTTTATTCTATGTCAGTTACATGTAAGTTATTTGGCACAATAAAACCTACAATTCGACTGGAAGCAAAAAAAGAAAATGCAATTCAAAAGCCATAAAGAAAAAGGTTCCACTCGGATTGTATATATATGTATGTATGTACGGAAAAGTGTCCCTAAGGTGACACCTTAGATTCAATCTAAGCCCCTCCCAAACTATATTATATGCAATCAATTTACCCGATCCCTATGTTACCCGGGTACTTCTACAATGAAGCCGTACACGCACCGGACACGTACCCGATACTTTCCCATACCCAAACTTCATGGACGCTTCTCGAATATATGCATGCATTTATTACAACATGTACTCAATTATACGATTATGTGTTAATTTAAAACACCTGTCACACACTTCTTGGACGTATAGCTTACACTTCACATTCACATCTGTTTCTAAAAACTAGTTAGATATGGGTCGAATTTGTTTCAGTCCAAGCCCAAGTTTAAAACTATATAGTTGAAGCATCGTTTGGATGTCTAGCAAAAAAAAATGAGTAGTTTCCAATTTATGATAAGTAATATGATAAAAGAAACTTAAAAAATATGATCGGAAATTTTACAGTCACGTACCCGCACCCGTACCAATACCCCTACCCGTTTCCATGCAACTTAGCCCAATCCACTTCATTCATTTTGATTTATATGTTTTGAATTGTATATAAATAAAAAAGTAAGGATATTAGATCATGATTACACATACATCAAGTAATTATAAAATTAATAGTTTTATGACAATATAACTGAGACAATGAAAAATATGTGATAGAAGTATTTAATCATCATGATTTTTATTTTATAGATGTTTTGAGGCATCTAGATCATGATGAATGGAGTGGATCATCAATTGGAATAGATCTATGGATCAAGAGGTGCTTTCTTAGATTTAGATTGAATCAATTGAAATAATGGGTATGAGGCAACGGCTTATTGTGTTAAATGAACTACTAAGAGATAGTCATGTGGTGATGCCCACCTTACTAGTCACATCAAAACTATGGACCTCATCACTCTATCTCTTGATAGCTCATTTAGCGAAGTGAGCCGCCACCTTATATCCAATATTCTCATATATATATACACATACACACACACCCCTCTAGGGCGTAACTAAGTTTGTTACACACCCCTGTAAAAATATATCTTTGCCTATCTATTTTGTAAATTCAAATCGTTCATTATAATCTACATGTCATCAAATGTATGTTGATCAAAAATCATGTGGCATGGAATTTTCTATCCTATAAATCAAGCAACTCAAAATAAATAACATTTTGGACCATTCATTTCTATGTCATAAAATGTATAAACTAGAAATATCTAATCTATGAGACATTTTTATCTCTATGAAGTTTTGAATGCATAGATCATAATGAACGGTGTGGATCAAACATGTATTTTCACATGCGTTTAGTTACACCCTATGTGTATTGTAAGTGTGTGTGTGGTGTGTCCACACACACATAGGTAGGGGTGGAATGAACCAAACAATTAACAAATAGTTCAATAATTGTTCGAGTAACTATTCGGTCATATTCGATTCGGTAGTTCATTTACCATTAAAGAAATATTTTTCAGTTCGAGTTTACTAACGAATAGAATTTAACCAGATGTATATTCGATTCGTTTGTCTATCAAATATTCGTTTAAATTTTGATCACTTGTTATTGGTATTATTGCATATATGATGTCATATTTTTAACCCACTTATCATTTCTACTTAAGTTTTATGTACTAATTTTAAGACTTAAATAATCTTAAATCTGTTTTCTAATGAAAACTTTGATTTAAATATATATACATCATATATATTAAAGGAATAAATTTTATTTATAAATTTTAATACTATTTGACAATTAAATTCTTTAGCAGAATAAATATACTTTGATATTTGATAAGTATTCATGCATATTCATGAATATTTATCAAATACCAAGTATTTGAGTTCGAATTCAAAAAACTCTATATATGAATATTAGAGTCCACATTCAAATTCGATAATTTTAAACAAATACAAATACGAACACCGTAGTATTCGCTTTGATTCGATCGTTTACCACATAGGGAAAATGGATATGAGATGGCGGCTCATTTTTCTAAATGAGCTACCAAGAGATATTCACATGGTGCAACCCACCCTACTTGTCACATCAAAAGGTGTGGATCTCACCTCTTATCTCTTGGTAGCTCATTGTCTTAAATGAGCCATCACCTTTTATATTACATTATATATATATCGACAAATGAACCAAGATGTTTGCAGGGAACATACCTGGAAATTAGAAAGTAATTTCGTTGACAATTTTTCAGTGAGAGCAGATATCAAGACAGCGTTGTTGAGCTCTTGCAGCTTCTGGACACAGGCTTGAGCACGATTCTTACCAAGATCATCCTCAGAGAAAAAGAAGTTACTGGACAAGTCCCAATATCCTACAGATTCTTCATCATGAAGGGCAACAGATTTTACTCCAGCAAGAGCAAGGTTCTTTGCTGCAAGAAATAGAAATTATTAATGACACAGACACAAAGTAAAGAACAATCTTACTAAGAGCGACTCTCAATGAAACATATGTCAGCATGTTTCTAAAAACATGCATCAGTCAGCATATTTCCAGCTCAACAGGTTTTCCCCATCCTTTTTTTTAACTTTAGGGTGGTCAGAGTACTAATTAAGCATATGCAAGCATACCAGCAGAGGAGACACAAATAGACAGACCAACCAGAAAATAAACAAAAAAGGAAAGAAAACAGTAGCAGATCGCAAACAAAGTTAGCGAAGAAACATAGGCATATTCCAATCACAGATGAAACTTGCAGTAAACATAGCATATAATACAATTGTACCTTAATTTAATAAACTCCCAAGACAGAAGTAGATCATAGAAGAAGTGGCAAGAAAAGAGGAAACATTGGAGACGAGGAAAAAGCTCATAATGAAAACAAGGACTACTTCCATTATGCAAAAAAAAAAAAAAAAAAAAAAAAAAAAAAAAAAAAAACAAGTCACAGATAATAAACAGAGAACCAAGGTAAGGTAACAGTACCAATAACAATTTTCAATTACCTACAATTGCAGTAGCCCAGGAAAAAAATTGACTGTACTGCAGTAATAAGAAAGATCCAAAGCTATGTGAATCTGAGTCTCTGTGATGCTTCAAACTGAAGAAAAATTAACATGTATATGAAGAATTTTGCTCATAAACAGATACCTACAAGCTGCAGAGGGTTGAATTTTGCATATGAAGAATTTTGCAATTATCTCCATTCTCCCATGCTTTTCTACATATCAACTAATAAAAACTATTAAAAAAAGATTTGCTTTCTAAAAATCAAATAATACATGCTGGATCTCAAGACCCGGGCGGAAGATTATTTCGTTTATCTTCAATTAGCAGCCATTTCTTTCTTTATTAGAATCCATACACAGAATAATCTGTACTTGAAGACTTTTCTTTCAGTTAGAACAGAAGGAAGAAACAGAAACAAGGGGGTGCAAGGAATACCTAGACACATAAAATAATAGGTTTAACCCATGTTGCATGGATACAGGTACATGACACAAAATATTTGTAAAAGGTAGGTTACGGGACACTGGTATATAAATATTCATACACATATACATATTATTTATTGAAATTAATAATTTACATTAGATCAATGTGGTTTTTACTCACGTCTTATGAGAAGTAAAACACCCATAACATTTCTATGTTTTTTTTATTATGTGGATTATAAATTGTAAAATCACTAGTTTTTGAACAACACATCCTAACGACCCTTTAAAATCATAGTTAGGAACTTGACCTATGTCCGACGAGTTTCAAGTGAATTTGAAGTGTACATATATGTCACGCCCCGGGCCTGGGGCCTGTTGGGGCGTGCAAGCCGTGTGACCCACCAAGAACAACTCGATGTTGGTTAAAATTCACCGTTAAAATGTTAGCACTAGTTGTTTTTGGGCCTTAAGTTTTTTTCTATTTAAGCCACTAACATTTTTTCACACTAGTCCATGTGAGATTAAAGTGTGGGGTGTCACAATCACCCCACCTTACAAAGAAATGTTCACACCATCATGACATGACAATTAGCACATCCCAGTGTCGACGATATGAACTCTAGAGGTGGGCTCCTACAGACTCTAGAGGTGGCTCTCACCGCATTCACGCGGTATAGCACTTAGCCCCATATAGCACTTAGCTTCACATTCCGACTAGTAACTGTTCTGATACCATTTGTCACGCCTCGGGCCCGTGCAAGCCGTAGAACCCACCGAGAGCAACTCGATATTGGCTAAAATCCACCGTCAAAATGCTAGCACTAATTGTTTTTAAACCTTGGGCTTTTATCTATTTAAGCCACTAACATTTCTTCTCACTAGTACATGTGGGACTAAAGTGTGGGGTGTTACAACATATGTTTGAAAAATGTATGACAAGTAATTTAAATTAAAATATGTATTGCATAATTGAGTAGATGCCCGAATAAATGTATACATATATGTAAGTAGTGTCCAAAGAGTTTGGGTATAGATTCGGTATGGGTATGTGTCAAAAGTACCTAGGTAACATAGGGTCTAACGATGGCTGCAAGCCAAATTTATAAGAATCCTTCTTTTTCAAATTTTATTTATTATTTAGCTAAGGGCTCTTATTCCAAATAACAAGACAAAAACACATGCAAAAAAGCAGAGTTTTTAGTCCATAAACAAGAAATTTATATACAAAGTTAAGGGCAGAAGATGGTATGCAAAGAAGGCATAGAAACTTCATCTATTCGCCAAATTTTATAGTAAGCATTCCATTCTAATTCCAAAAGTCACAAAATCAAATGATGAGAAAACAAGGAGAGAAGCAGAAGAAAAGATGCAAGATTTCACCTTTGCCCACAGAAAAACATAAGGTAGAAAGGAGTCCCCAAGAGTTCTTGGAAATTAGGGGGTGTTAGTCAGCTAGAACATTATTGATAGAAGGTGTTAGTCAGCTAGAACATTATTGATAGAAGTGGAACAATTTTTATTATGGGATAATTTTTTACTGTGGGATATTTTAATGAGATAATTGGGAATGATATTTTAAAACATGATATTTTAATGGGACAATTGTAAGTATAATTAAGGATAATTTTCAGAAATCAATAAGCATATAAGTCATGTATTTTGACGACCATTCTACTATTTATACATTGTAAAAATTATTACTATTATTATTATTTTAGTGTTAATTAATCTTGAATAACTATTAGATAGACTATAAGATTAACTTTTTGATTTTTTTCGAATTATTATTGTAATATAAATTTAAAAAATAGTTTTTCCTTTTTTCCTCTTTCTTTTTTGATCTACCAGACATCATTCCATCATCTCTCAATTTTAATTAATTTTTAATAAAATATGAATTTTGAAAATTTTAAATTTAAATTAATTATACAATTCAAATATTTAATAAAAAGTAAAAAATGACATTAAATAGAAGGGAAGGATAAGAAGAGATGTGATCAAATTTTATGGTGTGGTTTGAAGATGATAGAGAAATGAAATATGAAAAATAAAAAAGTAAATAATAAAGTTCTAGTTTTTTAGCATGTAGTTCTCGCTTAAAACCTGGGGTAATTTGAGAGACTAGAACTCTATCTTTTCTATATAAATTTGACAAAAGTGGGATAAATTTTTACAATTATCTCAGTTATACCTTTTATCCAGTTCTTGTTGACTAACACTGTATAATTTTATCCTAGTTCTAGTTCTAATGGACTAAAATACTATAAAATATTGTCCCACAAATTATCTAAGTTCTAATTTTGAGTTCTACTTGACTAGCACCCCCCAGGAATTATTTTGCTCATAATCAAGCGCACCAGAACTCTAGTTATCCATTATACAAACAAATCAAATCAGTCAAGTGGCCAACAAAACAAGCCATGACGATAACTTTAGTTTTCATCTACATGCACTACAAGATTACAAAGATGCAAAGAGTCCGTGCCCCTCGAGAGAGTAATTTCACAATACAAGAATTCACCGTTTGCTCTAAACTGCGTTCGCAAGTACCAAACCCTGAGCTACAAACAAAGAAACAATTAGAAACAAAGGACTTGGATCTCAGTGCCCTCTCCAAATAACATCCGATGATTCTAAAAGGAATGAATGACTACAGCTAAGAAAAATACTAGAAATAGCAATTCAAGTTCCAGATCCTTAAGAGTTTAACACCTCACAATAGTAATTTCATGTTCATCCTAATTCCAGTAACAAGAAACAAAACATATGTCACTAAGGAGATCATACATCAACAGAAAAAGCAAAAAGTTAGATGAAAATGATCAAGATCTCACCGATCTCAGCACCGAGGCCATTGAGACCCGAAACAAGAACATTCGAACCGAAGAGCCTCCTCATAGTCTCCCTCCCGTAAACCGCCAGCTGTCGACTGTGCAGATCCTCATCGATCTCATTCCCCATGGCCGCCGTCTTCTCGTTCCCGTTCGCGCCATTAGAATCCATCGCTCTCGACGACGACGAAGCCTCTGAATCGACCCTTTGCTTCTTGTTGTTCACAGATCCGCTGTCCCCTTCCTCGATCTCGACGTCTTCTCTTTCACCTCGCTTTCGATGCAGCATATAGAGCAGGCCACTGCTCCAAGTCCCCCAACACCCCATGGAAACGATCAGAATCGAGAAAACCAAGGGACACGACAGCGGAATTCGATCCGATGCGATCGCTGCTATAAGTATTGGGGAGAACAGTGCGAGAAACCCTAACCCTAGCCCTAATTTCGCCATGAAGGAAGGAATCAAAGAGAGAAGACGTACCGATGAGGTGAGCTTCGATCGCGAGCAAGGAATCGGAGGAGCTCGAGGAGTCGAGTTTGGAAGGGCTCTTTGGCGAGTCTCCGCTGCTGTTTTTATTTTGACTACGGATTTTTTTATTTTTTTTGTTTACCCTTTTTTCTGTATATACTTGTTTTTGTTAGCTGAGGAGAGAGAAATTGCAGTGGTTTTTGTAGCGAGAGTATTGGCCCGCAAGAATGGGAACACTTTTACTTGTTTCTGAATTGCAAAAATGCCCTTCTGATAACCGCTTTTTGGACTCCGCGTACAGCTGACGCCAAAAAAAAAAAATCCATAATTTAATTATGGGCCAAAGAACAAACGGGCAAAATTAGTGGGTTGATAACGGACCAATAAGAGGGGAGAGGAAGAACCTTCTGGAATGTTGTCACGGATGGCTATTTTGTGTTTGAGAAGTAACTCGGACCTCATCTTGATGTACAATGCTTTCAATACTATGTGCTCAATTTTATATGAAGGCAAAAGTAAAGGGCTAATTACAAAAACCACCATGAGCTTTTAAGAACTTACAGTAACTCGGACCTCTTTTTCCTTTTTCAATTAAGATTTTTTTGGGGACCAAGAAAAAAATTCTTTTTTTTTTGGCATTTTGCATATCAGTGATACGTTAGAGTTAAGGATGCTAATATGAAGATTAAAAGATAAATTTGCATATAAGATTAAGCAAAATAAACGATGTAATGTTCACTAACTCATATAGTTTAAGGAGGGTTTAGTCTAATAAAAAAAGATGATAGAAATTAACTGCAACACACCAAAAGTTCATAGGGCTTTCTATGATTCATCTCGAAACCATTGAAGACGGAAATACTTGTCAAACAAATCTTTGACATTTCCTTTTAAACTCGGTAATTTTCCAAGCTTTTTCAAAGCGGCTGCGCTTTGAAAAATCTGGCAAAATCCATGAAATCATTAAAAATTGTTTAGAAATTCCAAGTTGGTCAAAGTTTTTGAAAGAAAAAGTCTCCTTGTGTAATTCTCCTGACGAGTTTGCTTACAAAAGAGGACTGCAACCAACTAATTGGTAAGAAATATAGTACAAATTTGAAGGAGAACTACATAATAGAAGAGAAAACAGTGGGCGGCAATACGAGTACAAGCAAAATCAGAGTTCTCAGCTATAAGTTAAATCAGAAACAAAACATATATCGATATTTCCAACATTAACAAGCTTAGTCCATGAGCAACATAAATATTAACAAGTCGTAAATTTCAACGTGTACACAAAGCTGCATTTGCTGCAAATGATCTATCATCATGAAAAATCGTGGGAAAAGTACTACATCACTCTCAGCTCAAGGCACAAGAAAGAATGAATTCAATACGTAAAACCATCTTAGCAATCTAAGAAAAAGGGCAACAAGTTAATAAGAAAAACAATCAAAAATTGTTACAACAATTGTAGAACAATGAAGTATGATAATTGTAAAAGAAATCAAGTTCAAGTAAAAAGGGTAACCACATCTCTTCTATACCCCCTAACTATAAGCACCAAAAGATCCATATACTCCATATAGAAGTAGCGGTGTTGATTCAAATGGCGGAGGGAGGAAGAACTCACGAAAACGACAGCAGCGCATTCTCGAGTATCCTAAGTATCGTAGAATAACTTCCAGGGTTGTATAAAGAAAATTATCACTTGTTGTTCATTCAATACCAACTTGCTTATGCCATCAGCCATTTAAAATGGCTTCCCTTCTCTAACTAGCAGTCTCCTTCATCTCTGCAAGATACGAAAATTCTCTTTGCGCATTTGTGAATGCCGCCATTGATTCTTCCTGCTGATGACCCTCTTCGACATGGGCCTCCCATGATTTAATTGTCACAACAATCACCTCAGCTTGCATTCTGAGATCATAAAGGAATTTCTTCACATCCGCCTTCAACTCCTCAGCTTCTGTATCCTCTTCAGCAATGCAGAATACCTGTATCTTGCAACTCTCAAAGCTTGCTTTTGTGAGAAGAAGCTGAGATAAGAGGAGCATCAGACCCCCATCTCGTACTATCCAATATAGGTCGATAGTTCCATACTGTCTCTGATACTCACCAGGCCATTCATCCAGACCTTTAACAATTACAACCGCCTTGTTGGCAATAATGCAGTCGTTAATTATACTAACGAAAGTTGATGGAATCTGAGAGAGATTTTCTCTGCGCCAAATCTCTGGATACCTCATGACAACAATATTGGGCTTGAGGTTGCCAAGGCCCATAGTTTGCACAATGCCACGGAATCCCTCGGACATATTTGGGGCTACGATGATCTCGGCCACACCTTCGCACCTTTTGTAGTCTATATAAGTGTCAAGCTGCCGGCAGGCGATCTTGGCATCCTCGGCAAGTACGTGGTAGTCTCCGTCAATTATTGAGGCGAATATTGACATACCACGGCCTTTCTTCTTCATGCAATTCGCAAAGTCAGCAAGCTTTGGATGGCAGGGGACATTTTCTGGTAGCTTTCCCCATGGACGGCAAAAGACGAGGGGTATCGGGTACCAGTTTTTAGGGTGTACTTGGTTTGCTGGAAAAGAAAACTTTAGGGGTTAGATGACAATTTGAAGTTTACGGATTTTTAAAAGTTTAGGGGGGCTATACCAAAACAGGCCAAACTTAAAGGGGGCTTTGTAACATTTTTAAGTCAGGGGTTATCGAAAAAAATGGCCAAACTTGTGTGTCCATTTTCTTTCTTTCTTTCATTTTTTATTTTTATTTTTATTTTATTTTTTTTTTTTTTTTTTTTTTTTTGGGGGGGGGGGGGGGTGTGTGGGTGTGTTTTTTTTGGTGTTTTTTTTTTTTTTTTTGTT
>NC_033800.1:15071462-15087017 GCF_001876935.1 Asparagus officinalis
TTACTTCATGAGCATGCCAAACAAAAATTAATTTACAGAAGAAATTTAACATATTAGTATAATTTGTTAGTTTATGAAAAATAACATGATCAAAGAGGTATCAATCTCAAATGATTTAGAAATTGGCAAGAGCAAATATGATAGGGTTTTAGCTATCGTGCAGTTTACAACGTTAACTTACCGCCCAATGACCGAAGGCTCCGTAGTGCCAACTGAAAGTATGCACTCTTAAAGCCATCACCCCAATCTCCCGCCTTCCCTTTTAAGCTCACATAGTAGTATATAAGGCTAGCAAGGGCCAGGGATATCACAGTGAAAGACCATGAGATCAGGAACATGATCACTACAAAACCAAAAATATCAATAGATTCAATATGCAACAAAACTGATACCAAATGTTTTCTTACACATGAGCAGCAAAGTTTTTTAAGAGAGAATGACAGAAACGCAATGGATCACATTGATTAACGCCTTGAACCCTTTATCCAAGTTATATCCCAAAGTAGACTCTTATAAGTCCAATGAAGCCCTTAGACTTTCGAGAAGTAATTGCTGAATTGTTGTCAGCTCCCCACCCAAAAAAAAAAACAAATAAGAAAAATCCTGCAGCATTGGTAATGTTGAGTGATCCCAGTTTAAATAGAAACCTGAAATATGTGGAAACTCTACGTATCACGATGTTTCTGTTCCCATCTTAACAAAACCTGATGGAACATGCCTATAACTTTAGATAGAAATACAAGTATGTGCATCTCTAAGAATGAAAAAGAAATTCATTTAACCAATTGGTTGACAGTTGAATAAAATGAATTTGGACTTCACGCGATAACTGCTAAGCTTGGTGCTAACAAGCACAACTAAAGCACGCACGCACACCCAAAATAAGTATAAAAAATGTCATTATTTTCTAAGGGTCAATCATTGATGTCAATGAGATTAGATGTTTCCACAAAGTTCCCTCAGTTCCAAAATGACCAACATGCCAAAAAACAAATAAATCCAAAGTGTCTGGGATAAAATGTTTTTAATGGCTGAAATAATATTCGAACATTCAGTCATTGCACTTTATTTGATGCTGCATAATTTTTATGCGAAGAGGGTTATTAAATAAAGAGCGTCTCAACAAAGCATATAAATTCCAGACTTTGGAAAGTAGAATGGGTAAGAAAACAACCAACCAATGCATAACAATGCTCCGATAAGTGAAAGACTCCAGTGGTGAAACTTCCAGCGAGGACGCCAACTAGGAGCATCCAGGAGGTCAAGGAGGAAACAAGATAAGTTCACACCAGCATAGCATAGAAGGAAGAACATAGTTATAGTTGGTGTGATTAGATCCAGATTCCCGATAATGACACAACAAATACAGATGAAGGCTGTAAATAAAGTGGCCAGATGAGGCTCACCCCCTTCAGAGACTCTAAAATATTTAAGAACAGGAAGAATGTCATCATTTGCTATTGCTGCCAGCAAGCGTGGAGCACCCGTCAAACTCTGAAGTGCTGCACCTAAAGTAGAGAGAATGATCCCAACATAAATGACTGCTGGAACAGGCCAAGCCACTTCCGCAGTAAGGAGCCTGAATACGAACTTAAGATGTCAGCAGGTTTGACAAATTAACATATCTAAGCAATGAACTTTTTATTATCCTGGGATGTTTTCTCTTTCCATTAATTCCTAACGATGCCAAAAATCTGATGTCTGTTGCACCATACATATCTGCTTTAAAGTGCTTTCAACTATATGAAGATGATCTACAGGTGCAGTCTGTTAGTAAATATTTAGCATACTAGTGCATCTTGTACTATATTTTTGTTATGAAGGGATTAGTCCATCGATCAGGAGGTTCAATTGATTTTTTAAAAAGACTATTCAAACAATCACTTCATTCACAGGTGGAATTTTCTCAAATTGATGAAGTTTCAACCACAGATTTTAGGACATGAAAATTGTGATAGCCAGTGTGCATGATTTGCTGTATGGTTTAATCACCGTGATGATAGTAAATTTCCTATGCATGAAAACATATAACAAAGTAGTTATATTTCATACATGAAACAACTACCAAATACATCACGCAGTCATAATTAAATAAATGTATGTGCTTTATAAATGCATCAAAAATGCCTATTTTCTATGACTCGACCGCCATCAACAATACGAAGACATATAGCTGTGCTAAGGCTAATGACAAATCTTAGTCTAAACAATTTACACTGTTAAAAGCAAGTCATCTTTCTGCTGAAGGATTCACAATTTAGCATGAAGGCCAAGGCAAGACGGTGTAGAAAATGTAAAAAAGTGTCTGACATACACTGCTGCTCACGACCAATAGGATTAAATGAAGTGGATATTGACAATTCAGGTCTTACTTTTCTTCACTTTAACCCTATAGATATACCATCATGACTTCGAATTTTCATGCAGCAGAGACATTGTCAAACTTGTACAACCAATCGAGCAACTATCCAAATTCCCTAGATTAGAAGTCTAGACAAAAATGTAAGATGATCAGATTCTCAGCTGTGAAGTCTATTCAACTCAGGCACAGATAAGCCAAGAAATCAATTGGAATCAAAGCCCACATCGGGCTTCCACAAAATTTCTACTGATATTCTATCGTTACCTACATAAATAATACACATTTCTGAAAAAAAAAGTTATCACGTATGGATTATTGCACACAATGGATAAAGGACAGTCTAGCAGACTCTTAAAGAATTCTATATACGCATCATCCCCGCACCTGCAACTGAATCATTCCAATTTATCATTTATGCACCCAATCCTTCTCGTTTCTGCTGCAATTACATGATTATAACCTAACAAGTGTCACAATGCCGGCTCTGCCATTTTTATTTAAAAGCTTATAATTCAGATCAAGTAAGGAAACCTCAACTATTCAAGATGACGGATGTCTAAACAATAAAACCAAATTTCTAATAATGGCTTTTGCTAAGGCCCCAGGCGGCCAGGCCTAATTATGCTATTTAAGTTGAGAAACATTTTAACAGAAGAATAACTGAACGCATAAGCAAAAGCCACAAAAGCACCAGCTGAAGTGCAGATAGTATTTACAAAACACAAGTAACAAGATTATATTTGCTAAATGTCAAGCACATAATTGTACAAATTAGAAAGAAACTCAAATAACATATTCCACATGAAAAAAAATGCAAATACCTGTTAGCCAATAGCTCTTCTCTAGTAGCCATAGCTCCAAATAGCAATACTGATATAATATATAAACAAGAGGTTGTCAGGGTTGCAGCGAGTGTTCCCACTGGTATAGAACGCTGTGTGTCCTTCAACGATGCAGATCTATTTGAACCCGCCATAATTCCGGTTACAGCTGGAAAGAAGAGACCTACCAAATCACTGTGCAAATGAACAACTCAGTTACAATGCATGAAAAAATGATTCATACACCACACAATTGCTACCAATGTCAAGTTGCATTTTAACTAGTGATGATCCAATAAAATATTAGGAAACAATCAGGCCGACACAACATCTCATATGGAGGGGATGGATTAATATATTCCCTTATCATTTAGGTTATTTCATATAGGGGCTGTTTGGTTCACAGCCAGCTCAGGAAACAGAGTCGGACACCTTTTTTCATTTGTTTGGTTGGAACAAAGAAAAAGGGGAGAGAGTGTATACGGAACCCACACTGAGAGGTGCTCATAATGCAGCGGGTCCCACAAAAACTGAAAACCTATTTCTGGTTGTTTTGAGAGGAAATGGGCTAAAATGATGGAAAAGTGGGCCCCGCATGTAATGTCTTGATTTTTTTCCCTTGAAACCACCAAAAAATGGTTTCCATGAAACGAACCAAACAGGCCAAGGCCATAAGCCTCACTCTCTTAATACTAACTGTTAGTTATTTCAAAAATCTTTGTCATCTTGCTGCTAATACTTTTGAAGGCTGACATAATTGTCCTTTGACTCTTGTTCATCCTCCTGTTTGTCTTTTTTAATTATGAAACCCTAGGTCTGAATTACCTATAAACCCATTGCTGAACCCTCAACTTAATTATTGGCTTCTAAAATCAATATTGATGTTTAATTAAATTTGATGAGGTCAGATCTCTTATACAATGAAACTAAGAAATTCACAATGAGGGGGTCGAAAGAGACGGAAAGAAAGGATGGTTGGAGGAAATGGGTTGACCTTTCACATCACGTCAAATAATAAAAAAAAAACTTTTAATATAGAAAAAAGCAATAAGGGGTTTACTTGAAACTCCAATTAATTGGTCCCATAAGATCAGGTACCCCAGCATTTGTAGTCCGCTGATAACCTGAGCCCCAGTTGTCTCTGAATGTGCCCAATTTCAATCCTGTAACTCCACCTGTGCCGAAGAATTACAGTAAAGTAATGCAAAAGCAAGAAGCTAGTAAAGGAGGGACTGACAAGAAATAGCTCAAGAGAACAATGTTGAAAAAATTGAGAGAGAGAGAGAGAGAGAGAGAGGGCAAGGATTTCTCAGATATACTCACTGGAAGCATTACTTCTTGGAGCTACAAAAACCCCAATGAATATGCAGAACAGAGAAAACAGCACGGGAATTAAGAACGCTGGTGCAACTTTATTGATCATTTTCACACCTCCAAATACAATGAAACAGAGAAGGATGGTCACAATAACCCCGTAAATTTGCAGATCGTGTAAGCTTGGAGTTGACACAGTTGTTGCAGTTGTGCCATTCATTGTGGCATTGCTGACAATAGTGACGCTTTCTGCAATGTCATACAGCCATGACAATAATTTCAACTTTCAGAAGTTTAAATTAGTATGCGTCAAATAATAAAGGGCATTTTATATTCATTTGAAATGAATTGAAGTTTTCATGAGAATGATAAAGTTTGACGGGATAGTATGACACATGATTCAACTTGTAACATCGAAATATACAGTATAAAATCCTAGTAGATCCTGATCCATTGTCTAAACAAAATCAAAGAGGTATCCAGATCAAGACAAAATTCACTGCAGGAAATGAGACCAAAAAAGGTAGCTTACGCAAATAAAAGGAAACTGGTCAAGTTCCTTCAGAAAAGTAGTTTGGTAATTAGATACAAGGAATAAAGTGGAGACTATATCACTATGCAATATACACAAGAAGCTTGAAACTTGCTCTAGTTATGAAAATAGATTACCTTTAAAGAATCCAGCATTTGGTACAGCATCTAAAAAGGTTTCTATCGCTCCCAGGACATACCTGAAAAGGCATAACATGACTGCTCATTCATTGTGGCATTGTCATAGACGATTAAGAATGTTGCCAACTTAATTCGGACACAAACATAGCAGTGAATTGCTCAGATATGAGTCACCCAACTAAATGTTGGGACCAAATATCAAGCAAAGCTGTCTAATTCTGGACAAAATATTTAGCGCTACAAAAAAATAGTATTCCTTATGCAGGCAATCAGTCGCACCCAATCAGTTTTTACCCTGGTTTTTTCTTAGAGGTCCTTACATGATTAAGTCCTTTCTAGCTATGCACGAGTAAAATTTTCCTAACAGTGTTAAAACGTACATAAAAGATAGAACTTAAACTTCGTGATCTGAATTCATAGGAGAATGAAAATGAGGCATAGATCATAATCAACATTTTAGAAACTTACATAGCTCCAGCAACAGCGTTCCCAAGGAAGAAGCACAATCCAATGCTAACACCAACTTCCGGACCAAGGGCTCGACCAATGAGATAATAAGGACCACCACCCTTTAAGTTCAGTACAGAAAACATCAGGCGCAAAAGGTTAGTAGCCAATAATCCTGCTAACTGATCTATCTACATGCAAAAGAGCTACTCTTGACAGATGAAAATCAGTAACTAATGGAATTCAAATAAAAAACTCAGCTCTTCAAATGAAAAAAGGGATTTTCCGGTATTAGTCCCTTAAATCTTTCATATTTCGAAATCACTCCTTTACATCAATGAAATGGCTAGTAGGTCCGCCAATTCTTAAGTTACTTTGAAATAGTCCCTTGAATCATTGAAATTGCTGTTAAGTCCTCAAAGTCTTAAGTTACTTTGAAATTAGTCTCTCCGATCTAGAGTAGAAGTAGCTCTTAGAGGGATTAATTTGAAACAACTTAGGACAATTGGGGGACCTAACAGCAAGTTCAATGATTTGAGGGACTAATTTTAAAATAACAAAAGAATTACGGGAGCTAGTAGCAATTTCAATGATTAAGGACTAATTTCAAAGGATTAAATATTTAAGGGACTAATGTGGTAAAAACTCTACTAAAAACTGAAATGAGGCTCGTTTACTAGCAGAATAGGTTCAATTTGACATAACAGACACCAAATAAGAAAATATAGATGAATTTTAAGTAAACTACTAACAAGATAGTTTTCTGAAAGATTATTCATTTGTCTCTTAAGTTTATTTTAACATGAAATGACTCTCTTTTATTAGGATAACCACTAGTACGTTTTGATATAACAGACCAGAAAAATTATAATTTTCTTGTACCGCTTTTAAATAAACTACTGACAAGATGTGCTCTGAAAAAACATTAGGAGCGAACAGGTGTTGTGATTCCATTTGTCTCCTAGGCTTACCTATTGCTGACAGATGATGGTGATTCCCGATAGAAAAACTAATGGTGTCCTAGGATAGAAAATACAAACATTTAATACAAGCAGTTGCATACTCGAAAAAAATCACTAAGCAGTTTAAAAACATTTCCCAAAGTTGATGGTAAACGATTACCAATACTAGTTTTACTAACTTCTGTTTAAAAACACATTACTTTTGGAGATTCTTTTCAGGCAGGAGAGTTTCTAGACCAAAGGGTTCGGGGATAAAGGTTAAGTACACAATCTATTTTTTACCAACTTTTTATCCTGAATTTTTCTTGTTGGTCGGTTAAATGCTGATACTTCCATTATCAACTGTCAGCTCCTGAATATCAACCATTGTAAAAGAACAAGCACAATGTTTGTAATCATTACAAGGCATCAGCTCAAAGCTTGCATATAGATTATTTAATTGGTCTACATCACATATCATTAAGAAAAATCAGAGGAAAATGATAACCCTAAGCACCAGAGTCACTTTGAGTACAATACCTTCATCGCTCCATTAGTTGCAATTGCACTTAAAGATATTGCTGTCAAAAATGTGCAAGAGCCACAAAAAGCAACCAGCATGAGTGAATCGCCAATGCCAGCCATACCCACAATCCTACAAAAAAAAGTCCAGTAACAGCAATGTCCCCGTTTAAGAAAAGTGGATCATATAGAACATTATGACCAAAAATGGGCATAAAAATTCCAGTTACAACAGAAAATGTATAGCCACATGGGCGTCAAGAAAATGGTTTAGGAACAGAAATGTTGCCACCAAAGTTGAATACACCAATGATCTAGTAACCCTACCAAAACATAGTATATTTTTACCACAGCGGTTAAGATCATAATACACATTCCCCAGACATGCCATGGACATGTACTTCTGCTCCCAACAAATTCCTCACAAGTTCAGCGAAAAGAAAAACAAAAAACTCATAAGATTACTAAGTTTTGGGAAATCTATACAAAGCGTTCATGTAGCTTACTCTAGTATGTTGCATGGAGCCATGGACACCGGTAGGGTTATTGGTACAGGTGCGGGTACAAGACACGACAAATTTGTAAAAGATAGGGTGTGGGGATGTGGCTATATACATTATATTGAAATTAATAATTTACTTAAGATCGATAATATTTTTTCATTCACATGTTATGACAATTAAAATTCTTGTGTGATTTTTATGTTCCTTTTATTATGTAGATTATCAATTGCAAAACAACTTCTTTTTGAACAAGATACTTAAACGATCATAGCTCTAAATTGGGTAAGGATTGACACAAACTCAGCCAGCGAGTTTCGAGAAGTGAACGTAAAGTGTAGGACAAACATCCAAGAAGTGTATGATGGGTGTTTTAAATAAAAGCATGTATTACATAACTGAGGACACATTTGAATAAACATATGCTTATTCAAGGAGTGTCGGTGTTCGATCCGGTAAGTCAATGTCCAGCATGTGTCGAGTATAAAGTACATATGTAACATATTCATTCATACCCCCAATTTTTTATTATTGTCGCCATGCCTCCATCGCTGACTCAGAGAGAGAGAAGTGAGAGAAAAGGAAGAGAGTACGGGGGAAATGGCAAGAGAGAGAGGGATCAGGGAATGAAAGGATAGAGGAGATAGAAGATGAGGAGAGAAGCGGAAAAGAGGAGAAAGATAAGATGAGGAGAGATTGGAAAGAAAGAATACCTAGAGAAAGATAAGCTGGCACCAGAGTTAGTCATTAGATGAAACATAAGGTGCATACATATATGTATATGTATGTGTGTGTGTGTGTAGAGAGGGGGCGGGGGAGGAGGAGGAGGAGGAGGAGGAATGGTGGAGGAAAAAAAAGAGTGGTGAGAGATAAAAGTGCAAGATAGAATTAGAAAGGAGCGAATAGAGAGCAAAAGAGAGGCAAACTAGAGAGAGAGAGAGAGAGGTGGGAAAGTGGATAGAGGAGGAGGGAGAGAGAGATGATTGGGAGAGAAAGAGATGAGAAAGTTGCAAACCTCTATGAGTAATCGAAAGGGCATTTCTGGAAGTTAATATTAAAATTTTAACAACATTAGTTCTCCAGCGATGTTGTTTGCTAATAGTAAAGTTTATGCAAGTTCAATTATGGGTAAACTATATGGGTTACACGTGCTATGTACCCTAACTTTTAAACCTACATTATCCTTGTGATGGACAATACTTTGACAAATGTGATAAGGAAAACATGGGAACAGGAAATAATATTGTTAAGTTCAGACTGTATGAACAGATAATGGAAACATGAGAAGGTTATATACTTAATAAATATTGTATAAATATTCAGCTCCGGAAAAGGAATGTAAAACAAGGATATCTATGTGTTAATTTTCTATGTCATCACCTGATTTGAATGTTCATGTGTGCATGTGCATGGGCCTGTCATATGCATATGTATGTACAAGCATGCATGTAAACATAATATATAACATATATAAATAACTTTCTGTTGAATGCGGATTATTCTTGTCGTTTGGATTTATTGAAATAGTTTAGCAACAAAGTACCAAATATCTCACAGCTGCATTTAAATTTTATCAAAGAATATAAATTTCATAAAGTCTAAGTAAAAATACTTTTCCAAAAAATAAAACAATGTAAATGTGCTTAAACTTTATAAATAATAAAAACTGGGCTAAAAATACACATGTTTTTGCTTGTCCTTTCCAATGAAGCTTATATGTGTATTCATCACTTTCTTTTGGGGAAAATAGTGTTTAGATGAAAGTTTTGCTGACTTCGCACATGCATTAGTTCTTGGTTTCTTTCAAGTGGGTTAACCAAGCGATATTGGTTTCAAAAATATTGGCATTCATCGCAAACCCATCTTCCCTATGTAGTTTTCTCCAGTATTTCAGATTCAAATTTCATAACATAGTTACAAGTTTCTAAGATTTGTCTGTTTGCCAAACCAACCAATACGTTCAAGGAATTTTTGTCACAATTATGGACATTAAGATGATAATAAATGATGTATGATAATAATCAGTTAAAGTGAGTTTTTGGCTAGCTCGCATGATCTTTGTAATACAAGATTAATCAAGTCATTTGAAAGTGTGACAGTGCATGTCAAAAGTTCAGCAACAAAAGATTCCACGTAGATGAAATCAAAATATATAGCACCATAACAGTACCTCCTATAGTTCAGAGGCTATCTATTGCATATAAGATTCAGCTTAAACTGCAATATTGCTAATGATGATTATATTGCCAAGAACAAACGACAAAGATGATCAAAGGTAGAACAAATTTTTCTTTTTCTTTTTTGGGGGGAGGGGGTGCGAGGGTTTAATATCTTGCTGCTACAGTACAAAACAATTATTTTGCATAACTAAAGAATAACCATATATATGAATCTATGTTTGAATGCTAGTACTAAACATTTCAATGAAATCACATTAATAGAAAGATGAAAATTACCAAGAAAAACGGATATAGTAGATAATACCCAAAATATTCTGCAAGCATGGTACAAACACACCCATCATAGTCCCCATCTTTGGACCAGTTTCCTGAAAACCAAACCCAAACTCTTAGATACTGTAAGCAACCAGCATCTATGCTAAAAAAGGAAACAATAGACATGCAGTCAAAGAAAAAAAGAAAGTAATACAGAAAATAATTTTCCAACCTGCAAAGGACAAACAAAGTCACAATATCACCAACACATCCCAGAGGCATCTTTTAACAGTCAAGAGAATCAATATCAAAGTTCAGCACTCATTAAAATTAAGGTCATAGTTTAAGGTATTATTCAGAGTCATATAATGAAGAGAACTACAATCAGATGTGTATTCTAGTAAACGAATTGGAGATTTCAACAATGGAACTACTATGAAGCTTAAATGTTCATGATCATATCTCGCAATTAACATCACCACCATATGTGTTAGTCCTATTAATATGCCATTTCCAACAAAATTAAGTACATGACACAGCCCAATACAAACAATTCAGGACTCAACAGTCAAATGAAAATGTTGACCATCCATGTACAACTAGTTTTTCCTAGCCAATTGAACTATTGTACTTTTGGCATCTCAACATTAGTAACTTGACCAGGAACATGGGTTTCAAGTAAGAAGTCTTCATACATGTCAAGACAGCATCTTCAGCTAAGGTACAAACCGCTCCATTCCTTCATCCCTATAACAGATGACTGGGGACTGATAGTAAACACCCAAGCATAGGGGACCATCAAGCATAATTCTTCTCCTTTTTTAAAATAATGTCTGCAATTGTCCATTAACTAGTCTAATATCCTTATAAACGTCCGTCAATCCCCATCTATGTACCCTCCAACAAAGCCACAACATAGCCACACGGAAGCCCTCCAATCAGAGTCCATTACACCCAAGGGCTTAACAAGAAAGCAAACATCCTAAGAACCAACCTCAGACACTCCGCTATATTCTGGACATAATTGTAGTTATTGCTTTGCTGTTAACAATCTTTGACCATAAACACCTTATCACCCGATCAAAGGCCCAACATAAACATCAGAAAATATACACATCAGAGCACTTGCAAGAAAAGATTGCACGGTCTGTATGGGATTTGCATGATAGCATGGGTGACACAGCTGCTGATATAAAATACAGCTAATAGCAAAATGTTAAGAAGTGAAAGCTCAGCAGTGAGGTAATATACCTTGGGGCGCCCAAGAGTTATAGATACATCCTCGCCTTCTCTGGGACTAGAAGGTGCTGGAATTTGTTCCCCTGTCATACTGTAAGTATTTTGTTAATTAAAATACTGAAGCAAATGAAATCCTCTTTTGGTTGATAGCTCAACCAACAAATATATGCATTAATCCAATGCAAACGAACCACACATGGCAAATTAAATGCTCATGAAAAATATCAATTTTTCTTTGTGTACCTTTTAAGGCCCAATATATTGACAAGTGAATCAAAACCAAACAACTCCAATTTTGATTCTGTTTGAGATCCACCAGGTCCACCACGAGTATGAGACTCCATTCCATTGGCAGTACTTTCTAGATTAGACCTCACTTTAACATTCCTACACAGTCATAAAATTGCACATAGTATTTAGTCAGCAACAAATTGGAAATACCTTATAGAATCAGAAAATAATGGATATAGTAAAGATTTTGACTTTGATGATATGTTCGAAGACACAAATAAGGAGTGGCTATATAAATATGTAAGGCTAGATACGTAATAAGCATGGTAAGTACTTTTGTATTAGGCATACCTTCACTCAGTTAATGTGTTTCGTCTAGGATTTTCATTTTTAATATCATGAACTTTTATTTTTCATCAACCGAAGTATGCCTATATGTCCTGCTTGGCTAAATTTTGTGGCTATCCATTATCTTACTCGCTCAACCTATTTTCCCTTTAAAACCTTCTTTAATACCATAATTCAGGTCTTTAAAAAAATGAATAACAGAATGAGGCATTTATATAAACAATGCATTAAAGCGGTTTTTCTATACGAGTAACAACACAATGAATCACTAAAAACTAAAGGAAGGAAACAATATAAGTTGCTTCTACTAGGCAGACAACCTATACATAAATAAATCAAATAGAACATTTCAATGATTTTCCTATTTCTTTTTCTTTTTTCTTTTTCTTTTTTTTCTATTGGGGGCATAGCGATGGACGGTTGAGGAATATATAGTTAGATTTAGTGATCAAAATCAAAATTAAAGGATCTTTGGATATACTTCAGTGAAGTTTCTGAAGAAGTTCCAGCCTCCAGTGAGGACATTTCGATAACTGGTCGATCATGCAATGTCACCGGACTATACTGTCGTCCTGTATGTGCAGGCATTTCCTCATCTGTGCTCTCAATTTCCCCAATATCCATGATCAGGTATTTAACGAATAAGTAACTGCAAAATAAAAAGGACATTACCAAAATTTCAATGGAGAACTGAAAATAGATAAAGTAAGTAAATACAATAAACTATAAGTCTGCATCTACGGGCATCAAATAAAGCAAAACTAACACCAAGTCTAATTATTGTTCCTATTAAAACGATAACATAAAAAATAATGATGAGGTAATATAACTATTAAGTTAATACAATACATGGATGGAGAATTGACCTGCAGTACGCAGCACGAGCAAGGATCAGAGGCACGATTACACATTGTAAATGCTGAAAGTATTAGTATTGACAAACAGGAAGAAATGTCGAAAAACCCACAAGACCAAAATACTAGGAGTGGAATCTAATCAATCAAAGTGAATAAGGGAATATCTAGAGTCAATATTTAGTTGATTTGATTAAGTGCATTCAAATCAATTCAAATAAAAAGCTCTTTTCCTGGGTTAGGATTGTCACAGTAATGTAATAATATCTCTGTCCGTCCTGCGAATCAACAGGAAATTGGCAGTTGCTTTAGCAGCTCCTTCTGTCCATCTGATCTTTCCTGGTATTCCCGCATTGATGCAAAGAGACGGGAAGGACAGTAAAAAAGAGTATGTTCAGAAGTCAACAGATTCAGCTTAGTGAAAATATCCCTATCCCACAAAAGGACAGTAAAAAAGAGTATGTTCAGAAGTCAACAGATTCAGCTTAGTGAAAATATCCCTATCCCACATCTCTAATACTGCAGACACTTAGCTCAGAAGTCAACAGATTCAGCTTAGTGAAAATATCCCTATCCCACATCTCTAATACTGCAGACACTTAGCTGCACAGGCAAAAGGCGCTAAAACAAAAATAAACCTTGAAGCGCACTATACGGTAAACAAGTGAGGTGCTCCCGGAACACACGCCCACAACAAACAAATGAGCGGCCCACCCAGCCGATCAGTGCAATGGGTTCTGGTGCTTGTAAATAATGATCGAAACCGCCACCTAACGAAATGGGGCCTGATGAGGGTTCGATTTGAATTGGAATTCGAAAACAAAGGACACAATCCATGAATATTCATTCTTTTAACAAACTGTTAACATTTTTTGCTTGTTGTTCGTCAAATAAGAAAACTAAAATTAACTTATACTCGCATCTAAAAGCAATCAGTTCCTCTACATTAAATTCAAATGACAGAACATATTTCTACAAAACAAAAAAGAAAACAGACAGTTCAAAGTTAGCATATGTTCATCAATACAAAATTCTATAAAAAAATACAGCAAATAATCGCAAATAAGAGCAAGTCGTAAATTATAGAAATGCATCAAAATAAATCTGTGGCCATAGAAACTACTCTATAGTAATCGAAATTTCACAATGAATCGAGAACTTACTTCAGAGATCCAAATCGTTCAGATCGGAGCCAGATCGCTAGGGTTTTGAGCTCAGAGAGAGAGAGGCGGTAAATGGATCGGATGCTTAATGGATCCGATCTAAAGATGGAGGTGGGAGAGAGATAATGATACGAGAGAAGAACTCGCGGATCGCGATGGGAGAAAGAGGGAGGTGATATCGTAAAAATGAGAAAGTTGTCTTTTTTCGCCTTTGAGATTTCGAAAAACCCCTCGTTAATTTTACGGAAAATAGCTTCAAACCCCCAAATTTTAATTTTCAATGTGTCCTAGACCTCCTAACTTTCAACAATGTGCTATAGGCTCATTTTTTTGAAAAAATTGTGCCCAGACCCCTCTCCCCAAGTTCCAATGCAAACTCTATCTAAAATCTCGATTTTACCTTCCTCCTCCTTCAGTCCTCCTCTACCGCCTCCCCCACCTCCCTCCCCGCGGCGACGGTCATGATTAACATGTTAATTGTAACAGTTAACATGTTAACTGTTAAAGTTAACATGTTAACTGTAAGAGTTAACATCCGCTAGCATGAGAAAGATGAGGGTAAATTTAGAATTTAAGCCAGCTGGCATGTCTAATCATGAGCTGGCATGTCTAATAATCCGCTAACATGAGCTGGAATCATGATGGAGGGGCATGGACACAATTTTTTCAAAAAGAATGGGCTGCAGTACATTAAAGAAATATGAGGGGCTGGGGCACATTAAAAGTTGGAATTTGGGGTATTGAAGCAATTTTCCCTTAATTTTTCGTTGTGTCAGAAGTTACCTTAAAATTGGATTATAATTGTGTTTATTTGACCGCTGCCACCTCATTTTGTTATGGCCGCTAGGATATAGATCTCCGGTGACGTGCGGCGCACGTGCAATGGGGGCTTTCCTTTCCGTTTTGAGGGGATAATGACCAGGGGTGGTAATATGTTGGATTCAGTTTGTTAGGAGTTCATACGACGTATTTTGGAAATTCAAACGCTGTAATGAATTAATGTAAATCCAAATTTTCTATTCTGATCAATTCTATCAATTCATGTTAAAAATAAATTAATAACATTTTTATTCTAGCAATGCTATTTTATACATCGATTGTGTCAGATCCTAGTTTGAATTTATTTGGAAAGAATTAATTGTTTTAGTTAGAATATATTAATTACATAATCAGGTTATGGAGTTTGGACTTTAAAATTTAACTTTTATGAAGATGAATACGTAAGCAGGAAAAAATTAGATGGGATTGTCCTTTTTAAAAAAAAGTGTGCATTTCAATTGCAATATTCATGCTTAGCCAAACTTGCATGCATGGATGCGTGCTAAAGTTATTTCAGGAGGAAAAAAAGGTGTACATTTACGAATCCAAATATAAGCAAAATGAAATAGAAAAACAAACAATGTACAATAACAACAAGGCAATTATCCGAAAAAACAATTAGGGTCAATTACATAAAATCCTAATGTTTTTTATGTCTATTTTGTCTCTTCAATAAGTTGATCTCATCGCCTTTTTAATTGTCTCTAATCAGGTTCTTTTAGTGCTCTAGTCCTCTTTGCTCTGATAAGTATAATATTATCCATTCTTCTCATTTGTACATTGTCCACTAGGAAACAATCTCAAATCGGTTCTCTCTCTCATTTCATACTAAATAAGAGTAACTTCTACTGTCATTGGTTAAATAATTGAAAATTTAAAGCATCATA
>NC_033800.1:15087027-15089036 GCF_001876935.1 Asparagus officinalis
TATATATATATATCATACTTCTTTTAAAAGTACGAGTTCGGAAAATCTTTCTCAGGTCAGTATTACCTTTAGTTTTTTTTCGAATATTACATTGTTATTCTAATCTATTCTAATTAGTAATTATCTTATCTTTTTTGGATTGGTAACCAAATGATTTATTTTATTCATTATGAGACTTAACATGTTATTGGATAAAATAGAATGGATTTAAAATAATTTAAATCCTTTATTAATTTTAGTTTGTAGAGAAATCTAAAAACATATGCCAGCCAGCACCTAAAAGCTTTTGAACTTAATAAAAAATATTCTATAAGTTTTTTAAATTACAAAAATATCCTTACAAATTCAAATTTTTATTAAAATATTTTAAAAATTATAAATTTTACTTATCTCATTTAGTGAGAAATCTGAAAAACATATGCTAACTAGAAACTAAAAGTTTTTCAACTTTGGGAAAAATATCTTGTAAGTTTTAAAAATTACAAAAACACCCTTAAATATTCAAAATTTATAAAAACACCTTTAAAATTTCAAACCTATAAACATACTAAAAACCTACAAATAAAACAAACAACCCCTAAAAATTTATGCAATTTGCAAAACATACTTTGAATTTTTTACGAATCATAAAATAAAACCCTCAAAATTATAAAATTTACAAAAATCCTGATAATTTCTGACCTAACAGTACATTAAAAATATAAGAATTATGAATATTCTCTACATAATTTATAATTTATAGAAAACATCCTTAAAGTTTTAAAAATTACAAACAAATATTTAAAATTCAAAATTTATAAAAAAAACACCCTAAAAGTTTTAAAATATTAGTAAATTGAAAGCATATGAATTATAAATAGTCTATAAACAATTTAAAATCTATAGAAAAGACCTATAAGTTTAAAAAATTATAAAAAGTCCTTAAATTTTATAATTTATAAAAAAATACATGAGAATTTCTAACCTATAGATACTAAAATAAATATGCAAAATTACTAACAACTCCTAGAAAATTAAAATTTTGTAAAAAAAATATCATACACCTTTTGAAAGTATAGGTTTAGGAAAAACGTTTCATGGTAAATATTATCCATAACTTTTTAAAAAGAGCATAACTAATTGAGAATCTATTAAATTTGAAATTTATAAAAATACACCCTTAAAAGTATAGTACATTATAAATTACCCCTCCAAAGTTTGAATTTTTTAATATTTTTTATAATTCCTTAATTTCAATGTAATGTTTAATAATTTTATGTATTTATAAATTAAAAAATTTATAAATATTATCATACTCCCTTTAAAAGCACGAGTTCGGAAAAATCTTTCTATGGTCAGTATTACCCTTAGCTTTTTTGAATATTACATTATTATCTTAATCTATTCTAATTTTAATCATATCTTATCTAATTCCACGTGAACTATCTATAGGTCAACAATTTAAAAAAAGTTATTTTGAATATTTCACTTAAATCTTAATCTATCCAAATACTAATTATATCCTATATTAACTCCATATAAACTACCTATAACTCAAAAATATAGAAAAAAATAAGATTAAGAAATAATATGTAGATAATATATTATAATACATGAAGTATTAAAAAAACAAAAAGTTTCAAATTTTGCATATAATAGCCTTAAAAAGTTTAAAATTACACAAAACACCTTGACTTTTTTAAACTTAAAAACAAACATGATATCTAAAAATTTAAAACTTATAATTAACGCTCTCAATATTTTAAAAATTGTAGAAACAACCTCAAAAGTTTAAAGGCTAAATTACATTTATATACCCTATGTGTTTCGCTCTTGAAGCAGTTATATACCCTAAGTTACAAAATATAGCAAAAAAATACCCTGAGTTGGCAAAAATTTACAAGTTAGTACCTTCTGTTAACCAACTGTGAGAATGACCTATGACCAACTTGAATACTTCTTACCCTCATTTATTGTATTATTTATTGTATTACCTACCCCCCCCCCCCCCCCCCCCACCCCCACCGCGC
>NC_033800.1:15089046-15093020 GCF_001876935.1 Asparagus officinalis
GCATAAAGTAGATTATTTTCATCTTCATCATCTTCTTTTCGTGGCCTCTGACTTCTTCTTCCTCTTTAATATGGGTAACAGTAGAAAATTAGAGCTTTCACTATGTTGGGGGGGAGATTAATTCTTAAGGTGGAGTATTATTGTCCTTTCATGTATTTTTAAATACTGTTAGCTAAATTTAAACAGTTACCAACTCAGGGTATTTTTTTTATTATGTTTTGTAACTTAGGGTATATAACTACTACAAGAGCAAAACAATAGGGTATATAAGTGCCATTTAGTCATGTTTAAATTACTAAAAAATATTCTAAAATTTAGAGATTTCAAAACTTATAAACAACATAGATGGATTCCAGGGATTACCACTAGGCACATAGAAATTTAAAATTAGTAAAAAACAATAACCTCAAAGGTACAAAAAATACAAAAACTCTCTCAAAAGTAAAAAAATATTAAAAAAAACTCTAAAATTTTAAAACTTATAACTGGTACATATCAATTTTAGAAATTATCAGGAGATTGCTAAAATTTTAAAATTTTTAAAAAACAACCCAAAATTTTAGTAATTATAAAAATACCTTCAAATTTTCAAAGTTACGAGAAATATTCTAATATTTAAAAACTTATCACCAATACATGAAACATGAAAATTATAAGCACCCAACTTAAAATTTAAAATTTTTATAAAATACTATCAAAGTTTAAAATTTTTAAAACACACCCTCAAAAGTTTAAATCACAAAAGGCTAAAATTTGGCAAAGAAAAAAGGAAATGTTTGATATTATTACATTAAGATATAATAGGTTAGCAATAATTGATTATAATGTATAAACATTTATCTCTAATGTTGATAATATTTATTTATAAAGTAAAAAAATACAAGGAGTTACGTATGGAGAAACTATCAGAAAGTTCAGAGATCCTTTAAAAGAACTAAGTTGTTTTTATTTCAAATGGAGAAGTGAATGAAATAAACTCAAAATTCAGAAACATTCATGAATCACCTGAATTGACATATGGAGAAGTGAATGAAATAAACTCAAAATTCAGAAACATTCATGAATCACCTGAATTGACATTGATAAAAAGCATATCGAGCAAAGAAGCACTAACCGAGTTCTTCTTGAAGAACATATTGAACAATTATGTCCTGATTAAAAAAACATTATTCATGAAAAGTACAGGAAAAATTATTAAGTACTTATAAATTTTCATACTTTATTCTGAAAATACTGAAGGAATCATAAACTTAATATAAAATTTTATATAAATAATCTTGTAATAGAAACTAAAGTGAAGTCATTGATCAACTACATTGTGAGATATAATAAACTAGATAAGATGAGAAAAATCACTATAATGGACAAAAAAATATGCACTAGATACTTAGTTACCATAGTGTAAGTAAAAAAATTAAAATTGATATGTTTCTTTTCTCTATATAGTTGCACTACTCTGCAAGTATCCTTATTTGGGGATATGACTACCAATAAAAGATCAATTTTTAAGAACATAATCAAATATAAGCATGTAATAGTACTGTCAGATTTTAAGATCTTTAAATATGAAGGTAACATATTTTACAACTAAAATTCTTATTAAATGCCACTAAATATAAAATTCATCTTGTATCTGTCTCAAATTTGTATGAAAGATATGCATATCATCGTAAATTGTGTTAAAAATATATCAACTTATTGAAGAAATAAGAGATAGATAAGCAAACCAAGCAGACATCCATATAACATGATAAAGAAAAAATATTACACTTTAAAACTAATATGCAGGGCTCATTCAGAACAAGCTGCTAAAACAAAAGCATCTCCATCAAGGCTCTTTATAAATACAACACAAATTTAAATTGTTTGATATTTTAAAAAATAGCTTAATTTTTTGAGTAAAATCAGGAATCTTTAGAAGTGATTTTCATGAACTCTTTTAATTTTTTTGAGTAAAATCAGGAATCTTTAGAAGTGATTTTCATGAACTCTTTTAATTTTTTATATGGTTATGTGGATGCTTTTATCATATAAAAATGTAATAGAGTTAGCATTAATCTTTATTTTATGATTTTTTTTCTAAAGCCTATCAGTGATTAGTAACAAAATTTATATTCTCTTTAGTTTCATTCTAGCCCACTTTTAATTAATCATCTTATCTTATTGGCTTTAATTATTCATCTTTCTTTTATAACATTACCTTTTCAAGTGTTTTTCACTTTTACAACATTATACCTTCTTAAGTCAAGCTTGGTTTCATGTCGATCTAAATAACTAGAAAATTCAAATTAGTTTTAGATTATAGTTATTTCTTGGCAATTCAATTATTACATAAAAATTTTAAATTTGGTGTAGCCCATTCAAACAAACATTAAAAAAATAATCACAATAGTAAAGTTTGAAAACATAAGTGAGAAAAATAATCAAAGTGGAACTGAGAAACAAATTTTAGTAAAGAAATAAGTCAAAAATACTTAATCATAATATTTAATCACATGCATTGCACGTGCATAAATCCTAGTATGTATGTATGTATATATATATATATATATAATAAGTCAAAAATACTTGATCATAATATTTAATCACGTGCATTGCACGTGCATAAATCCTAGTCCTAATTAAAAGTAATACAATCAGCAAAAACTATTCCTTAATTTTATCTCACCTTTCTTGACCTCTACGTTCTTCCTCCTACCACTCCTCCACTTCCTCCATAGAAAGACTTCACCATGAAGCTCGCATGCGACATCAAGTCCACCAGTTTGCCTCCACTCTTTGGCCAACAAGCTCAAACGCTCCAAGCTTGTTCTCGACTGCCGACTGCCCCAACCAACTCTCTCTCATCCTCTCTATCTTGACTTCAACCGTTCAACGAGGTCCTCACTTAAAGATTAGCTCCACCACATTTGCCTACAGCCACAAGATTACTTTATGTTGGATAGATTTAGACTTTGGATTTAAGGCTTGAAATGCAAAAAACTATATGGACAAAGTTTTTTGTATATTGTGTGTTTGATAAAATAGTTCAAAAAGATTTTTAGTTGATTTGTACTATCTAACAGGATTATGTGTATTTGATGCATATTACATGTTTGACTAAATGCTTTAGTTTTTTGGTCAGTTTTTATCTTTTGAAAAGATTATATAGCAAGTCGTCAATCGCCAATGGAGTTTATGAATGATATAGAACTCATAACGAGTTATATGTTGTTCTGAAAGGGCTATAACCTTTTATGATACATTATAGCTCTTATGATATATTGTAGCTTATTGTATGAGAAGTATAGCTCTTTAATGAAAAATGTAGCTCTTTATGGACAAAATATTAGCTTTTTATGAGAAATGTATAGTTGTTTATGTGAAAAATAAAGAGCTATACTTTTCAAAAATCGAAAAGCTCCTTGTTTGAGAACTATAGCTCTTTAATGAAAAATGTAGCTTTTTATGGACAAAATACAGCTTTTTATGAGAAATATATAACTGTTTATGTGAAAAATAAAGAGCTATACTTTTTTAAAAACTAAAAATTTGAGAGTGGATCTCTCATCGACATGAATAATTGATTAAACAACACATTGTATACATCATCACACATTTACATTGCTTAGAAAAAAACTGATTGGTTTATTCCACTTAGGGGGATTATTGGTTAGGACAAATTGGGGCCAAGTGGGAAAATTGTTTCAATGGAACAATTTTACCTCTTTGGGATATTTTGAGTAGGGTAAAGTGGGATAAAATGGGATAATGGGATAATTTGAGCCTTTAATTTGACAATTCATGTGAGATAATTAATGATGTGGCACATTATTAAAATATAATTTTATCTATTAATTACTTCTAAATTAACTTATCCAATTGGTTTAGCATATTATTTAGTATATTATTATAATATAAATATTATTTTACTTTATATTAAAATATAATATATTATACTATACTTACAAATTACTATTATTAATTATTATATT
>NC_033800.1:15095270-15108415 GCF_001876935.1 Asparagus officinalis
TATATATATATATATAGAGGAAACTGTAGGTGAGCTGCCAGTTCACCATCTCTGTGCGCTGTAGGGGTTTTATTGCAAAAAACGTCGCTTTATGACCGTGAAATTTATGCCCGTGACCTCTCTCTCTCCCCCCCAAATCTCAACTCGTGACTTCAAAATTTTCCCCAAATCCCCAAATCCGCTTTCTCCTCCGACGACATCAGCCCTCCTCCGACGACATCAGCCCTCCTCCGGCGAGACTCGTTGCCGCCGTTCCCCAAATCCGCTCACGAGATCTCGAGCCTTCGCCTGCAACAGAGCCGTCGCTTCCCCATATCCGCTCACGAGTTCTCGAGCACTCCTCCAACGACATCAGCTCACAAATCTCGAGCCTTCGAAGGAGGAGGTCGACGAGATCATCCTTCTGAGCCGCCGCTTTCTCGAACGTCGTGCTGCTGATCTCGCCGTCATCATTCTCGTCGTCATCCTCGCTCGGACTCGTCCTCATCCTCCCTCGGTCTCGTCGTCATCACTCAGCTCGTCGTGCTGCTGATCTCGTCGTCGTGCTGCTGATCTCGCCGTCGATTTGAAGCTGATCTCGCCGTCGAGCTGATCTCGTCGTCGATCTGGTGCTGATCTCGTCGTCCTGAGCCAGAGTTCGTGAGCTAGATCCACTCATCCTCCTCCGTCCTCCTCGCTCTGAGCTATCCTCTCTCAGGTGAAATCCCATCCCAATAAAAACCCAATAATAATTTCTGTCATTATTTACAGCAAGTTCATCATCTCAAATTATATGAAGTTAAGTAATAATTCCGCGAGATCGAGCCAGATCCGCCCCTCCCCTCCATCCTCCTCCCTCTGAGCAGCTACGAGATCGAGCCATATCCGCCCCTTCCCTCCATCCTCCTCCCAAATCTGTTTCCTCTTTCTCACAAATCCACGTCCCTCTCCACCGCCGCCGCGAGATCGAGCCAGATCCGCCCCTCCCCTCCATCCTCCTCCCTCTGAGCAGCTACGAGATCGAGCCATATCCGCCCCTTCCCTCCATCCTCCTCCCAAATCTGTTTCCTCTTTCTCACAAATCCACGTCCCTCTCCACCGCCGCCGCGAGATCCGTCCAAGTTGCTGCGAGATCCCTCCTAGCATTTTAGCCAGATCGAGCTCTCTTCTCTCAGGTTCACACGCTCCGCACTGGGTTAAAATAAGTAGGACTTGGTTTAATAATTAGGTAGAAGTTTGCAAGAGGAGTTCATCATGGTTAATCAAATTACATTTCCTACTAGATATTGGCTCAAGAACAAGTACCTGTTGGGGGAAATGATTATGACACCACAAGTTTATGTAAACGAGCTTATATAACCTCGTGATTATATTGTTAGGAGGAGGAAATATTAAATTCAACACAAGCTAAAGGCCTTCCTCATGCAAAGCCTAATTTTGACACAACTTGCACATTCATAGGTCTTCAGAACGCGTCCAACCACAATGAGTTTTGAATTCAGAATCTGTGATGACTGTATAATCCAAAGTTTACATTTCCTAGCAAATATCTTGATCTTGTCGTAGACCTTATCACAATTAGGTTTGAAATTGATATGATAAGAATTAAGCACAAATTTTCAGGTTATCCAAAGTTTACAGTTCCTAGCACAAATTTTCAGGTTTGAAATTGATATGGCAAGAAAGTGTTTTTATATTGTGAAGAGAGGTCGACGATGCAGTATTTTTGATAATTAGGAGGAATATAAATCTCAAGTTGATAAATTTTCAAATACCTCCTACAAAGGGTTTGCAACGTACAAAGAGGCTTTGATTTAATGAGAGAAGCACACCATCGATCGTGATTCAGCATCCAGCTCAAGGCCTGTCCAGACACCAATTCAATTTCAACAGAAAATATTTTCGGAGCGACATAATTTAGATGAGGACAAGGAAAATTTTAGGGAAACTATTATTTCCTCCATCTTTATTTTTGCATTAGGTTCAATGTTTACAATATTAGTGTTTATAGTATGTATCGTTGTTGTTTTTGTTAGATTCTCTATTGCAAAAAGTATGTGATGTGATTTGTAAGTTGTTATGTATTGGATCTAGGATGTTTCTCAACTAGGTTTGTAAGTAAATACAATATTATGTGATGTAATTTATTCTGAAATACTAGTTGTGTGAATGAATAGGCTTATGCCTGACTGGATTATTTTGCATGTTGTATGAACTTCGTTTCTAGCAGATTACTATGGGAGAACACAAAAATGGTAAGAAGTGTTCTTCGATACAGTTAGAAGCTTTCAAGGATGCATAATCTCAGGTTCTCTTTACAAAAAGAGGCATGCTACTAGAGCTTGATGAACTTTTGCACAAAAAAATAAAATAAAAAGAGGCATGCTGAATTTTTTTCGCGTGCTTTGCTTGCCTGATTTTAAGAATATATCACCATGTTTATGATTCTAACCAAAAGGTAAAAATTCCCTTTTACATCAGGGATAAAGACTGGTTCACACGCACAAACTTAAGAAGGCGAGAAAATGTAACTTTAACAGGTTTCAAACAAACAAGCAACGCTAATGCATGTCACGCCCCACTTCCTAAAATACCCGGGAATCGGAACATGAACAAGCCCGCTACGTATTAGATCAAGGAGAGTAAATAAAAATAACCATTTGTCCTCAACCTAATACGCTAAGCGTCTGGAAATAAATACAATGCGAAGTCACAGATCCCCGATCACAATAACGAGAATATAATAAATAACTCAGAATAAAAAAATATCATATCACAAATGGGATAACATCTGAGACATAAAAATATTCGGGTCAACACGCCCTTATACAAAACTATCTGAATGAAATATTGGAGAATATAAAATACATCGATCAACTACAAAAGAAACTAGGATCATCAACTAAGAAGAGGTAGCTGAACTTCGGCCTATTCTTCAACTCTATCTGCAAGGCACTCCTGCTGAGAATCCTCTGGCTTCTGACGATCTCCCAGCTGAACTTGTTCTTCTTCTAAGTCTGACATACACCAGAAAAAACAGGTGTACATCAGCGTGCATGGCACACGGCAAGACCCCATAAAAACAAATAGAATAACAAAAACCAAAGCGGAAAACAGTACGATAACATAATTGACAAAAGAACGTGTAACTGGAAATCCTACAAAATCAACATACAAATTCACTACTAAAACATGATAATCATAAGAATCTATAAATCAATCGGATAACGAAATCATGCAACTAGCGATCAAAATAATCATCCAAGTAACAAAGTCATACAACTAGATGAAATTAATACTTAAAAATCTACAACTCGAGACGTAGTACGTCGAGCGAAATAATCCAAATAAGGAAACCCTCATGTATATACCATATGTCTCGAATTATAAATAATTAAATATTAATCCCGATCTATGTATGAAAAGAAATACAACTGATCTACGTCTCACAAGAATCATACTTAGCCAAGATCTAAGTCATGTAACTAGCCATTCTAAACAGATAACTGGTTCACATCTCACAGAGTCAACGCTCATATCATCGGATAACTGACTGTTCACATATCCCCTACGTGCATCCAATCAAATAAATTCAGGAACCAAAGTAGCGACAATGATCTACTTTGACCCAACCAATCAATCCCAATGGCGACACCAATCCACTGTGACTCAACAAACCAACCCCAGTGGCGACACCGATCCACAGGTGCGAGCCTGGAAGATATATCAACAGCCTTATCCGATTACATGAACCATGACTTCCCCATTTCAACTCTTCTCGCTTTTCTAAGTCAACAACACACGAGTCTCTAGGTCTTACTCACGTCACACAGATCATTCTAGTCATAAACTACGAAGATTCTCAAACACAACAACGAGATAAAAATAACACTAATTTCACGCAACTACATCATGACATGTCGAATACAGTAAAATATTCACAAAGTATGAAATGTAATCATGAACAACAACTATGTAATTCAGAAATTAATTCATTTTTCAAAATAATTTCTTTTAAAACTATTTCTCATTATAATAATCCAAAATATTCTCTTTTCCAGAATAAATTCTTTAAGATTATTTTTCATCAATTATTATTCTAAAATAATTCATTTTCTCAAAAATAAATTCTTTTAAAATTATTTCTCATTATTAATCTAAAATAATTCTTATTCTCAAAATAAATTATTTTTAAATTTTATAAATTCTCTAAGATGATTCCGTTATCAAAATAAATTCCTTCACTTTATTATCATTATTCCGAAAATACTATTTATCACATATCTATTATTTAAACCAATCTTATTCAGCAAACAACCCACGCAGATAAATACTTCACAAATATACTATGCAAATAATTTATAACAGGTATAATATTCAGATCTGAGCAAGAGGGATCTTGCCTTGGGTTTCGTCGAACAGATCGACTGCGACGGTTTGAGGCTATCGGCGTCGCCGCGAGGCTACTGGAGGTGGGCTCGTGCAGAATCTCGAAGGGGAGGAGAGAGAGGGCTGCTCGACGGTTGGAGGGGACACTCGACGGGGTGACTGTAGGTCGTCGGGTAGGCGGTCGAAGGAAGAGGACCAGCAGTGTTCTTGGGTTTGGGAGCTGTCGAGGGCGCTGTCGGGTTGGACCGATGAAGGGGTTTGGAGCGGGCGGTTGGTTGCAGGGCTGGCGACGGCTCAGGAGGCGGGGGCTGCGGGTGTCGGCTGGATGAGGAGGCGCCTGGGGATCTGGTGGTGATGGCGGCGAAACCTCGGGCTGGGCGGCGAAGAGGGAGGTTGAGATGAGCGAGGAGGAGACGGGGGTGGTCGGAGCGGCGACACGAGCAGGAGTGGCGGAGCTCGAGCTGACACGGAGGGAGGAGGGTGCGGTGTCTGTGGCGGTCTGTGGGCGTCGGTCGAGGCCAGGGGAGATGTGTCGAGGTCGGACATGGGCGGCGGTGGTCGATGGTCGGCGGGATTAGGTCTCGTGGACGAGAGAGAGGAAGAAGGGGTCGGGGACTCGCGGGCGGCGGATCTCAGTTTTGGAAGAAAGAGAGAGAAAATGAGAAAATATATATATATATATATATATATATATATATATATATATATATATATATATATATAATATTATATATATATATATATATATATATACTATATATATATATATATATATATATATATATATATATATAAAGGAAATTAGGGTTTTAAGAAAAATAATTAAAAATAATAATAATTACAAAATAAATTAAACAACTATGTGAAAATTATCTACATATTAAAACGTACCAGTTGTAGTAATATAACCGATAATACGCAACAGTATATATAATATAACAAATTATACAAATAATACGTAATTAATAATATAACGTATTATACAAAATATATGTAATAATAATAATAATAATACCACATATTATTCAAAATGATACGTAATAGTATCGGTAACACAACGGATAAATTCTAGAAATGTTTACTACACTAAATAAATTTATAAATATTAAAATCATTTAAATAAATATAAAACTTAGACTTTAAATCATAGAAAATTATAGAAATTTGAGAAAAATATAAATACACTTTTAAAAATCATAATTAACTATTTTAAAATACTAAAAATTTATTTTAACTAGTATCAAAATTTCACGATCCTTACAATGCAGACACAAATGTTCATCTCTGGGAATTCAAATGTGCCAACGTAACATTATCTTTGTGCTATCAAGCAAAGTTAACACCATGATGCATTCTTCTTGCCATTTGGCATCTGCAGCAGAGAAGATAACTAAAAATAAAATGTATTGGGTCCCATGTATTTGGCACTTGAGGCATATCCTCTTGGTACAATTTTATGCAGATGTTGTCTGAACAATCAACATTTGAAGAACTTTTGCATATATAATAACTTGATCACTCAAATAACAGACAAAAAGTAAGATATACTGTCAACAGCCAAACTTAAACACATTCATATCAAATAATCCTGTCAACAACCAAATCCTTGTTTATACAGTTTGACAGGTAAAATAGCATATCAAAAACTATTATCCTACCAGCATGCATCCTGACCAAAATGTAGAGAGTTTCAACCAAAGTTACATCATCCAAAATTACATCTAGGTGTTCTCACAAATTAGAATCATTTTCATGTTTCAAAACATAAAAAGTTACAACCAAAATTACAGTCGATATATTCAGACTGAGATCTCATTTTTTTCAAAGTATGCTCCAACAACCTGTGCCACAAGGATTCAATTTTTTTTCACTAATAGACTAGAACATTGAAGATTGATACAGAAAAATGTAAGCAAACAAAAAACGAAAAGGGAACAAAATCTCACTTAAACGACGATGAGTTACTGCTTTTTCATATTGTGTCACAAACTCGTGTAATTAAGTTTGTGAGTTAACATACCCATCAAAAATTTTATTAATACTTTCACTCCTTTGGCTCGATCTCATTCCAGCAAAAAAAAGTGTCCTTGAAATAACATGGCACCAAGTGTTCTCGACATTTGTAAACTGTTTGCAACCATCCATCCCCTTCTTCATTTATATCAAACTTCTTCTTCATCTCAAGCCAATATCCTTCATATTGTTTAATTGAAGAACTATTATACCACAAGCCCCAATACCTTTGAAACTGTTCACCATAACGAGACCCCAAAGTAGGCAAATGATCAGTAATGTATTTTTGCATGTACCAATAGCAATAACGGTGCCTTGTCATTGGAAACACTGAGTGAATATCATTACACATTGCTCTATCCTGATCTGTTATTATAGCATCCGGTTTAACCCTATGCATGCATTTTAGCCATTCTTAAAATAATCACACAAAGGTATCTTCCTGTTCATCAGCTAATAATGCATAACCAAGTAAAGTGAACTGCCTATAGTGATTTACTCCAGTAAATGGAGCAAATGGAAGACTAAAATTATTAGTTCTGTATGTCACATCAAACACAATACATTACTGAATTGCAAATAAGATGCTCTTGATCTTCCATCAACCCAGAAAACACTCCTAATTTGTCCACTACTGTCTACTTCTATTGCAAAATAAAAATCTAGATCATTCGCTGTCATACTCTGAAAATATTGAATGATAGATATGCATTCATGGCCAATATTGTTCACTCTTTGTGTTCTGATATGATCAATGCACTGTTGTGGTGTTACTAATTCACCTTCTCTTCCATTAGTTACATTGATGGCGTAAAAAATAGTGGATGGAGGCATACCTTCTTCTCGCAGACTATCAATAAGTTTTTTTTACATCTTTGAGTTTTATAGAATTGTTGATATGGTTGTGCATTTTTTGCTTTGTATGGACTACTCAACACATGATTTATATGTTTTTCAACATACCCCGTGACCTCCCACGATTTGTCCTCCAATAATTTAACTCGCATCATTGCCTTACATCCCACTCAGATCTCTCGCCGAAGAGAGATCTCTATCTTGTCTCTATTAGATTTATAGCCCTCCTTATCACAAACAAACTTTATGTCTACCACTTCTCTAGTCTTGCTAGAGTAATTTACCGTGCTCTTCCTTATTCCAAAACTCATCAATAATGTATAAGAGTTATAATAGTTATAAGCTTCTTCATAACTATTAAACTTCATTCCAAGTAGTAGTTTAGGAGCATTTACAGTATTGGCCATAATTTTACTTCCAATAACACTTGATTCTCCCATTCCGAACTCTACAGTAGTTGAATTTTCTTCCTCCATTCTGAACTCTTAAAGAAGAAAATAAAGTCAAGAAAAACAGGGAGAGGTTCAAATAAAAACCTCACTATCCTAAAAACTAAAAACCAATCCCCTCCATTGGATCTAGATTCATCCAATGGCTGAGATTAAAGCTGCATAAGGGTAATTAGGTAAAATAAACAGCCCACTAAAGAGAGGTAATTAATGCTTATCTGTTGAGTTCTCTATTTCCCCATGCAACTCTCTCTCTCTCTCCAAAATCACAGCAACTCTCCCTCTGTCTTCAACATCTCTCTTCTTCAACCTTCGTCTTCTTCAACCTCTCTCTCTCCAAAATCACAGCAACTCTCTCTTCTTCAACCTTCGTCTTCATGGTTTATGAAATTATTTTGACGCTTCGTCTTCACGGTCTTCTTCAACCTTCGTCTTCATGATTCAGTATGCTGTTAAATTATTTTGACGCTTTAATGGTAAGTTTATAAAATTTGTTTGATTTTTCGTCTAAAAGTTTTAGTTTTAACCTTAAAGATCGTAGCTTTTTGTTGTAAAATGTGAAATATTTCACCTTTTAGTCTGAAAAGTTTTTTGTTTTTTGAAAAAACCAGTTGAAAAACGAAGACACGCATAAGTGAATCTAGATTCAGTGCAGTGAATCTCGATTCACAGCAGTGAATCCAGATTCAGTATGTGAGGTGTTTGTTTTTTATCATAAAAATCGTAATTTTTTGCTGTAAAAGATGAAATCTTTTCATGGTTTAAAATTTTATAGCTTGTTTTTTACCATAAGTTTCTTATTCTTTTTATTTTTTATTTTTGCAGATTTGCTATTGTTTGATAACGAGTGTCAGTCCACTGAATCTAGATTCAATTCAGTGAATCTGGATTCACTCCAATGAATCGAGCTTCAATATAATCCAGATTCACTGGAGTGAATCCAGATTCACTCCAGCGAAAGCTTGGATGGTTAGGATGATTTTTAATGAATTGTTGTTGTATTCTTCATGCGAAGATGGAAGATCAAAGCTTGATAGAAGATGGAAGTGAGTTACAGAGAGCAAGAAGTGAGTTAGAGAGAGAAATGGGGAAATGAAGAACTCAACAGAGAAACATTAATGTTGCCAGCCACCATTAATGTAGTGAATTGTTCCACGTGTTGTATTTTTGGTTTCCAATGTTGCCAGCCACCATTAATGTAGTGAATTGTTCCAATTTTACCCTTTTCACATTAATGATGTGTATTAAATTTGTCTATATTTACAATTCTGCCATTGAAATGTAGGCCATTGGATTAGATAGATTGGAGGGTTAGGATTGGTTTTTAGTTCTCTAGGTTTTTATTAGAACCTCTCCCATTCCGAACTCTACAGTAGTTGAATTACAGTATTGGCCATAATTTTACTTCCAATAACACTTGATTCTCCCATTCCGAACTCTACAATAGTTAAATTTTCTTCCTCCATTCTGAACTCTTAAAGAAGAAAATAAAGTCAAGAAAAACAAACTTAGTATTTCTATTGTGGTTAGAAATACAAGCTTAGTATTTCTATTATGGAAGACTAGAATGTTACAGGACCCACTCTGTCCAAAGTTTTGCATTCAAATTTCTGGGGTATTTTTTTGGCATTTAGATTCTAATTATAGTAGTTACTAAAGAAAATGCCCACCAATTATTTTGCTTTTAATTCATTAGGGAAAATAGTTCCAAAAACCCATTTTGCATTCAAAGTCTAGCTTAGTAATTTGGTGTTTTCACGCAGAAATTTGATTAACTTTCATGGGCTCATCTCGACTTAGCTAAAAAAATGTTTTCACCTAGATTCCTATCATTTGGTAACTAGTCATAATTTGAAACAGTAATTGCCTTTATGTTTTTATTGTAATCAACACATTTCATGTGAAACTCTGTCATCTCTTCTTTTGTAATGTCTCGACTCAGCCAACACCTAGGGTTTTTATTAGGATGGGATTTCACCTGAGAGAGGATAGCCGGAGTAGAACTTGATCTCGAGGAGGAGGAAGGGGGCCAGAGAGAGCTCGATCTCACGGTGGCTCGGAGGGATCTGGTGGCAGTTTGAAGGGATCTGGCGGCAGCTCAGAGGGACCTCGCGACGGATCTGGGGAGAGGCGGATTTGGGAGGAGGATGAGAGGATTTGGGAGGAGGACGGAGAGGAGGGGCAGATCTGGCTGCAGACATTAAAGCATTAATTTTGCCCTCGAGATCCTTCATCTTTTCGTCCTCACCTATATCCTGTTTTGGAGAATTTCCGAGAGGAATAATGCGGCCACCCCCAGTGTTATTATCTTTGGCAGAACCACCCCCAGCGTTGTTATCTGTAGTGGGGACACCCCAGCGTTGTGTTCATCCACATCTGCATCGCTACCTGCTTGGTTAGCAGTGCTGCGACGGATGGACTCACCTAGCTGATTTGATAAAGCTCGGATTTGTTGGTCGTGCATTTGTCTTATCTCCTGCATAGCCATTTCCATTTCGATTTTGAATGCTTCTTTCTGCTTGGCTAGAGCATCCTCGATGATTTTGGCTATTTGCTCGGTGTTGACCATGAACACTTCTCGAGCTTGTCCTATGCTAGACGTTGTATCGTCAGAGACGATTGCGGAATAAGAATCCGAGAGTTCGTCATCGGAATGTATTCCTTCATAGCCACCTTGGTGATCATTATGCCCAACGGTTTCTAGCTGAAGGGCAGATATTTGTTGGGTTATTCCCGAACTAACTCTTCTTCCTAGAGAAAAATTAGGGTTGGAACCACTTGAAACAATCGGAGATTTTCCCTTATTGACCATGTTGATGGTAACTTCTGGGAATTCATCATCATGAGCAACCGATCCTCTTTGGTGGGAACGCCTTGATTTGGGCTTCGTCGTTCCATCGGAGATTCTCTCGATTACCGAGACCCTCTGTGGAGTGGTCTTGGGGCAGCTACACGCTGATAATACTGTCCTGATAATTTTGATACACGGACAGTGAGAGTCCGCTTCCCGGGTACTTCTCTTTCGAGATTTATTCATACCCCCAGCCTGATAGTACCACTCATCGACGTTGCGGTTGGAGTAACCTATCGGCTGCTCACATGGATTCTCAGGTATAACGCGTTCGTCTGTCTGACGTGTTTTCCTCTGAGTAAACATTGCCTTGTTGGCGTCTGCAAGAGTCGCACGTTTGGAATCACACCTTTGTGAGGGTGAAACCTTAACGGGCTCCTGATTTTCTGCACGCACTGCCAAGTGGGCCGTTGCAGAAATCAATTTGTTAGGAGGTCGCGTACGACCCCCAGTCCGGATGTTGGCTCGAAGCTCCTTCAACGATCTCCAGCTTTCCTTAACAAGCGCTTTTCCTCGATTCTCGGGTATGGCACCGATACGATCTTTCAGAGGAATTCTAAACTTGGGGAAATCCACGCTGCGGTAGGGCTTTACCGGAGGTTCGGGATCTGAAGTTGATGAAGGTCGGAGAGCAACGTCGCCTGCTTTTGCCTTAGGCGCTGATTTGGCTTTTGGCACCCAAACTTGTTTGGATCTCGATGATCTCTTAACTGCCTCTTCCTTTTGCATTTCTTGTGCTTTTCGCACAAGGGTCCGGGCATGCGTAAGCAAGGTGCGGCGCTTCTGGATTCGCTCCTCGAGAGTAGAGCGGGTTCTTTGGACACAAACACATCCGTTAATTGGAGATCGAGAGGAGGATTCCGATGCTGGTCGTGGTGACAGATTAGCCACTTGGCGCTTTCTGAGCTCCAGATCTGCTTGGTAATGGAGACCATCCATCTGATCCAAAGCCTTGGCAAATTGGTGCGCGAGGCGTTGTCGTTTCCTTTGACGTGCTCTCTTTGATAGAGTTGGCGCGCCTTCAGCAGTCGACTCCTTAATCGTGAAGGAGTTCAGATCTGCAAATTTGGCTTTATTGAACGCCGGTGGATCATTGCAAGGTGCAACAGCAACAGCGGCGGAGAAATCGTCTTCTTGGATCTTTAGATCTGAAGACCAGCAGATCTTTCTAGAGGAGGAGGCACTCCTGCACTTGCCAGGAGAGGCGGATCTGGAGGAGGAGGCACTCCTGCGCTTGCCAGGAGAGGCGGATCTGGAGGAGGAGGAGGAGGAGACGTACTCCTCGAATTTTTGCTGGCTGCGGCACGACAGCTTCGGCAGCGAAGCTGTTGGCTTCTACTGTGGTCGCTAGTTTGTTTGCGGAGAAAATTGCTATTTCCATTGTTATCGAATCTATTACAACTTTAGTCGTTACAATAAACTCGAATGAAATAAAAAGTTGATCTTTTTATAAGATCTCCTTACACAATGAAAATAAAAAAAGTTTACAACTTTTTCAAACAAACGCAGAGATCGTTCATCGGTCCTCTGCTTGCGTGGGATCTTTGCCTGTGCCGGGGTTCATCCGTGGACCACCGTCGATCAGATCTGATTGCTGAAAAATTGGGCAGAGCTTCGTTGATCCGCGAGGAGATCTAGAAACTTGAAGCGCCTATCTCGATAAAAGCGAGATAATTGCTCTTCTTAGAATTACCACAACGGGATAATTCTAAGGATCGGGTGCGGGCGATGTAGATCTGACGAATCTCTCTCTCTTGCATTGAAGAACTGGATCCGATCTCTCCTCCTCCTCTCTAAAATCCGTGCACCTTCAGTCTTCAATCCGGCAGGGCTTCGCCTAATCTCCAAAATTCCAGCCCTAAAAAAATGAGGCCTAAGGCTTGTATTTATAGGCATCAGGGGTTGCGGAGCGGTTAAAACTATATATATATATCTGGTTCTATTCATTTAAAACCGTTAAAATTGATACGACTGGATGAAGGGTCAAACGACGACGGTTTTACCCCAAACTTGGTGTGTTAGGGTTTTAGAGTATGTAGATCAAGTTCAACGGAGCGGATCATCCACAATATAGCTCAATCATGTGATTTTAGGCCGCGTCCTTAGATGATTATCTAAGACGTCATCTTAGGAATATTTTTATATATATATGTGTGTTAGGGTTTTAGAGTATGTAGATCAAGTTCAACGGAGCGGATCATCCACAATATAGCTCAATCATGTGATTTTAGGCCGCGTCCTTAGATGATTATCTAAGACGTCATCTTAGGAATATTTTTATATATATATCAAGCATAAACTTTTTGTGCTTTCGGGTACAAAGCTACCCATAATATAGCTAGTATATAATATATATATATATTATACTATATATATATATCATATATATAGTTAATATATATATATATTATATTGTAATCTTTCTCTACATAAACTGATTTATTGATCCTATCATTGTCTGGTACTGTTTATTTGGTTATTATATCTACTGCCACTCTAACAATGTAATTATTTAATTTTAGGTTTATCCCTAATCTTAATTTTTCAGCACTCTTCTATCTATGTACATACGTTTTAAATTGAGCACATGGTAATACAACTATCTGTGC
>NC_033800.1:15112031-15112254 GCF_001876935.1 Asparagus officinalis
TACCAAGCACAAAAATTTCTGCTTGGTAGTGATGTGTCACATCCCCCTCCACTCATTCAAATATGGGACCACATTCACATGGGTATTGAGTGGATGAGGATGTGACACATCACTACCAAGCATAAAAATTGTGCTTGGTACCAAGCATACCCATTTCTCTCTCTCTCTCTCTCTCTCTCTCTCTATATATATATATATATATATATATATATATATATATATA
>NC_033800.1:15112264-15143101 GCF_001876935.1 Asparagus officinalis
ATTGTGCCACCTCACTACCAAGCATAAAAATTGTGCTTGGTACCAAGCATACCCATTTCTCTCTCTCTCTCTCTCTCTCTCTCTCTATATATATATATATATATATATATATATATATATATATAAATGAGAAATATGATTCTAAGGAGCCACCTTAGATTGAATCTAATGATACATCTTGAAAATTAGATTATACGCAATCATGAAAATAAAAAATTAGGCATATTGGGTTGTATTTATTTATGCATCAAGTGATAGTAAAAATAACGGTTTTATGACAATATAACCAAAGAGAAAATAAAAAACATGTTTTAGAAATATTTAAAGATCATGTGTTATGGTAATTCGCCATCTAAAAATAAAAATATCGAGAAACTGTCTTCATAAGCCCAAAAAAGCTATAGCCCAAGCCAGCTTAGTGGCCCAAAGCCTAGCCAAGGACAAGCCTATCGACCAACCGAACGACGAGTCATCTTTACCGACGCGAAGTGCAGGATCAGTCAACCCTTCATAATCAAGATGACTCCTCATATAGTTGGCTCGACCATCTACTCGCCTGTCTCCTCAACCAAAAGCTCACTCGACTATCGGGTCGGCAAATCATAGGGATGACTTGAAATCCAACCCGTCTCTACTAAGGGGATTGTAGGTGTAAATTTGGATTTCCCGAAAACAGGGAGTTTCGTTTGTATTGATAAGAAAGCTTATTACAAACTAATGAATCGAAATTACAACAGAAGCAGAGGGAATGCCCTCTTTGTTTAGTGTGGGGACTTTTAGGTGGCTACAGGATGCTTCACTCGATGCTTGCGTCGAGTCTGCTTCCCTTGGACCGTTCGATCGAGGTTGCTGGAGAGCTTCAGTACGCAGTAGAAGCTCGAGTCGATGGAGTTCGGGTCTGCTTAGTTCGCCGGCGATCAGAGCTCAGAACTAGGCAGTGGCGCTGTAATGCAAGGATTATGCAAACAGCTTGGCTTCGATCGTATTGGGGATCGAGAGCAAGTGGTTCAATTAGCTGGTTCAACTATGAGCGAATCGCTTGCACGGCTAAACAACTGAATCTCTTCTTCTTGACTTGGAAGAAAAGCTGAGCTGAGCTGAACCTCACTGGACTGCACTTGAAATGAACTCAACTACGAACCCCCTTTTCTTCGTGGGTAGAAGAAGTTCCTAAATAGCGGAGAGATGGCGTGGCCGCTCCTTGAATCATGGGATGTGACCATATCCTGTTGAGAGACGTTTTGCCGCCTCTCGGTACTATGAATAGTCATTCGAGGGATTGTGCTTTATGTCGTGTCACATAGAATGGGAAGGCCCATCCTTGTATGTGAGGCAACGGCCGCCCACTATTCGAGTGGATTTGACCAGCATTAATGAACCGCATTTATGAGTTCGTAGATTGATCTGGCGTCTGTCCGATCATTCGTACCGTGTGTGGCCGTTCGGCATGCTTGGAGCATGGTGCCTTCTCCTTTCCGGTCAGGAGAGGCGGTGAAGTAGGTGTATAGTACTCGAGTGGGTTTGGCCAACTTGCCGAGTGCCGGCGGATCCAGCTCTCGACCTGGACGGGTGAGGTGAACCGCATTTATGAACGTTCAGGTGGATCTGACACCTGTCCGATCACTCGTACTGTGAACGGCTACTCGACGGTCCTAGAGTACTGTGCTCTCTCCCCTCTCAGGTCGAGAGGGATGGGAAAGCCTGCCCCGGCACGTGGGGTAGCGGATACCCAGCTGTTTTGACAGTCTTGAGGTTTGCGGGCGGATTCGTCTTTGGACTCGGGCAGGCGAATTGTGTAAAAGGCGAAATTCCGCTATCTCCTGCTGTTGATTCTGACTCGTGCAGGCGAGTTGATTACTCAGGTGAATTTCTTGCAAGCTCACAGAGGTATTTTTTACCGTCTACAAGACCCCCTTCAAAGTTTTCAGACCTAACCGGCTTGCGTGTGGTCTGGAATACTTTGAATAAAGAAGTTTTTGGCGAGACAAGTACATTTGGTTTCATTTAGGATTTTTAGCAAACTCTCCGCTATCAACGGGTTTGATGTGCCTTTACCGATTACCGTTTGAATCGGGCTAGCCATACTATTCCCCTCAGTATGATGAGTTGTCGAGCAGTTTCTCTTAGGCTTGTTGCTAAGATTTCTGCTCTAACCCTTAGCCATTCGAGGCGTGGGTTTTAGCAAGGTCATCTCGTAGGCGGTTCCAAGTTTGGGGCGAGTCGCGTTATTTGTCGTTTGTCTCTAAGGGCGAATGAGCCGTTCAGGCGAAGTTGAGTTTTCGCGGGCGAGACCCTTCCTTTCGGGCGAGACTAGGTTCAGCGTGGGTGAGCCACGCGTCCGCTGGTGGGCTTCGTGCTTCCTAGCTAAGACGGCGTGGTTCCATCACGTCGCATTATGACGTGAGCCTCGTGCGCCTCGTCTGGATCGTGGTCGTAGTTTTCGAACCTGGCCGTTGGATACAACCGTCAATTTCGACTCGGGTCCCGGGTTTTCGATCGGCCCGTTTCTCGTCTTGACGTGGCACTTCGAAATATCGGGGGCAATCTGGGCCGTTGATTTCGATCGTGGTTGCGTCTCTTGTCCGCCGGTGCTTCGCTTTTTGAGGACGATCGTGGCCACGTTGGCAACTTCGCCTTCAAAAAGGGTTGTCCTCTTCTTTTGAGGGTTACCGTGCTCAAGAATCTTGGAAATTTTCTAACGAGAGAGAGTTCCCGCTTAATCCCCTCAATGGCGTCGAAATCTAAGAGGTGTGTTGCAAAAGGAGGAGGTCCCGGACGCTATTCCGACCGCCTCGCCGCCGGCGCACCCGTCAGCATACCTGATACGCATTTGGGTAAGTCGAGAGGTTAGTCTGACTACTTTGCGTAGGCTACAGATGTCGGGTTGGGAGGAATGAGCATTGCTTGTCTTCCCTGGATTTAATCATCTTTGGCAGCTTCCCCGATTTAGGGCAAAGTCGGCCCCTTTTTGGGTGGATTTTGTGTTTGCTCATAGAGGACGACTTCTGCCTCCACAGGCGAAATTGACCTTTATTGGGTGAAGGCGAACCCGTTTTTGATAGGCGAGTTCGACTTTTTTTCTCCGGTAAAGGGGGGTATCGTTTTCATTAGGCAGACTTTGTTCTTGTTAAACGGGTTTTGCCTTCTGACAGGCGAATTCACCCGTCTTTACTTGATTGGCGGATTTATCCTTAGGGCGGATCCCGTTTTGACTTTTTGGTTCTTTCTTGCAGTGGCCTTTTCTGACGAAGCTCTTCCGAAGGGCGTGGCCATCGGTCTCGCCGGAGGCACAGGCTATACGGCGCCTCCGCGATTTCCCTCTTTGAATCTGGTGCCTGTGTTCTCTGCTGATAAGCCGGATGGCTTGATAAGGAGAGTCACTGACGGGCACCACTTAACGCTGCGCGAGTTGACTACCGACGCGGTGTTGACAGACAAGGCCAGAGCAGAGTTACACAAGCCCCAGTTCTTGTTCGGCGATGCCATGACCGATCCTTCCGCCTTGCTGATTAAGGAGAGCAGGTGGCTTCGCGAAATGGACGGGGTCCACTATTATCTTCCTAACATGCCGAGGGGGTTTCTATCGTCGAGCTGCGTTCCCTCGCGGTCCCGAGGACGATGAATTGGGATTTGACCCCTACTCAAGACGGGGTGACTTGCGGCGTCTTCACAGGCTCCACAGCTGGGTACGGGGTGGAAAGCTCTTGCAAACGGGTGACTGGCCTGCGTCCGGGCCTACCTTCCAACGAGGCGCCCACTGGGGAGACGACGGCGGTCGCGGAGACTTTTCGTCATCGCTTCATCCTCGCGATCACCGATTACTTCTCTAAGTGGGTCGAAGCCGTCCCCTTAAGAGAGGTCAAGACTAATGACGTGATCAAATTTATCAAACACCATGTCATATACCGATACGGCGTACCCCGGCGTATTATTCATGACAATGGTACGCAATTCGTTAGCCATGCATTCACCAGGTTCTGCGACAAATTCCGAATACAGCACCTCTCTTCCACGGCCTACAACCCTTCGGCGAATGGTTTCCTCGCGACGGGTCTTCTTAGCCACTTCCGCGCTTGAACCCTCCGCCATCATCTCCCACTGTGGTCGCCATCTTCTGTAGGTGTAAATTTGGATTTCCCGAAAACAGGGAGTTTCGTTTGTATTGATAAGAAAGCTTATTACAAACTAATGAATCAAAATTACAATAGAAGCAGAGGGAATGCCCTCTTTGTTTAGTGTGGGGACTTTTACAAACTAATGAATCAAAATTACAATAGAAGCAGAGGGAATGCCCTCTTTGTTTAGTGTGGGGACTTTTAGGTGGCTACAGGATGCTTCGCTCGATGCTTGCGTCGAGTCTGCTTCCCTTGGACCGTTCGATCGAGGTTGCTGGAGAGCTTCAGTACGCAGTAGAAGCTCGAGTCGATGGAGTTCGGGTCTGCTTAGTTCGCTGGCGATCGGAGCTCAGAACTAGGCAGTGGCGCTGTAATGCAAGGATTATGCAAACAGCTTGGCTTCGATCGTATTGGGGATCGAGAGCTAGTGGTTCAATTAGCTGGTTCAACTATGAGCGAATCGCTTGCACGGCTAAACAACTGAATCTCTTCTTCTTGACTTAGAAGAAAAGCTGAGCTGAGCTGAACCTCACTGGACTGCACTTGAAATGAACTCAACTGTGAACCCCCTTTTCTTCGTGGGTAGAAGAAGTTCCTAAATAGCGGAGAGATGGCGTGGCCGCTCCTTGAATCATGGGATGTGACCATATCCTATTGAGAGACGTTTTACCGCCTCTCGGTACTATGAATAGTCATTCGAGGGATTGTGCTTTATGTCGTGTCACATAGAATGGGAAGGCCCATCCTTGTATGTGAGGCAACGGCCGCCCACTATTCGAGTGGATTTGACCAGCATTAATGAACCGCATTTATGAGTTCGTAGATTGATCTGGCGTCTGTCCGATCATTCGTACCGTGTGTGGCCGTTCGGCGTGCTTGGAGCATGGTGCCTTCTCCTTTCCGGTCAGGAGAGGCGGTGAAGTAGGTGTACAGTACTCGAGTGGGTCTGGCCAACTTGCCGAGTGCCGGCGGATCCAGCTCTCGACCTGGACATGTGAGGTGAACCGCATTTATGAACGTTCAGGTAGATCTGACACCTGTCCGATCACTCGTACTATGAACGACTACTCGACGGTCCTGGAGTACTGTGCGCTCTCCCCCCTCAGGTCGAGAGGGATGGGAAAGCCTGCACCGGCACGTGGGGTAGCGGATACCCAGTTGTTTTGACAGCCTTGAGGTTTGCGGGCGGATTCGTCTTTGGACTCGGGCAGGCGAATTGTGTAAAAGGCGAAATTCCGCTATCTCCTGTTGATTCTGACTCGTGCAGGCGAGTTGATTACTCAGGTGAATTTCTTGCAAGCTCACAGAGGTATTTTTTACCGTCTACAGGGATAAGATCCAACTCAGCTCCCTTCAGATATACATCAATCGATGCTACAGTATTGATCGATCCCATCAAGATTTCAACTCTGACGAATCTCAGGCATAAACAACTTACTCCGCTCACAAATTGTTTCCCAGATATCACTAAGATATCTGCTCGAATGACTTCCCTTCCAATCATCAACCGACATCTGTAAAGCAAAGAATAACTAAGCAGCCATCCTATCTTCCGTAATGCCTCATCTGTCAAAATCCGGGATACATTGGAGATATCCTCTCCCGTGCTCGAATGACTTCCCTTCCAATCGTCAGTTGACATCTGTAAAGCTGGGAATGACTCAGCATTCTGTCTACTCCTCCCACCCCGCCCCCCTGTGCATAGTCAAGGCCAAGGGTTAGAATATCAGAGGCAAAGGACTATAAAAGGGAGGAAGGAGTGTAAGGAAAAAAGGTTCTGCTTTCTGCTCTCCGCTCTCCGCTCTTTTCTTTTAATCTTGACTCTACTAAGAGACTGGACCTTTATTAAATTCGGAGGAGCATTTTCTCCCATGGAATCTATTTTCTTTTCGCTGATATCTCTAAAAGAGTACCCCCTGACAAGGGCCTCAATGGTCCTGGGATTCTCCCTCAAACCCCACTCAAGCTCACCAGCTGACTTGACCGTCGGAGGTACCACGGGGGAAACTAGCCCCGCCATCTTACGGGTTCATTCTTGCTTATGCAGAAGAATCAGGAATTCCAGTCCAAATATCAGGTATAAAGTCGAAGGAGGAGTCGGCCCCATCTCTCATCCTCTCAGTCTTCGTCACCCGCGGACAACTCTCATTGACTGTGTGATATCAGACATCGACATCATGATTTTTATTTTGTAGATGCTTTAAGACATTTAGATCATGATAAATGGAGTGGATCATCCATTGAAATAGTACAATCCATACATTGAGAGGTGCATCTTTAGATTCAATCTAAGGTGGCTCCTTGGAATTAGGTTCAACCCGCATTCCAATCGAAATTGTCCCTGATTGGTACGATTTGGATACAGATAAGCAGGGGTGCTCAACCATATTCGTATCTGAGGAAATATTTGTAATCGTATCCGTTAGGATACATATATAATTACTCAAATTTATAACCGATATAATGTGGTTACAGATATAATTTTATAGTGAAATATCCGGAACCATATCCAAAATATCTGAATACATATTAGTCATATTGTTACAATGGTTTTAGTCTTTTGATTGTAGATTTGAGGTTAATTTTGACGATCAAGATATCTAATCTTAGCTTTTCAGATATAATGAACATCCTAATGAAATCTTTCGTATCATGTGAACTATATTTTTTTCAATAGCATCTAGTTTTTTCATATACATTTTATATCCGTATCCATAACCGTTTATATATCCACATGTACATTCGTATCCGTATCCGATTTTAACGGAAAAAGATATAAATTTTGCTTACCGAGATATATTTGTATCCTTATCCGAATTGAGAAAACGTAGATGAATATAATAAGTATTATATCCCAGCCCCCGTCCGGACCAAAAACACCCCTACGGATAAGGTATCTTCATATTGGATCCGGATTCAGTTTACAGACCCGACGTAAAATCCGACCCATTTGCAACCCTATGTCCACCCGATGTCGCCGGCATAAACGGACTCCAAGTCTCTGCCAGTCCTCTCTCCTTTGCTCGCGCTCAAAATCACCATTTTTCTAAATCTTTTGCTGAGGTGAGACGACGAGCTTCAACATTAACCCTAATTCTTGATCCCAAATCCCTAACCCTAATTCGATATTCTTCTTCAGGAATCGTTCAATGGCGACGAGCTCGGCCGTCGATGCATCGGGGAACCCGATCCCGACGTCGGCGGTTCTGATGGCGTCATCTAAGCACATCGCGGCGGCGTGCAGATCGGAGAACATGGCGTTCATCAACTGCAAGAAGAAGGATCCGAATCCTGAGAAATGCCTCGAAAAGGGCCAGCAAGTCTCACGCTGCGTGCTAACTCTGTAAGGATTTCGATGTTTTCGCGCTAATTTTCCTCGTCAATTGATTTTTCTGAGGGTTTGGTGGTAAATTGGGTCTGGATCATTTTCTTTTTTTTTTTTGAGAAAAAGGATGGATTACCAACATAGTAATCCAGCCAGCTAAATTAAACAAAATTGGTTGTTACAAAAAAAAAGTATTCATCCCCAACCAAGAATGAATACCCTGGATTGTCAAAGTTTTACAGTCAGATTCACCTAAATTCTTCACCCCCTAGCAATTGATAACAAAATATCAAAAACTGTATCAAAAGATCAACACATATACATTTTTTCATATGTAGACCACAAAAGCAGACTTCTTTCTTGGGCTTAGTCTTCATTCCAGCAGATCAATCACCCCCCCAGCTGTGGAAATTGAAATTCCAGCAACAGAAGCAGCTTTTTTCCTCCTCCTCTCTTGTAGCCTAGCTGCACGATCATATACCTGAGAACCTATCCAAAATTTTGCAAAAGTCAAAATTTTGTTCAAAAGTTCTAATGATCTCCTTTTCTTATTTGAAAAAATTCTATCATTTCTTTCCTGCCAAATACACCATATCAGAGAACAAAGAATCACATCTCTCTCTATGTTCCCACTATCATACTTCTCATCACTCCAGTTCTTCCAAATATCTTTTAAGGAAGATAACTTGAAATCTTTCTTGATATTCAATTTAAACTGGACAGATCTCCAAATAGAGTATACAAACTCACAATTAACAAAAAGATGAAGGTGATTTTCCTCCTCCTTGGAACAAAAACAACACAGCACATCCATGTGAATACCTTTCTTTACTAAATTCTTTTTCGTATTTAAACTACTTCTCAAAGCCAACCAGACCAGAAATTTCACTTTTAGAGGAACAGAAAGCTTCCAAAGATTTAAGCAGTCATACCTTGAGCCTCCATCAATAAGAAAATGATAATATGTTTTAACAGTAAACTTGTCTTTTGCTTCCCAAATCCACTTTCTCTTATCCTCCCTGTGAACAAAATTAATAAGCATAATACTGTTCAACATATCATAATATTGAAAGACCAGATTTCCTGTCAGCTGTTTTTGAAATTTAATATCCCAAATCCAATCATTATTTAATTTTTTCCTCAAACTGGTAATAGTAGCATAAGGGAATGATGCAATGTTATAAAGAGAAGGAAACATAGAAGCCAGAGTATTTGCACCTGTCCATTTATCAAGCCAATAAAGAGTATTATGTCCATTCCCCACATCTATACTAGTACTGCATAAAAAGCTATCAACATTAATAAAAATAACCCTCCAGAAATGAGATAGGGATTTTTTGTCAGAACAAAAATAATCTGACCAGTTTTTATTTTCAAAATACTTGTAGAAACTTATTTTTTTCCATAGATCCATCTTATCATCAAACCATTTCCAAATCCATTTTCCCAACAAAGCTTTATTCATAGTTCTCAAATTTATAATACCCAAGCCACCTAGCTTTTTGGGTCTGCAAATCTCTTCCCATTTAACCAAATTAGATGAATTTTTGTGTTCCAAAGACCCAGTCCATAAAAATCTTCGCCTCATCATATCTATTTTATCAATAAGCCACCCTGGAAATAAGAAAAAAGACATCCAAAAAATTGGCATAGAGGAAAGAACTGCATTAACAAGCACTAATCTTCCTCCCCTTGATAAAGACTTTCCTTTCCATAAGGACAATCTTCTTTCAAACTTATCAATAATAGGAGACCAATCCTCTTTTTTTAATTTTCCAGGTCTCAAAGGAACCCCAAGATAAGTGATAGGAAAACTACCACTTTTACAATTTAACATGCCAGCCAGATTATGTTGCAAGATCTCATTATCTTCAAGAGCAATGAGCAAACTCTTGTTAAAGTTTATTTTTAATCCAGATGCTAATTCAAAACAGTATAAGATCAGTTTCAGGACTGTCAGCTGATCTCTATTGTTTTTACAAAAAACTAAAGTATCATCAGCATATTGAAGGCATCAAACCTTCTGGGACATATTAATAGGACCCAATCCTTCTATAAGAGATGCTTCAGCTGCTAAATTCAACATATTGGTAAAAGCATCAGCTGCCAAAACAAACAAAAGAGGAGATAAAGGATCACCTTGTCTAACTCCTCTTTTAGTAAATAGATTCTTATTGTATGCCATATTTAGTTATAAATGTAGATTCCTTAATATATGGATATGTGGATAAGGGTAGTGGAGTTAGATTGCGTAAATGAACTGGTGTGGTTGCACTCCAGACCTTTATAATCAGCTTCCTTCCTCTAATTTTGGGTATGTTTGCAATGTAGCCCTTTGGTCTGGCTCAATGTTGAAGGAATTGAATTGGGTTATGAGAGGTCTGATGTTCAAAAGCAGACTATGGTTTTTGTTTGAGAAAATGAAGTTCTTATAGTGCATTATGCGATATATGAGTCTGTAAATATGAAATATTCAAGAATAACTCTTTATTGATGTGAGAGCATGCTGGTAATTAGGAGTCTATGGGAAAGAACTGAAGATGAAACTAGCCTATTTTTGAAAATTAAGCAGGTGATTGTTTTTAAGTAGACAAATAGAAAATTGGAAGCATGTTCTCAACAAATTAACAATACCATGCAAAGGGAATTCATCTCATGCTAAGAGAAATCTAATCCAATATCTGCTGGTCCTCGTTCGTCATTACCATGTTGAAGTAAATAGATTGTGCTATTTGAGTAGAAAAGACCGGAAGAAAGATAATTGGAAGCTGAAATGTCATGTAGGAGTAGTCGTAACTGCTACCATGTTACTAACAATGTTCGTCCAATATTAGTGATCTTTATTAGGATTAACTATTCCAAAAAGCTATGACAATGGTTAAATTCAGTAAAATTTAACGGTGTAGGCAACCATATTTCTGATTTGTTGATAGCTTCTGTCATGTTCAAGCTAAATTATCATACTCATAGGCCTGGGAATTTTCACACGTAATCATTAAAAAGTATTGTTTGTGGAACTTGATTTACATAAAGAATACATAACAAGCACCAAGACTCATAATTGAATCCCTACCAAATTGCACCTCAACTTCAGGGTGGGGGGGCCAACCCCTAAGCGATTTGTTTGGTTAAATTTTTTTATCAAGCCTAATAGACATAAACCCTATGTTATAAATATGTATCTTCAACCCTCTAGTGTTTAAAAGAGAGAAAACAGAGAGAAAAGGGAGGTGAGATTGGAGTTCGAGAGATGGACCGTACTCTTGCATTGATTATTAGTGCAGTTGTCATCTGGTAGTACTCCACGGGCATAGGGAGTCACATTGATTACTGAACCTCATCAAATCCTTGTGTTTCTATGGTTGTTTATCTATTTTTCTTTCTTTCTTTGGATGATCCATGGCTAGATTTTCCATTGCGCTAGCTAACAAAAAGCAGGATAAGAAGCTTGAGCGCTTATATTCATTACTCATTAGCAATCTGATGCTGACTAAGGTGGTAATATTTTTGTTCTTTGACTATGTGATATGTTAACATTTTAGAACACAATTGGTGTGAATTTGTATCCTGAGATTCTGAGGATGCCTTGTTAGAAATCTGATAATTATACCTGGTTTTAGATAGAGGAATATGATTAACGTTTTAATTAGTTAATTTCAAGAAGTGTCTTATAGAGTCTACGCTGTGCTTTATCATTGGAGGAGGAAAGGTTGATTTCTATTTTCTGGAAGAAAAACTGGCGAGGTAAACACGAACTGCATGTTAAATGTCTCCTATAATTAGTCTTTATTATAGTGATTGTTGATTCATAATCTTCTATTTAAGTTTTGTTAGTTTATAAGTTGATGAAAAAGTTGGCTCACCTTTCTATTTGATTTAGCCTGTCCTATTTTTTCTTAAATCAGTGTAGAACAATGGTGTTGAATAAATAGTCTATCCACATTGATGGTGAGTTAGAAAAAGAAAAGGAGGGAGTCTTATATTCATGTAAATTATTTCTCAAGGACAAGAGTCTGGAGATTGGAATAGTGGAGAAAGGCTTTGGTTTGTAGGGGCAATTACCAATAGAATTGTCAATATGGAACATATGAGATCCTATTCAAAACGCAAATTAGTTCTAGGATCTATTTTAATCTGATGGGCAAGTCTAGCTTATTTGTCATCTCCTTTGATATATTGTATCTATAGTACAAGTGTTGAGAAAGCAACAAAAAATTTAATAACATGGATTTTGGAGTGTCTGTAAGTAGTAGAGAGATCTTTGATGGTGTTATGTGGTTGCATATTAACTTAAACAAGTGACGGAACGGAATTAGCGAAGCTGTGCAAGTAAAGAATTATCATTTCTTTCTTTCCTTTTTTTCATTTCCTTTTCCACATTTCTTTTGGTGTTTTCCCCCTCTCTTTTTGCTCCTCCCCTATTTTATGGAGTGAGATCACCTTGGTCCCTTTTGAGTTTAGGGCCTTCATGGTGCCTTTGCTTCTTTCCATGCCTTCTTTGATATTCATTGATATCATGTCTTACTATTTGGTTCTTGCATCTTCAGAACGTGGGAAACAAGTGCATTAACCTTCATCTAGATAGTAGCATCTGAGAGATTTAACATATTTTCTTTTACCTACATGTTTGTACTTGAAGATCTCCAATGTCGTTCAATTTATGATTTGAGTGAGTAAAATGCCATGTAACTACATGGGCTTGTTCACTTGGAGCAACTTCTTCAATCCCTAGGATATCTTTTTATAATAGAATCTTAGTGCTTCAGTATCTAGCCTACAATGTTTTAGCCCCGACTTTGTTTTTGATTAGTTGTTAGTGATAAATTTAATTGAAGGCAGTGATAATTTTATATCACAACGGTGGCTTGCAAACTGTATGGTACTATGGGTTCTCATTTAGAAATGCCAATGTTATAACATAGTGCTTGAATCTGTTAGGTTATCAAACTTCATGGGTAAGTAAAATCTTGATCAATAAATGCAAGTACCTTCAAAATATTTTCCATCAAACATTTGTTGGAGGTATAGCCTAAGTAGGAGCCAAGAGACAAGCAAGAAAGTAGTTGATGTTACCTCGCTTGTCATGGGGCTCATCATCATCATCATAGCCTGTCAAAGCTACAAACTTTCACCAACATCGTCCTTGAACAACAAACTCCGCACAACAAGTTTGTCGACGTACCCTCATCATTGCTGACAACATCATCGAGTGACGAACCCTTCACAATGGGCTCGTCAAGCCATCTTCATCGTTGTTGACGCCAACTGAGCCTCCAACACTTGCTGTTAGCGTGCCATCACTGCTCGAGCTCCCATCACAAAGGGAATTTCCATAGGTTCTCTCAGCGTAATAGTTGAGAACACAAATATGCTCAATACAATATTAAGCTCACTCAGTTACATAATGAGACTCTAAAAGCTTGCTAGGCTTGAAGTAAGATGTGATTTATGATTAAAGTTACAGAAAGTGCTAGGCGGCATAAGCGTTGGACCCACTACCTAGAGTGCATATAAGCAGGAACCTTGACGAGACCTATGCAATTTTTAAATTTTTATTATTTTTAGTTAAAATAATTAATGATAAATATAATATTATAGAAAGAGGTAGGTGCTGCTAGGCACCGGACTAACATCTAAGCGGATTAATTTCTTTGTTTAAGTGGTGATGGAGGATCATGAAATGTTGGTGAATGAGGCAGAGGGTTTACAGTTGGTTGAGGAGGTTGGAGGAGTTCGGATGAGGATGAAGGACATGGAGGTTGTGACGGAAGAAATCACGGCCAAGACTTAAGGGATGTAGTCCATGTAAGCGGCTCTTGCTCCCCTAGGCGCTTCAAGATCTAGGTGGGCGACCTAGCTTTTTAGAATATTTTATGATATTTACCTTAGGAAGACATATTGGTTTATAGACCGGATAAAATGATAGTCTTATTCGTAATGGTTCTTCAATTGTTGGTGGTTGGAATGCTTAACCCGATTGAGGAGTTAACTTTAAATAGCTAAGAATTACAATGGTGTGAAAGATAATTCCGCTGGAAAGATTAGGCACAAGATAGAGTAAAATATTTAAGTGAAAAACATGATTTGGTAAGTTGTAAAAGCAAAGATAAGGCCACATGTTATCTTGCCCAAGCTTGAGCAGCCTACAACCATCAAGCAATAAAAATGAGCATGAGGTGAGAGTAAAAATAGTTTCAAATGTTTGCTCAAAAAGTCCTTGTGTTCATACTAGGGAAAGGGTACTTCCATTTTGGGATAAACAAATCCATTGGACTAGAATATTCCATGGGAGAGAAGAGCTTGTGTGGAGAAAGTAGGAAACAATGTCAACATGGCGATGTCATCAAAAACTTTTATAATATAATACTTCACACGATATAGTATTATATGGGAGATCATGTGTGAGCTGATAAAGGATAAAATAAAATATGGGCTCAATCATAATGATCATGAAGCTCTTTTGATGAAAATATAATGTAAAAGAGACTTGAAATTTCATCTTTTGCCAAAGTTGCACTTAAGACACAAAATTACTATGTGGTGGAAAACGTATATCTCAATCAAATAACGTATTTATATAGCTCCTGTAAAACCCATATGAGTTGCAGCTTTTTAAATAAAACATTCTCAAAGTTGCTTACAAATTTAAATTTAAAGGTTGTTTTGTTAATTCTAGTGGGTAAGCAAATTGTTCAAAGGGAAGATCTATGGGAAGATTTATAGGAGAACCTGCGGGAATATCTATGGGATGATTAAAGGGAAGGTTCGATCAAAGGAATATAAAAGATTAGTGTCAAGATCTATTCTTACTTTACTATTAGCAAACTTTACAAATTTTACCTAAGACTCATGACATAGAGACTTCATCAGCTTCCGCTCTAAGCTGAGATCCCAAAGCTTCATGCAAGTCCCTCTTTTTTTGAACTTAGATAAACACTTAGCTTGTTTGCTTGCTTTCTTGTTTTGCTTGCTTGCTTGCTTTGTAATTTTGTTTCAAGATTGATTTTGCATTATATAGCTCATTAACATTCATTTGTCATCCATGTACTATGTAAAATGTACAACATTTTAACATAATATTAGTACACATTAATTTAGTTTCATTAGTGAAAATATATGATTCTCACTTCTCAGAAGGTAGTTCCCTAAAAAATCCATTTCAAAATAACAAAATTTATTAAATTTAGTAACCTTTGTCCAATCGACATGTTTCTTAAGCGGGTTACTCAGTCGGATATAGGTACCCATTTCTTAATGTTTAGACTCTAATTTAGATTTTTTTACATACGTTTCATGTGCTAAAGATATGATTGTTAGATGTCATAAGTAATCCTCTTGTCCTGAAACCTAAAAACATAGGGCAAATTCTATCTATAATATTATGTTTTTGTGGGAGTTATCACTTGGATTGGAAAGAATGCAGGAAATTTGTTGAGATGCATGTACATATCATTCATTCTAAATCTTCCATGTGGCTTTCTTTTTCCTACTATTTGGTAGTCATCTATATGTAAAGAAAATTCTTAAATTTTGGTGTGATATGTTAGCTAAAACAAGTAAAGTTTTCACAAACCTACCTCTTTAGTTAAGGGTCTAGTTCCCTGTAAAAACCCTTTTTCAAATAATAAGTGTTTAAAATTTAGTAACCTATGTCTGACCTATACCCGTTACTTAAGTGGCTTACTCCGCTGGATACTTGTACTCATTTTTATCCTATTTTTAGTGGTGTTTAAACTCTAATTTAGGATTTTTTTACACATTACATGTGACAGAAATATCGGCTTGTTAGGTGTCATAAATAATCCCCATGTCCTAAAATCTAAAAATATAGCAAGAATCCTATATATAGTGCTTATGTTATGTTTCTGTGGGGGTTGTTGCATGGATTGAAAGAAGACCTAGGTAGTCAGCCAAGGTACTGCCTCGGCCTAGACCGGCGCCGAGTGGGCTAGGCGCTTGCATTTTAAAAAAATTAGATGTGACACTACTCTATGTGAATCTTTCTCTTAAGAAAGTTTGATTTTGAACTTAAGTAATATAAGAAGTGTAAATATTATTTATGTTTGCTCACCGAAATTAAAGTAATTAGCATGCCCACAGCACTTCCTAAATTTTAGGATGCAAGAACTAACTTTTAGGACGTGAGAAACTAGAAAATTAGTTATATAGTTTAGAACCCATATTTTATAGCATATGTTACTTTGACACGCCAAACTTGCTGTCGTACCCGTGTTCAATGTTTTAAAAAGGCTCCGCTTAGCCCGCCTAGGCATACACTTAGACCTAGGCGGTACTTTGGCTGCCTATCTAGCGCCTAGCGCCTAGGCGATATCAAGATTGCTTACCTAGATTTTGGGAGTGCTTAGGGGAGAGTGGTCTGCCTGCATCGACTGTACCCCTTAGACATTAATCATGATTTCCTTCATTGCAGCCTCCATGTCTTTTACCCTCATCCAAATCTCAACTACGAGCACCTTCTCTACATCTCTTGACCTTCAAGAAAGCCTCTTCCACCGCCACTTAATAAATCTGCGTAGTTGCACTTAAGCTTTCTATAATATTGACATTTACTATCAATAACTGTAATAAAAAAATTAAAAAAAAGGAAAACACCTAGGTCCTGTCTGGGCACCTAGGTGCTAGGCGTCAGGTTCAACGCCTATGCCACCTAGCGCTTTATGTAACCTTGCCCTTGTCGACTACGTTTTGGGTGTGGTTCTGCACCGAATGCACCGAACGCCAGAGACATAGAGCTAAAAGTTTTCCGCACGTGAGAAGAGGTTTTAGATAGGAAAAAATGATCTAGTTATCGATTGGTTTGATTTTTGTACCTCATAACCCATATCGGTTTTTACGGCTTTGAGGATAGAGGAAAGAGGCGAAGAATCTCTCTCTCTCTCTCTCTCTTTTTCATTTTCTTATTTTTTATTTTTTAATGGAAAATGACACCAATAAAATATGGTGGTAACATGAGGGATGTTTGACCATGTGACTAGGTTTTGTCTTCATTAGCTTTTATCTTTTCTGGATTGGATAACACATGGATAGCATATGGTAGTAAGGTTGCTGATAGCGGATGGCGGCGCATCGCGGCGAGGTACCGTTAAGGCTATTTGTGGCTATTGCGGCAAAATAACAGTAAATAGCGCACAATCAAATAGCTATCAAATATAAATATATTTAAATATTCTAAATAATAAGAAAAGTCATATAAAAAATCTAAAAATTCTACAAATGCATACTTGATGTCTAAACATGAAATAGATGTGTAATAATTTCATAATATTAACAAAATACTATAATTATAAAGATTAAAGAATAAAAAACGTGCCTGTTTATCAAAAAGACCATTATTTGTTCCATTTCTTCAACTTTCAAGTCTAATATAAAAATGCTCAACAATAAAAAATCATTGATTAGTAACATTATCATTATATTAACTACTAGAAATTTGACATAAAAAATAAAATATTCAAGCATAGATAAATGACTAAATGAGCAAATCTAGATAATATCATGATAGGTAATAGCAATCTATAGATACTAAGCAAGCAATAAAGATCAAACTCCAAACACATAACATGTGCAAACTCCAAACTCAAAACTCAAAAAGTCTAAATCAAAGCAAAATAAAAACTAGAAGTCTCAAAAGTGAAGTGACTAAAGTCTGAATTCGAGCAATGACTCATCATCACCCATCATCCTCATCATCATCAGCAGTGCCGAGTAGCAAATCTCATCTCTCAAAGCATCCTCGTCGCTATCATCATCGTCAAGTTGGATATCCTCCTCATCCGAGTCTTAGTCATCAATAGGTCCCTCCTCATTGTCCTCCGAATCTACCTCTTCGTGGGCTCTTGAACTAGAAACCCTATTTGCCATCCTTGTGGTCCTCCTCGGCTGCAAGAACTCGTCTGTTCCAGCTGCTTCGGAGATAACTCCGAGTGGAATGTCAGTCCCTGGATAATAATCCTCTTCCTCAGAGTTATATCCATCCACCACCCATGAAGAAATGTGTCGATCGTCTTTAGCAAGTAGGATGTCCTTCTTCTTTTCATCCTTTCTTGTTGTATCCATCTTAGTTCTGATCCTTAAATTGAATTGCACATAGACTAGATCACTCAATCTCTTGCTATCGAGCCTATTTCTTTTCTTTGCGTGGATCTGCATTCAAACATAAAAATATCATTTCTTTCAAATTATCATTTTATCATTTATTGTTCAATGACTTCAAATTCAATCTCATTTTTTAATATGAACAATTGAATATGAAAATTAAAACAAGGTAGTGAGTGATTATCCTTTCAAAACAACTCCAATTTCTTTCACATCTAGAGGAGCTACCTGTCAATCTCAATATCCTAAGAGCCATCATTTGCATGTAAGACATGTCTCCACCAAATGTATCACACCAATGAGATGATTTAAGAGGGTAAAGAAAATTAATCAATTGATTGATTTGATATTTTGATTCAATCTCAAAACTAGCAAATATATATCAAAATATAAGTCAATACCTGGATTACGGTCCTCAACAATTCTCTTCACTACTCTTTGTGCTCTTGGCTTTCCATGGATGAAAGCATCACAGTCCCTATACTTCAACATCTCAGTGGAGTAGATAGTATCAATAACAACCTCGTCAATAGTATCTTCATTCCTAAAAAATAGCTCAGCACAATCAAGAACTGCTTGCTTAGCTTCTGCACTCTTCTTAGCCACCTCATCCTCCGCATAATAGAAAAGAGGATTTAGGAACCATGTAACTAGGTGAAGAGGACTATCAAGCCTATTCTTAGCATGCTTCTCTATAATGGATATGATAGACATATAATCCTTCTTTGTCTTCTAAGCAACTATGATTTTCCTCTTCACTATTTGAAGCTCTCCAATAATAAATCCCATTGAGGGACAAGTATCTGAATCGACCATGCGAAGAAATTTGAAAAGAGGCATGAAGACCTTCAAGCAACTCCTCACACCTCTAGAAGGTTCTCGATATCACCATAGCATTTGCTGTAAGAGCTTTCTTCTTTGTAGCCCTAACAAATTTTAAACGCGTAAACTCATCTGAATTTAACATAGCCATCAATGCATCATTCTTCTGTAATAGACTTCCTAGTGTGAGGAATGCGGTAGCAAATCCAGTGGTGCTCGGCCAGACAATGTCCTTCCTCCTCGTGCACTTACGCATAAGTGTCAAAGTCCTGATGTGGCTATAGATAAAAATAGTCAATGCCCTTGCCTTCTCAATTGTATTCTTAAATTTTGGCAATTTTTCAATGTCCTGCAACATGAAATTGGTTGTGTGCGCTGCACAAGAAGTCCAAAAGATTCTCAACCTCTCACTTTTTAGCTTCTCCTTTGCAGCCATGTTCGCCGAGTGATTATCGGTGACAACTTGTACAACATAGTCTGCCCTTATCTCCTGGATGCACTGATCAACCCACTTAAAAATAAAATCTCCGCTATGAGATTCAGCAGACTCTTCTATCGAGTTGTAGAAGATAACTCCAGCACTAGAATGAATGCACATGTTCATAACACATCTACGTTTTCGATCAATCCACGAATCTGTCATCAATATGTAGCTGGTAGACTCCTAAAGCTTCTTATGTGGCTCCAAACCAACTGAAGTACGAGATACTGCATTCTTCAACAAAGGCTCTCTCAACTGATATATCGTCGGTCCCACATAACTTGGTCCAAACTAACCAATAGCTTCACACATATTATTGAAAGAAGGGAGCATCAATGTATGAAATGGAATTCCTGCTTCATAGGTCCAAAGAGAGACCTATTCGTGGACCAACTCCTTCTTTTGTGCTAAGCGCATCAACTGTTGTTTGCTTCATAGTCGAAGATGATGTAGGCTCCTTTGGCAAGAATATAGCATATCAATGGATAGCTCCAAATTCACGGGGCCTCTTGTTTTCAATCCGAGTGATTTCTTCCGCATTCTCAATTTTAAAACTAGAAATATCGACCTCCTGCCTACGCTCAATCTCATAGCTTATCTTGTCTAACTTCCTACCCTTATTTTCAGCCATTGTTGCTTTTACCCTCACTATAATGTCAGGAGTCGCTTTCTTGTATGGTTTTGTATTCCCCCGACTACTAGTTAAGTGCTCTTTATGACGGGAAATGTCACCAGTGGTTTCATGTCCATACAAAGTGCACTTGATCTTATTTTTCTTAGGTCATTCTGGATAAATTGCCCAATCCCATCCAATATCATCTGAAGGACGCGGATGTGGGTGTTGAACCGAATCTCGAGCCTCAGTAGTTAGATTTGGTCGGCTTTGGGAGCTACCTGACTCTCGATTTTGAGAACTCATCAATGGATTAGATGCTGTAGAGGACAATTTCATATAATGGTTGAAATTATGCCTATTCAATGAACAATAACAAATAACAATATAAGTACTAGAACTTTACAATATTAAAATTTATCAACATATTATATCATTTATCAATAAATCATAACTAAAGAGATGGACTATTAAATATTAATTAATGAATAATTGAAACAAATAGCACTGTAATTTGATTTGCGTCATTGAATTGATATTGATATTGATATTTGGGATTGTGAGAAAATTACTGATAATTATTTGATTATACTAGGCATCATGCACGGGTCACAGTATCATGTTTACACTACCTCAAGCTTTCTAAGTTCTAACAAATACAAATGTCCAATAAGGGGGGGGGGGTTCCAACCACACATATTACTGGTAATTAGATATTTTAAAAAAAGTATTTAAAGTAACAGGAAGTGATTAGAATGGGATGTCATTAACATTACAATTGACTTAACCTGAAAAATTACGTAGACATGGAAGTATGAAACTTTTGGCAATACGAAAAATACAAGAAATTTACCTTTACTGATAATACAAGAAATTTACACCTAACAAGCATTTCATTTCAAAAATCAAATTATTACCTTCTTCTCTCTGTTACAGACGAAGCCCAACAGAGAGGAAGGTGGCCGGAGGTGTGTTGACCGGAGAGAGAGAGGAGGGTGAGACCATGAGAGAGAGAGATAAGCTTGACCGGAGGTGTTGCTGGTGCGGGAGATGGCGTCGACCGGAGGCGGCGTTGACCGAAGGCGGACCGAAGGCGGCGCCAGAAGAGTTGCCGGAGGACGTGAAAGAGAGAGGCACAAGAGGGAGAGCAGGCGGCTAGGGCACAGACAGTCGGGATTTAGGAATCAGAGAGAGATGGTTTTTTTTTAATGGGTTCGGGTCGGGTTCGGGGAAGGATTTATGAACCGGTTTTAGCACTTTTCAGTACTAATACCCGCTATTTCGCGCGTTTCGAGCACATGACGGTTTTCTCCGCCAAACCACCCCGCGATCCCCTTAAACAGCGCGGTGAAGCACCACGACCGCGATTAGCGGCGCTATTAGCCACTTTTTACAACAATGTATGGTAGCTTTAAAGAAGTTGGAGTTTGAGTTTTTTTGTCTCCGTGTGATGTTTTATAAATTTACCATGTCCCGCACCTGCACCCGTACCAGTACCTATGCAACCTAGTTTATAACAAATAATATTGTTACAAGAATTATAAAGTTATATTTTTCATCATCTATACCAACAAAAAAAAAAGTCTAGGCTATATGAAATTACCTATGGGGGCTTAATGCAATTTACCTAAAAAATTCGTGGGGGTTTTCTACAAAAGCTATTAGGGGTTTAGTATGGTTTTGAAAGTTCATGGGGTTTACAATTCACTGAAAGTTCATGTGGGGTTTACCTTAATTTTACTACTTCCCATTATGAAGTTAATTTAAAATAATGAATTGCTTACACTATGTATACCTCATTTAAATGAGTATTAAAAAGGTGGTATTGTACATTTGTACATGATAAAAATATTTAATGAGTTATTTTAAAGAATGTTTATATCATGAAGATTTTGTCTATTACTCATATAAACAAGCATTCTGCATACAAATGTTAAAGATTGTTACCCAAAAGAATATATCTTTGAATTCTCATGTCTAAACAAGCATTCTGCATACAAATGTTAAAGATTGTTACCCAAAAGAATATATCTTTGAATTCTCATGTCAAATAAAATGCAGGGTTCTTATCCCAAAAAGATTGTTACCCAAAAGAATATATCTTTGAATTCTCATGTCAAATAAAATGCAGGGTTCTTATCCCAAGATTCCCAACTATTCGAATACGTCATTCTGGATCTTTTCTGATATTATCATATAATGCTTTATATTCTTATATATGATAAAATTTTAATGAGCTACTTAAAGGAATGGTGATATCGTGAAGATCCTATTCTTTACTCGTCCATACTAATATCATTCATTCTAAATCTCTTCCCTAATATCATTCATTCTAAGTCTCTTCCCTTTGCCTTTCCTTTTACTACTATTTGGTACATCTATATATGAAAGTATTTTTAAATCTTGGTGTAATATGTTAGACAAAAAGGGCTTCACAAACCTGCCATAAATATGGCCTATGTTAAGTCTGATTCCATGTAGAAGCCCTTCTTTTAAATAACAAAATTTATAAATTTAGTAACATATGTCCCGAGATACCAATTAATTTTTTAAGCGGGTTACTAGGTCGGATATAGGTACGCACTTCTTAATTAGTGTTTAAACTGTAATTTAGATTTTTTTTAACGCACACATTACATATGCTAGAAGGATAAGCTTCTCTGATGTCATAAATAGCCTTCTGTCTTAAACCTAAAAACATGACAAGAATCCTATCTACAGTGCCTATTTTTTTTGGTGGGGGGTATCGCCTTGATTGGAAAGAAAATAGGACATTTGTTGTGATAAACGTAAATATTGTTCATTCTAATTTTTCCTCTGGCTTTCTTTTTCCTACTTTTTGGTACTCATCTGTGTATAAAAGAATTTTTAAATCTTGGTGTCACATGTTCAACAAAAAAATGGTATTTTTTTTTCACAAACCTAATATAAATATAGGCCAAGGTAAGGGTGGTTCCCTGTAAAAACCTTTTTTCAAATTAAAAAAAGTACAAATTTTAGTAACCTATGTTCCACCTTACCCGTTTCTTAAGCGGGTTACTAGATTGGATATAGTTACCCATTTCTCAATTTGCCTTTAGACTCTAATTTAGATGTTTCACAGACATACATGTGCCATAGATAAAGGCTTGTGAGATGTCATAAGTAATCCCCTTGTACAAAAACCAAAAAACATGGCGAGAATCCTATCTACAGTGCCATATTTCTGTGGGGGTTGTTATTGCATGGTTTGGAATGAATACAGAACATGTTAAGATATACGTAAACATCATTAATTCTAAATCTTCCTTCTGGTTCCCCCCCTACTATTTGGTACTCATCTATAAATAAAAGAATTTCTATAGTCTTGGTGTTATATGATGGCCAAAAAGAGTAACTTTTTCACAAACCTACCATAATATCTCCGAAGATCCCTATAAAATCATTCTTTCAAATAACAAAACATATAAATTTTAGTAACATATGTCCGACCTACCCGTTTCTTAAGCGACCAGTTACTCGTTCGGATATAGGTACTGGTTGGATATAGGTACTCATTTCTTAATCAGTGTTAGAGTCTAATTAGATTTTTTTTAACACACGCATTACATGTGCTAGAAAGAGCCTTGTTAGATGTCATAAATAATTTCCTTGTCCTATTATCTAAAAACATGGTGTAAAGCCTATCTACAATACATATGTTTCTCAGGTGCTTATCGCATCGGGTTGGAAAGAATATGAGACATGTTGAGATAAACATAAATATCATTCATTCTAAATCTTCTTTTGACTTTCTTTTTCCTACTATTTGGGACTCATCCATATATAATACGATTCTCTCTTAAGTTCTCTTGTTTTTTGAGCTAGAGTGAAGGCTAACTCAGTCAGTTTTGTTGGACATTGAGCGAAATACCAAACGAGTTGGCTAGTTTGGGTTTATAAAGTGGCCCGAGCATGATACATGGTGACAGCCTCATTCGTCGTTCTAATGTTCTGCATGACCTCGGCAGTCCCCTTCATAAGCATCCCCGTCTGACCCTTCAGAGGGGCACATTCTGTTGCTCCAAGGACTCATTTTATTGTTGTAGTGTGTTAAAAGTGTGCCGATTGAAACTGCTCCTAAAGTGCATTGTTTCCTGACTCGATCTTCTCTATGTGATCCTCTATAATCTCATGTTGATCTTGTACATTTGCCACAGTGAATGCCGCCTTCCCTACCCATGCCTCCACTGCTTGGACACCTAATTTATGAACCCAAACTAGCTAGTTTGTGATTCACTTAGTCCATATTCCCCCATTAAAAGTACCCATCATGTCATCCACTCTCAATAGAACATGAGAGAATGACTCAAGAAAGATCAAGTTGTATTGCTTTACTGATCTGTTACCAATGAAGTTTCCTGTTCTCTCTTTATAGGTTAGACCTCAGTTGCAAGTAATGTTTAGTTTGAGCTTTCCAGATGATTCCATAGATCACCGACTATAACTCCCAAAACATTTTCCAAAATATCTAGGGTTCCCTAATAAGTACCGCTTGGTTTCCTACTTATATCTTTCTGTCAATAATGCTTACCTCGCAATATATCTATTGCAAAAGAGTGCAAGAAATTTACAGGTAGAATAGTTCAGATGTGTTGTGTTGTCATCTAGTATGCACTACATGTGCATCAAGTAAGCGCTAGTGAAGACTATGACAGGTATCCTTGGTTGTCTATGTAAGCATGACTCGTATATGGTAACACCAAATATTTTCTGCATTACACACTATGCTTTTCAAACCTCATGTGCGGCCTACTTTATATTTATTAAAAAAAAAGGCCTTGCAGCTGGACATGCTAGTATTTTGGAACTTCTGCATAGCCTGTTATTTTCTTGCTTTCACAGATAATATTGTCTACTTTTTGATGTTGATTTTACATTGTACATTGGCAAAGCCTTACATTTGAAGTCAATGATGTAATCTGTACAAGCTATGCTAAACTATGTATGAATATTGTTGGCAGCATTGTGGATTTGAATTATGAGTTTTTGGCATGAGCAGGATTCAACCTTTACCTTTCTGCCTTTTTATTAAAAATTACTTTTTGAAGCATCTGATGTCTCGTTTGCTCCAGGTTGAAAAGCCTCCATCAGAGGTGCACAAAAGAGATGGATGCTTATGCAGGATGCATGTATTATCACACAAATGAGTTCGACTTGTGTCGTAAAGAACAACAGGCATTTGAGGCCGCATGCCCGTGGTCTTCCCAGTAACTCTCGGAGGGAGCTCACAATGTATGTTGTTATTAATGAAATAAATCCTAGACGGAACCTGAATTTTTGAATTAAATTCTTCTCATCTCATGAGTTGCAACTTTAACGTGGCAAATATAACAACAAAGGCCCTGTTATGGCCTCTCCGATATGGTTGCTGAGATGTTTAAGTTACTTTGATGTTTTCCTTTAATTTGTACTTTGTTGTGTTTTTAGGCCATTCAAACCTTAACATTTTGATTGCTCTGCTATGTGAGTACATGGTCACCTTCATGCCACATTTCCTTCTGTATGAATATATGATACACTTTCAGTCAATTTTTCATGACGGTTGTTTTATCTATCTTACTTCTATATTTTACCATTAGTGCTCCTTAGTTTGGGGTATTTTCTCCCATTAGTGCTCTCTATTTTGGGTTTATCTTCTTCCAGGCCTTATTATTACCAGGCTTCTGTTAGTTTCTTCAAGCTATCTTATTTAAATGACTTACTCAGTGGATCACATAATAAAATTTGACTTTTTTAGTTGAATAAATATTTAATCAGGCATGTTAGATCCCTGGCTGGCTAAGTCCTAGCTGTAGGCAAAACCTGGCCACCTCTGAAATCAGTTCTTTTACAGCCAAATTAGGCAGAGGTTACCATGAGATCGAACTCTGAAACTTCACACCCCCTAGTCAGGATGTCGAAGTGTAAACCAGTCCTTGTTCATCAAAGTCCTCCCACTGTATCCAAACAAACATAACCTACAACAAAAAAACATGACACGGGAGAAAATCCATATGATTTTGTACCCGTAGTCGCTTCCCTCTGCTAGAGTGCCCTTTTTGCACGGTGCACAGAAAACGAAGGAAATAACCAAGAAGCATACCCCTCGTGAGTACGTACATATTCAACTTTCACCTGCAAAACATTTCCCTACTGTTTCTTCACTCTATAAATCTCTCTCATCACATCCTTAGCGATCCAAAGCCCCGAGACATGCATTTCCTTCTCTTGATCTTCTTCCACCTCTTTGTCAGCAGCCATGCACGGTCAGCGCCACCGCCCGAGCTTCCGGAAGCCCCCATGCCGTTCCCGTCGCCCCCATCAAGCTCGCACCGTCGGCTCCTCCCCTACCACCGCCAACTACACCGCTCCAGCCAACTGCCCTGCCCCCTGGTCCCGAGTCGTCCTCGAGCTCTCCGCCTCGGTCTCCGACATCCAAAAAGACCGCATCGCCGCCATCTGGCTTAACGGAGCGGAGATCCTACGGACCACCACGCCGTTCCCAATGTCCCCGGGCGTGTACTGGCGCGTGCGGAAGGACGTCACTCGGTACACGGCGCTGCTCCGTGGAACTTCTGAGCTTGCCATGATGCTGGAAATGATGCTGGAAAACTCAAATTTCACCTTTCCTGGGGTATACTCCGTCAATGTTTCTCTTCATTTTTATCGCGGCGCCGTGCACCAAAGCCACGACGAGGGGCGTCTTAATGCTCACCCGACAATCCGAGGCCTCTATCGGGAGCCTGCCGATCTAATCATACCGGTGTCAAAAACTTGCGGGAATGTCGACGGTGGATTCTGGTTCAAAGTTACGAACGAGTCGGACGTGCAGGTGGCCAAGATAACTGTTCCGAGAAATACATACCGTGCCGTTTTAGAAGTTTACGTCTCCCACCATGACGACGATGAGTACTGGTACTCCAACCCTCTTCGCACCACCACATTAGCCGGCCATGTTGGCAGCGGGTACGGGTCCAAGAAGCCCAACGGAGGGTTCCGTCAGGTGTGGCGATGGATCGATGAAATATGTCGGCTCGGCAGTGCCGTTCCCGTCATATACCCTGGCTCCATCAACACCTCTTCTGGGTCCAGTGACGGCGCATCGGGGCATCGACCATCCTTCTATGACCTCGACCTCACCCCTTTCGTTGGCCAGCTCGTTGATGGCCGACCACATGAATTTGGCTCACCGTTCGCGACAGCCAGCCATACTGGTCTTGTTGACGCTAACCTCCACTTATGGCTCGATGCGTGGTCTGACCAAGTCGAAGGCGCATTGGTCCGATACAAAGTCCCGACTCTTCGTATGAGCAAACAAGCTGACTGGCGAAACTCTGACGGGAAATCTGAAGTTGAGGGACAGACCATCGTTCGGTTCTCTGGCTGGGTGAGCTCCTCTGAAGGAAATACAAGCACGAGCATCCGACATAAAATCAAGTTCAAGAGCCACATTGAGGTCGAAGACAAGGGAAACACCAAGAACGTCGAGATGGAGAGCAAAGCGAGGACAACAATCCGAATCGAGAGGGATCATGTAGTGCTCAGGAGAGTATCGGTTGACACTGAGAATCCATTGCAGATGATGACGATGAGCTCGAACGGAGGGGGAGGGACAAGGATTCACAAGACGAAGATGTCCCATGAGATGATGGAGATGAGGAGCATGACGGCGGGGAAAGGTGAGTTTTAGCACAATTACTGATCGGCAGGAGGCGGAGGGGTCGGTGTTGGTGGAGGACAAAAAGGTTGTTTGGGGGAGCGGCGACACAAAGTCGATTTATAAGTTTAGGGATGAGAAGATGTGTTATTTGAGGACGGTGAACATGGTCGGAGGGAAGGTGAAGGAGGACGAGGAGACCGCGTCTTGCTCGGCGGTGGCTGCGCTTTAAGTAATTTTGGTTGTGTTTCTTGGTTTGTCATAGGGTATAGTATATAGATATGAGTAATTTGCGAGCGAGTATTTTGGTGTCTCTGAAATCTTTAGTAGAAGAAGTCGAGTTCTCGCGGTGTATCTTGTATTTGTTCGGAAGTTTGTTAGCGTTTCAATAGCTTAATCAGGGGCAATGGAAATCTATGTTTCTCTAAAAATTTTGATGAATGCGAACATTCTTAGATGCTTGCAGAAGTAATATTAATATAGAGGACAATCAAGATGATGGTGTTTATTGAAAAAGAAAAAAGAAGAAGAAGAAGAAGAAGATGGTGTTTGTTTAACCAAACCTGTTGGTCTGGGAAATTAGGAGACCTCGTGTAGTTGTGATATTTCTTTGAAATAAGAAATAATCAAAATTTGTGGAAAACTACACATCAAAATTTCCAGGGACGTCACATTGTCACGTATCTTACAAACCAGAGGGTCACAAATAATGGCAAAGATTGATTCTTAACTAAGGTCTCCCACGGTATGTTAATTGGACGAAGAGTTGGATCACTGTTTGAACCCATCGATATTGTGTTCCGCCTCTGACGTCTCCCAATATCCTCTCCCTCCGAGCACAACTGCTTCATCCTTTATTGGCCTCTGACGTCTCCCAGTATCCTCTCCCTCCTGCCACCAAGAACATCTGCACCGTTCTCATGAACGATTCTGGATTCGTCTGCCATCGGCCTTTTCAGCATCTCTTCATCCTTTATGAACATCAAGCTTGCCTCTGCGTACATCCAGTATCGACCTGGACTAATGAGCTCCACCCAACCGTAGTGATGTAGAGCGCACTGCTGATATATTTAAGGAGAAACAAGACTGTCAATAGCCCAAATGCGGGCCCAGCGGAGGGGAAAAAATTTGCAACGAATAACGGGCCATATCTTTCAAACCATACGTCGAAATTGGACGAGTTATGTATGTAAATCGCGTATTTTTTCAAGACAGAGTCAACCAAACCCACCATTGTTCGGTTTTGCCGCCATTTGTTTCTCGAAATTCCCTCCGGATTGAGAGATATCAGAGTTTTTGTTAGTTTTTTTTTTACTATTTTAGGTAATGTTTTAGGAGTTTATTTTGATTGGTAAGAAAATTCGGTTTGATTTCAAATTTGACCGATTTACTTCTCTAATCATAGAGAGCCTTTTAAGGAGAGTTTTGTTATTTCGCTTTTTGGTGAAGTTTGGGTCCTGGTAGTTTCTATGTAAGCCCTAAATGCATAACTTTTTTATCAATAGAATTTCTCTTTTAATGTTTTCTTCGTGGATTCGAAGTTCTTCGTGGTCGTTCTTTATGGATTCATAGAGCACATCTTCGTGGATTCCGAGGTTTTCACTTCCTCGCTGCGTTATGTAGTCAGGCTCTTCTCGATCTCCCTCACCCCCTCATTCCCTCTCGACATAGTTCACTCATTTTACATCATCTCAGACTAAGCAGTTTCATCCATGGATCCAGCCGCACAATCTTGGACTGTCCGTGCGGCTGCGTATTGGGCGTGGCCGTATTTGCAATGTATAAACTAGGATTCTTGCCACCCTTTTCAGAGGTTCTGGCCAAGATTTCTTGCATCAGAATCAAAGTGACGGCTGACATTGTTCAGGGATATCTCCGACGAGTCTAGGCTCTGGATCATGACCACGGCCGCGTTGATACAATCAGATGACAAGCAACGAACAACAAAGATTTGAAGCCCTTTTCACCAACGGGAAACGATGTTTTTTTTTTCGGCAACAAATTATGACTGTATTTCCAAATACGTCCTAAGTGGCTTATTCTACTGGTATACTTGATGTGCACTTATTATATAGCAAGAGCGATCACAGCGAGTGCTGGGTCCGAATCCACCCTGCGTGGTTAGCTGATTCAATATTTGGTACTTACCCGCTCGGGTTTAAGTGAACAGACATACACTTGCCTGCTGTAAGTATCAATAATCCTGCACCTAGGACTCAATACATAGGATACTATAAAATGCTCGTAGTTACAACACGCAATATTCTTAAAGGTATTCTGGAGATAAATGTTACGTAATCATTCTACTGACCGTAACTAGCTGTCCTTCTATTACTGACATCAAGTCCTCGAATAAACTCTTGAATAACATAGATCAATTACATCCGCACATTTTAGATAGAAACGTACAGTTGTGATCTGAACAAAATGTGCTCTGCTAAACGAGGAAGTGACGAACACACAAAATTCGAAGGAAAGATCCAATCGAAGAAGCAACCAGGAAGGACCCCTAATTCTCAAGTACCAGAACCCCCAGCGGAGTTCTCAGTAAACGTTTAATGTGTCGTTAATTATAAGCCAATTCCTCCACTCATCGTGTTCGGTAGAGAACAATACAACGCAAAGTACTCGAAACACATTTTGTTCGTGTCACCAAACACAATGTAATTAAATATATATATACACACACCCGCACACACCAAATCTGTCAAAAAATCTCGCTCATCAAGCGATGACACAGATGGCTCACACTCTACATTACCTCTCCCTTCTTCTCCTTCTCCTCTGCACTCCAACTTCATTCTCCGCACCTCCACCGGCCCTCTCCTTGGAACACATCGACCCGACCCTTCCCTCCGCGTCCTCCTCCCCAACCAACCCGGAATGCTCCATCGTCGCCCTCCAACAAGCTTTGCCGACATGGCGTCGGCTCCCTCCCGCCTCCGCCAACTACACCCAACCTCGAGAGTGGCCGTTCCCGTGGACCCGCGTCATCCTCGAGCTCTCCGTCTCCGCCTCCGACCTCCAACAGCACCGCATCGCCGCCGTCTGGATCGACGGCGCCGAGGTCCTCCGCACCACAACTCCGACCCCCAAAGCGCCTGGCGCATTCTGGAAAATTCAAAAGGACATTACGCGATACGCTGCGCTCTTACGGCGAGTGGGTAATTCAGGTGGGGTTGTTTCGATGATGCTTGAGAATTCGAACCAGGTTTTGGCGGGAGTTTATAGCGCGAACGTTTTTACAGAGGAGGATGTTGGAGGGGAAGAAGAAGGTCGGGTCACGGCATACATACCGAGATCAAGGGGTGTATCGTGAGCGCGGCGGAACTGTTGAATTTGTTGCGGTTTCCGATAGTTTCTGGTTTAAGGTGATGAATGATAGTCACTTGGTGTCCTCGGAGGTGAAGATTCCGATGAACTCGTATAGAGCCGTGCTTGAGATTTTTGTATCTTACCATGGCGAAGATGAGAACTGGTACATGAACCCCCTCCGGGCCACCTACCTCCAAAGCAACCACCACAACCTCTCCTCCGTTTAAGGTGATGAATGATAGTCACTTGGTGTCCTCGGAGGTGAAGATTCCGATGAACTCGTATAGAGCCGTGCTTGAGATTTTTGTATCTTACCATGGCGAAGATGAGAACTGGTACATGAACCCCCTCCGGGCCACCTACCTCCAAAGCAACCACCACAACCTCTCCTCC
>NC_033800.1:15147148-15166940 GCF_001876935.1 Asparagus officinalis
GAACGTCACGTTGCATTTTTACAGAGGAGGGATGTTGGAGGGGAAGAAGAAGGTCGGGGTCACGGCACATCCGACGATCAAGGGGTTGTATCGNATAGGAATGGCTATTTTGGGTGTAGTTTCTGGTTTAAGGTGATGAATGATAGTCACTTGGTGTCCTCGGAGGTGAAGATTCCGATGAACTCGTATAGAGCCGTGCTTGAGATTTTTGTATCTTACCATGGCGAAGATGAGAACTGGTACATGAACCCCCTCCGGGCCACCTACCTCCAAAGCAACCACCACAACCTCTCCTCCGCGCAAGAGCCAACGGGGGCTTCCGCCAACTCCACGCGCATCGATGGCAATACATTGGGCGCCACATCCCTTCGCCGTAATCTACCCAACTCCGTCAACCCTTCTTCTGGTCCCCTGTCTCCTCCTCGGAGCCTTCGACATGCCCACCTACGACATCGACTGTGCCCGCCTTCCTCTCCTCCTGCCTCGACGGCTCCTGCCCACTCCTATCCTTGGCGTCCACGATGCCCTCGCCTTCTGCTCGTCTCTGCCAACCTCCACGTTTGCTCGACGCCCTCTGGTCCGACTCCTGCCAGGCCGGCCCTCATCCAGTACTCCGCCCCCAATGCAAATTTAACCGCAACGCCGAATGGCGCAGCGCTGACGGCCAGTCGGAGATCAACGCTGAAGGCCTCTCCCGATTCATAGGGTGGGTCAGCTCCTCCAAAGGCAATCTCACAACCATCTCCCGTCAAAAACTCAAATTCAAAAGCCAGGTGGAAGTACAGAACCGCGGCGAGATCAAGCGAATCGAGCTCAACAACAAGGGCCGGTCACAGGTTGAGGTGGTGAAGTCCCACCAGACTCTAGCACGAGTGCAGCTGCTGATGGAGGCGCCGCTGCAGGTGCAGACGACGAGCATGACCGCGGCCGGGGGAGCAGTGTTTCAGAAGTCGAGACTGTTTCATCAGTTGGAGGAGATTGTGAACTTAAGCGAGGGTCAGGCGATGACGACGAGCCAGTTGACAGATCGACAGGATGCAGAGGGGTCGGCTTTGATGCACGAGGGGACTCCGGTGTGGGGGAGCGGGACGACGAGGTCGCAGTACAAGTACAGGGATGAGAGTACCTGTTACCTGAGGGCGATTAATACTGCGGGGGGCCTTGTGATGGTGGATACTAAGAGTGCTACTTGTGCAAATATTGCCGAGGCCTAAGAGTTTCGAAAGGTTATTTTTCATTGTTTGGGCTACTTATGAGCGATAGAATAAGAGAATATGATTTTGATTTTGGAGAGAAATGCTTGTAGACTCTTGGTGCATTTTGAGTTTTGAATTGTTGTTGATGAAGGGAATCTGGCAAGGAATCTAGCATGTATTGTTGAATTGGTATTATTCCTATAATTAATTACTTTTCTTACTCATGTAGATTTAACTAGAAATATATATGCAATAGAAGTCATTATCCATGATCCAGATGTCTCCTCAGAATTGTTCCATCTTTTAAACCCGAAATTATGAGACCAGCTATGGGAAAATGATGCATTTATTTTCTACCTCTTTTCTTTTCTTTTATGGTGCTCATGGTATTTGCTTATAGAAGAAATATTAGCTAAAAAAGTGGTACGATGAATAATGTGGCCACTTGAGAAAATCATATAAGATATGCTATAAAACCATTCTAAGCGAAGTACACTCATTGATGTCAGCTATCAAACAGGAATGAGATTAATGGGTAATCCTGAGTTAAGCGAGGGAGCATGTGATGTAGGTTCCCTCATCTCTCTTGAAGTTCAGTCCCTTGTCTGCATAACAAGCTGCAATAACACTCGTTAGAAGACCGAAGTTGGGTTCTCTAGTGGTTCCTCTAACGATCAAGTAAGTATTTGAGCTTAAATGGAGAAGATACCAATGAACTGATAATAGTTCTAAATGTGCAGAAATTGCATACATGCGGCCCTCCTGGGGGATTCAGGTTCCCCTTTGTTAGTAGGCGATGAGCCCATATTTATACCCAATTGAGAGGAGTAAATATGAAACTGTGGCCAAGTCCAGACATGCAACTGAATCGACAGACAACTGACAGGTGCCGGGCGTGGTCGTATGAGTCATCTGTGTGATGACAAGTGGCGGCCACTGGCGAATATGGTCATTCAGGTGGTTAATGCAAAGACTTTTGGGGATTGATGAGCCATAATGACTTTGTTAGAGCATTTAATGTGAGGGCAGACGACTATCGGTGCGGGGTCCGAGAAAACTACCACCTCTTCAACCGTTCGGCTGATGGCCGACATACACCGCATTTTAGTTGGTTACGCAAGTTGTTGGCTGATATAGCGGGCAGAGTGCAGGTTGCTTGTAGAGCTAATCTGGGTCAACCTACAAGTACCGCCTTGTGACCAGTTACGCAAGTTGTCGGCCTATCGAGTCGGCCGTGGGCATAGCTTGAGTCGCCTCGATTTGGGACACGTTTGATTAAGTGCGAGATGGGCGCATATCGGCTTTCCTAGGAGTGATTATTCCTGGGCGATTTGTGGGTAATAACAGTTGGCCTTTTTACTTGGATTCGGTGTAGGCCAGGTCCGAGTGAAATTAGACTGCGGTTTGTCGAGTCATGAGGCACATTAATGGGGGGTGATTGAAAAGTCTTTTCAGATGGGATGTTTCTGACATTAGAGTACAATATTTGGCTGCCGCGCCTCACCCTTTGTCTGATTATGGGCTAATTAAGGCAAGGGGCGCCTCAATTCTGGAGTGGCTGCTTCAAATTTAGGGATTGATCTCCATAGTTGGTTGGGGGAGGAGTCGGCCATTAGGATTCAGACAATTTTTAATTTCTGCGCCTACATATATGGTTGCTGCAATAAGATGGAGATTATTGCTTTAGAAGATTTCTAAACCAAATCGAGGAAAAATTCTGATCATTCATCTTATCCGGCAATTTCTGAAACAGTTCTGATCGCGGCTTACGCTGTTAGAGCTTGACAAGGCTAGTTAGAGAACTTTCACTCCAAGGTGACATTGTCGTAGCTGAGGGCGCTATACAAGAAGTTCGACATTCCTCCAGCTTTCACCTTGACGGCGCCAACGAAGTCACAGGCGGTTTTTGACCACAATGCAAGTCAGGCTCCGATGTACGTGAAGCATTCAGAATATGGTTTACGTGAAGCATTTAGAATATGGTTTACACCTGCCCTGCATCCTTTCCTCCGTCATGTTTTTAAGGCCTTGGGGGTATCACCGATGTAGATAAAGCTGAATTCGATTGCTACCGTGGTAGGGTTCGTTGTCATCTGTTACTGGTTGGGAGTCGAACCAACCTTAAATTTGCTTGGCAACCTTGTTACTATCAAGGAGCATCAGTGTGAGGCTCATTTTCATCTTTAGGTGCTGGGGATACAAGATAATTGCCGACCCTCCTAAGTTGAACAAGGACTGTAAGGAGAGGTTCGTATGTGTCTTATGAGACGACTCCAACTTGGGCTGCTCTAACTAGCTTGAGATCTCTAGAGAGGCTATGAAGGCGGGGCCAATATCATGCACCGAGAGACATGCACTGGAAAAGATCAAGGTGTACACGAGTTCTCACAAGATGGAAGTCTTACTCGACAACACGGTCTTGAGGGTGGTTGGTATCTCCTCTATGCCTCCTTCAGCTGAGGACGAAGCGAGGGCGGCAACGCTGACTTTAGGTTCGGTGGAAGCCATCGAGATGCAGACGGCTCCACCTGCTAAACCTCATGAGTGTTTGTGTCGGAAACAAGTTTCATTGCAGAATCCATTACAATTGATTTGATGGATACAAAAGAGTGAGCCTTACACTTGTAAAACTTCTCTTTACAGAGAAAACAACAAGAGGTGCTCCCTAGAAACACACACATAAGCTATTTATTAGTCTCTGCTTACGCGGGGTCTTTGCCTGTCCGGGTGTGCGTTAATCCGTGGACCACCCATTCACGATCCAAGTTAGATCTGAAGAAGGTTAATGTTGATGTTTCAACATGGAAACAAGAACAAAGCGAATATCTTAGCGAGGTAAGATAAACACTCTTCTTAAGAACAAATCTAAGTTTGAACTTGAGGAAACACCAAAGACTCTTGAGGATGCTTGAAAATGTTGAACCATTTCTTTATGATCAAAGTTCGCTAAAACTTGTGTCTCTCCACCTAGATTATGCTCTGTCAATGCTTGGTTATTCTCCTCCCCGTGCACAAGTGTGTCGGGGGGTATTTATAGCCTCTGCAAACCGTTATCAAGGATAAGAAGTTGAAACAACTTGTAACCAACAACTCCTTTGGGCGAGACAGTGTTTACTGTCTCGGGCAAAGGAGGCGGTTCTAGTTAGTTTGTAACAACCGCCCATTTTGTTAAATGTCGCTATTTTCGAGGATTGTGGGCGAATTTTTAGTTTGTAATGACCTATCCACATTTTTGGATATTCCCAAGAAGTTAAAGAGCCGTGTGGACCCCACAAAAAGTCACAAAACTGTCAGAATCCCTGGGCATCTGTCTCTGTGTCGCGTATCCGAGACAGTCTACACTGTCTTGGATACACGAGATAGTGGAGACTGTCTCACCAACTATGAGACAGCTCCGGGTCTTTTTTCTGCGTTGTTTTGTGTTCTCCTTTGCTTCTTTTTAGCCTCAGATGATCTGTCTAACTCAGATGATGACATTCTTCATCTTCTCTTCATCTTGAGCTGTGTTTGGAACCTATAGATAATTTTTGACGCATACAGATACCCCCTCCAAAGTTTCCAGCCTCCTTAGTATTTTATCGAGGAGTCTGAAATACTTTTGACAAGATAGGCCCTGCTTTTAATCTCTTCAGTATTTTATCAATGAGAATGTGTAGAAGGACCTGTGATTGGCTTTAGTTCTATAACGTATTCAGCTTTCAACTTACTCAGTATTTTATCAAGTAGTCTGAAATACTTCTGGCACTGCGACGTTGCAGACCATTGTCGAAATCTGGAACTGAAGTTGGTGTGTTGATATTTGAATTAGCTCGTGTCATTGAATTGATGTTGAACTGATCATCTTTGTCAAGAGCTCGTAGCTGAATTGCAACTGAACTCCTAGGGGTAACTTTTAGAATAGAACCATCTGAACCAAATCTTAGCATAACTGTTGGTGTATAGCAGGATGTTGGCTTCTGCCATGGTGTAAACACAGTTTATACTTATACGTAGCTGGAGTCCACATAGTTTATGCTCTTAAGGTGTTATTGCGTGGAGTAGTAGTTTATACTCGTATACTCATTGGAGTTTAGGAAGCAGTTTAACATCATATACCTATCGGAGGCTCATGGAGAAGCAATTTATACTCATATACTCATCTGAGTGTAAATACATACCCGAAATAGATTGAGGGTGTAGTGAAAATACACATCGAACACATGTCGAATGAAGCCTTCGTGCGAGATAGTGTTCACTGTCTCATGTGAGCGAGTCAGCTTATGTTGTCTCGTCGTCGTACGAGACAGTGTAGACCGTCTCGCACGAAGTAGGTCTGGAGTCGGCTCGGCTCTTTTTAAGTCCGAAGTTTCGGACTTTTTTGGCCATCTTTGCCCGCCTCTTCAAATTCAAAATTCTTGCCTTAACCCTATAAAAGAGTTCCCCGGCCTTCTCTCCTCCTTAACCTCTTCAAATTCATTTGATTTGCGGCTCGAGGAAACTAGGGTTTCATGTGTTCTTCTCGGTTTCAAGCTTTTTCTTTGGTTCCTTCTTTGATCCTTGGTATAACTGAGCTCATGGCTTCTATTATAAGTTTATTTAACCTCTTGTTTGAGATTTCCTATTGTAGGATTTTGATAAAAAATCATATTTTATCATGTCTCCCAAGAGATCTCGTGTTCCGAGGGGTCGATCGGCTTCCCACGCACCTGGGAGAGAGGATCTCGTGCCTTCATCATATGGAGGTGAGTTTTTTTACCACTTTTGTCAATTCAAAAGTTAATATTTTGAATAGTATCCTTGTTTGTTCTCCTTTGCGAGGTATTCGAGAAGAGCCGATATCCTCATTTGTGGGATCGACACTTAATAGATGTGTTTTGCTTGGTCAAAACATATCTTAAGGCAAAAGAGATGACTTTACGCTGTCTCGCAATCTGTAAGGCATAATATATTGTCCAGTTATTTACGGGACGGTGTATGCTGTCTCTCATGTGTGAAACAATTGTAGCGGTCTCATAAATCACAAGGCAATGACTCTGTCCCATGGATTCGCGAGATGAGTTCAACTCCTTGTTTTGCCTTAGAAATTATCCTTTTAACTGTGTTTGACAAATATCCTTCTGTTCGTCGTAGTTGAATTCCCGCTAGCAGTGTTTTCTCCCCGTGTGGCGAGTGGCCAGAGTGGCGTGGCTTATGCTTCCTTTGAGGAAACACATATCATCCCTGCAACTCCTCAATTTGATATGAGTGGGCTGGAGGAGATCCCTGAGTTGGTGCGGAGGGGGAGTCGTCATACATTGCGGCAACTAATTACTGACACACCGCTCACCAAGGACCCGGACACTACTCTTTCTCTCAAGAAGCCTAGCTACATGTTCGGCGATTCCGTTGAGGACCCAGAAATTCTCACTTGCAATGCTGAGCAGTGGTTGAACGAATACGATGGGAATCACGGGGTTCTTCCCCCGATCCCTCTTCATTACGCTTTGACGCATTTGAGGAAGCAAGCCGTGACACGGGATATGTCGTGGCGCCTGACTGAAGACCAAGAGTGAGTTCACTATGGTTTTATCACCCAGAGTAAGACTCTAGGCTCGAGCGATCGGAATTCTATCCGAGGACTTCATCCTGGTGTGTTGGGATAGGACGAAGTGCCGCAAAATGAGCTGCTGGTAAGGGCGAACACTGTAAGGAATCGCCTTGCGAGATTAGGCAGGGAACTGCCCATTAAAGGTTTCAGATGTTACGGCTGAGTCCATTCGTCAACCGATAAGTGGTGGACGAGGATGACGAGTTACATCCTCGGGTGATGGGGAATGGAGCTGGTTGAGAAGGGGTTGTATATGCCCATCCGTACTAGCATGTACGATCTCCCTATCAGCGTGAACCACTTCTTCGCGCTACTCGAGACTTACAATCCCTACACTAACACTTTCCTCACCAAGAACAGAGAGTTGGGACTGCCTCTCCACGAGATGATGAAGGTGTCAGGGTTGCCCATGGGAGACATACCATATCAAGAGTATTTCCCAACCAACCGCCAGTTGAGTTAGATGAGGATGGCTGGCTCCGCCCGATACGACACGTTATGGGAGTTGACGTATCATTATCAAACCACCATGGCTGGTGTAGATATAAAGGCCAAGAAGAAGTCTCCCCAACCCAGTTTGAAGCAGTTTGCCGACTACTTATTTAAGCATCCCGAAGACCATTCAGGCAACGAGGTTTGTGAGTTATCCCCTTTGACCTCGTCGGAGATCAACCAGTTGATTTAGAGGTCAAATGCTCAATCATATACTACTCGTACTGCTAAGGGAAAGTTCCCGAGAGGCACAAAGTTCGAGACCTTACTATAGCATGCACAGAAGCAGATTTAGCCGACGACTCTTTTGGCGGGCTACTTGGTTATCTGGCTGAAGAAGTGCGTGGTGCCGCACCAATCCTCTGACGCACTGCCGATTGAGGTCCTATTTCCGGCTGTTGAGCTCGCGGTCGGACATAAGCTCTCCTTGCTTCAGTAAAAACTTATATTATCTGAATATTTACAACATATACACTAACATTATCAAGTCCATCCATAACACGAGATGAATAACATAGAGTACACGACATGAATAAAAGTATAGTACTCTATTACAAATAAAAAACTATTCATTACATTAAAAATAAAAAAACCTCACATCTCGTCGTCATAGCAGCGTCTCTATCCCTCGTACGAAGCCCTTGTGGTATTACTGCTGACAACGTATTATTCTGCACATACTTGCAATCATCAGAATTCACACGATAACTCAACATTCAACATCAGAATCCACTACTGTAAACACGAAACACATCCAAATAAGAACATTCCAATGACAGATTAAACTAAGCTCGCTTTAGGGTACAATGTTCTAACGAAAATTAATGGAAATGAGCAGATTAAATATTCTAAAAAGAGAAGGCAATGGAACAATGCTTTCAAGTTCCAACAAGCTTAATAAATAGACATGGATTCTAACTTGCTAAGATGTCCTTTGATTTCTTTACCTTGCTCTGTAAAGCTTCCTGTGTCTCTTCGCTTCTTCAGACTCTCGATCAAATCGTTCTTGGACCTATGAATAGATCATTATATTCATTGCATTAATAACATTAACCGATTATCAATGATCACTAATTAACAAAATAAGAAGTGAAGGCAAATAAATTTGAAGATGCACACACATTTACTTCACAATGACAGTTATTTACATTGAGAATCATCTGCGGTGAGGCTTTCAAGTGTACGCATGACAGTTACTTACAGGTCATGTAACCATCTCGCGTCCCTGTCCTTTTTAGCAGAATCCTTTACCACGCACTCACAAACTAAACAATAATATCCGGATAAATATACAGATGCTTACAACTCTTAATATAGAAGATTTGACTAGGGGCCTGTTTGGATTTGTAGGGGGTGAAGGGAAGTTAAGGGAAACTGAGAGAAGGGAAGGGAAGGGAAGGGAGTTCCCTTCCCCTTGGTTACACCTCAATTTGGGGGGTAACAAATTTTATACTATTAGGGGGTGAACCAATGGGAACTAGGGTGAATTAACTTCACCTCCTAAGTGTTCCCAAACAAGGTGAATAGAAGTAAATGGTTCCCCTAACTTCCCTTCACCCTCATTCCCCTCAATCCAAACAAGCCCTAGGTGAATACGCGCGGGAAGTGTAGTATATTTATTATGAGATAAATAAACAGATGCTTACAGTTCTTGGTAAGGTTACTGGTGCTAATTCTAGAGCTAATTCTTTACAAATTTAGCTAATATTGATAGGTATAAAGCCGGTTTTCCAAATACAATGAATAAAAATAGCGAAGTAACAAATTATTGAAACATTCGAACTGCATCGTTAGTGTCTAGATGTTGCAATGGTTGTTTCAGTTAGTCATTGGAAGTCTTTGTGTAAATTTTGGATTTATTTCAACATTTTTGCATCTTCTTTGGATTCCATATCAGATTCATTTTGTCTTCAGATAGAAGATCCACCTGGCCAATGCTAGAGTGAAGTAGAAGTAGCATATATACTACAGTACCGCCATTCAAATTTAAGTGAAGTTTGATATGTATGGAAAAGTTGTGCAAAATACTAAAAAATGAGTACGCGAAGTAAATGTACAATTTCTTGTTGTAGAACATGAAATTAATCAAGTTTTCAAGTGAACCACGTTGGTGCTTTAATTAATCAATAAATGTCTTCATACTTATTATGCTATTTACTAACATGAGACTATTACTAACAGCTGTAATGTCTGGAGAAAATGTCTAAACAACCATTATCCACACCTACCACCAGTCCACAAAGTTCGTAACGGTAGTATGGAATTTTTATAGTGCGTAAAAGCAAAATTATTCAAACATCTCATGGTAAGTAAAAGCAAAATTATTCAAACATCTCATGGTAACTTAATGAGGCGGCAACTCATCTTACTAAATAAGCTCCCAAGAAATAACCATATGATAAAGAATTGTTAGACCCTAGAGGGGGGTGATTAGGGTCTTATGCTAATCTAATTCCAATTAATAGCAATTAAAATTATGTTGATCAATTTGTTCTTGCAAGAATAAATATGATATGAATATGAGCAATAAAGATGAATAATATGTACGCCAACCAAAACACAAACACACGATATGTTCACGAGGTTCGGTCCCCACGACCTACGTCCCCGCTCCTCACCTCGAGGAGATATCCACTATCACAATCCGGTTTGGAAGCCGGAACTTCAACACACTCGGTTTACAAGTTCACCGAAAACTCTCACACTACACAATCACTCAACAATCACACTTTACACACTAAGTGTAGGAATCTAGCCCGTGTCCTCCTCCTCAAGTGCTCGATTACAACCTCTCCCTAGGTTCGTCAATCGACGCCACTCCTATTGGATTTGACCCCGTCTCTCTCTCCTCACACTTCTCTCGGTGTACAAGTGTGTTACAAGTGAATCTCACAAATAAAGGTTCAATACAATGATTTGTTCTCAATTAACAAGTGAGAACACAATAAAGCTCACACTCACTAAATCCCACACTACAACCCACAATATATAATATGAGAATATCAAGCTCAATAAGTGTGTGTGATAATAGTGAATGAAACTCAATAAATATAACTCAATGAATATAGCTTAATCAAATGAAAGTGAAATAATAAGCTATATAGGAAAGAGTTTAGAAAACTTCTCAATGAACAAGAAGAGCTGAAGAAATGATGATTCCAATAGGGTTTGAAAGCCTCTTCTTGTTGTAGAAAAACTTCTCTTAAAAACAGATTGATGAAACAACTCTTAAACAGCTCTTAAACGCGATTAATAACTTGTTAAAACAACAAACTTGGATTTCTTGGATATTAGAGAAGAAGAGCAGCAATGGAGTATATATAGCACCCCAATACAACAGCTAGAAATAAGTAAAAGACCAAAAAGTCCATTTGAAAAACTAGCCGTTAGGCTCATTCTGACAACTCGTCGGTCGACCGGTCCGGTCGACCGATTAGTTCAAAAACCCAGAGAAACGAAGTATTAAAGCTGGCGGTCGACCGAATTGGAAATTTCGGTTGTCCGATATAAATTCTGGTCGATCGGAGGGCTCTCTGGAAGTTTACTCAGAAACGGAACAACAGTCGGTCGACCGTACCGGTCGACCGAATTCTGATATATGAAAATATTCAGGTTTTGGGGCTAGTTTGAAAATCCAGAAAAAATATCAAATCAAGTTCAAAAATAATGAAACTTTGGGGAAAGTTTCTAAATGATAAAATAAACATGTTTGAAAAAGAATTTCTGGAAAATCAATTTTAGTTTGTGAAAACTACCTGTTCTTAAGAATGCTTAGAAAACCTATAATTTTATGAAAATGAACTTTGATATAGGACTTGTAAATATACATATATCTTGTGCATATAATATATGTATATAGTGAAGTATGAAAGAGCTGTAAAACATGAGATAAAGATATTTTAACAATGTTTAATGAAAAATCATCTATATGATAGAAAATGTCAAAAATCGTGTTAAGTGTATATATATTGAGCTTAGATATAATCATACTATATATGTAAGTAAACTAAACATATACCTAGGTAAATCCACGCAAATGAACTTGAATCTTTAACGCTTGATTAACGCGTGTTGAAATACCTGAAAAAAGAACATAAACACAAAACACTAGAAAACTTATTAGTAATAAATTGTTTGTCAAATCATCATCAAAACTATAGGGTCAACAAGAATCACGTCAAAAAGTCTGAACCTCACATTCCTATCTCTTGATAGCTCATTTTATTAAATGAGCCGGCATCTTATGACCATCAAACCTGACAACTTACTATGTGAGTGGGGCCCACCCACGTGCGTGAAACAATTCACTCCCACACCCACGTGCCGAGTCCAGCGGACAAAAAAAATGAGGGGGCTTCACGTGGGGGCCGCCCATGCGTGCTTCGCAGGCACAACGCAAAGTTCAGCGGGTTAAGTGGCCCACCCGAAGATCTGAAGTTGAGGTTTATAAATACCTCTGCGCTGTTTTTCCTAGGGTTTGGTGCAGGTAGCGAGCAGGGGAAAAAGCGGCTGCGTGCAAGTGCAAAAGGTGGAGAAAAAGCGGCTGTACCTAGGGAAAAATCGCAGACTTCAAAAGGTGATTTTAAGCAGCCATTTTTTAGGGTTTTGAGCATCCTTTTGAGAGAGAGATTGTGAGGGATTTTAGAGATTGTTTAAGGGTTTAGGTTGTGTGATTATAAGCCCTATTTATATTCTCTCCCTCTACTAGTAGATCTCCCCCTCCTTACCCCGTGGATGTAGGTAATTTGCCGAACCACGTAAAATTCATTTGTCTCGTTGTTTTTGTGATTTATAATAGCTTATTTAGGTTCCCTCGATAAGTCAGTCCTAGAACTGATGAGAGGAAGAGCTGATATCCTACTTTGTTGAGATATTTTACTTTTGGTTCTTGTTTCCTTGGTGAAACGAGAATTCCTATTGCGACCTGACTCTCTTGTTGTGCTGTCGAAGTGATGCCGAAATTTTTGTTGCACGTAACAAGTGGTATCAGAGCCCAGATTTTAGATCTAGTGTTTTGGAATTAGGTGGAGGAAGATTCTTGTGTGAAGCTTGTTTCTTGGAGTTCTAAGCTTCAGTGGAGATAGCATTAGGAGTTGTCGTTAGAGATTTCGCTTTCCTCATGTGGACAAGAGATCTATTTGGAATTCGATCTAGGGTTCAGTTGGGCAATTCTTAATTTCTATCAAAGTTTGATTCTTTCTCTATAACTTAGAGTTAGATTGCAATGGGAGAAGAATATGAAAGTAGCAAGTCGATGGCGAGTACAGTTCAAGATGGTTTTCAGAATATTAAAATTAGTATGATGAAGTATGACAGTAAAATCAACTTTGGCTTGTGGATGTGCGACGTACAGGATGCGCTCAATGCCCAGAACTTGGAGGAGATCATCATGGTCCATGAGAGACCACCAAAATATGAAGAGGCGATATGAGAAAAGATGAATAGGAACGCTTGTGGGGTGATCAGTTCCTATTTGGAACAGGAGCTGAAGTATGGTGTGATTGGAGTGACATCTGCAATGAAGATGTGAGAAATTCTCAAAAATAAGTACCTTACGAAGAGTGTTGAGAACATGTTGCATTTGCTGCGTAGGTTATTCAGATTCCAGATGCCCCGAGGCACCCCATTTGTGGTTCATGTGAACAACTATACGAAGTTGTTGTCGGACTTGGCGAATGTTGATGAGAAGATTTCGGATGAGTACAAGGCTATTATCTTATTGGGCTCTTTACCGGATGAGGAGTATGACACTTTTGTGCTCACTTTGTTGAACGGAAGATCTTCTATCAGCTATAGTGAAGTTACTAATGCATAGACGAATTATGATTTGAGGAGGAAGGACAATGAGACTTCTCGTGCTAGTACTTTAGGTGAGGCCTTATCGACGAGAGGTAGAAGCCTATATCCGAAAGGCGATAATAGAGGAAGGTTGAAATCAAGAAGCCACCACAAATTAGCAAAGAACCAATGTGCATTCTACAAGGAGTAAGGACATTGGAAGAGAGACTGCCCGAAACTCTAGGAGAAGGAGAATGGAAAGAAAAAGGGCCCTAAGGCCAATGAGGTGAATATTACGAAAGATGATGATTCCGATGATTCGAGCTTTTCTCTACTGATTACTCCGGAGGTGAACCACTTGGATGCATCAGATTGGATGCTTGATTCCGACGCTACCTATCATGTGACCCCTAAGCGAGATTAATTTGTATCTTTTGAGAAGCTCGATGGGGGAGTTGTAGTCATGGGAAATAATCAATCATGTGGCATTTGTGGGATAGGTACTGTGCGGATCCGGATGCACGATGGAATAGTTTGTGAATTGAAAGGAGGTGGGATTTGTTCCTCAGCTAAAGAAGAATCTTATCTCAGTTGGAGCTTTGGAGACAAAAGGATTCAAGGTGACCTTTGAAGACGCTGTAGCAAAGGTTACTAAGGGATCTTTGGTGGTGATGAAGGGAGTCCACAGTCGAAACTTATATTATCTAAAAAGGAGCACCGAAATTGGCCAGGTTGCTTTAGCTATTTCAGAGGCGGACATGAGCAGACTTTGGTATTATAGGTTGGGGCACACAGAAGAGAAGTCATTGTAGACTTTGTACAAGCAGTGGCTATTGAAGGGAGTCAAGAGTGGAAAAATTAAATTCTGTGAGCACTGTGTTATTGGCAAGAAGACGAAGGTAAAATTTGGAACGGTCATTCATAAGACGAGGGGCATCCAGGATTATGTGCACACAGATGTTTGAGGTCCCACCAAGACTGCATCACTTGGTGGTCGACATTGGTTTGTCACGTTCATTGATGACTATTCTAGACGATGTTGGGTGTACACCATGACAAAGAAGAGTGAAGTCCTAGATATATTCGACTATTCTAGACGATGTTGGGTGTACACCATGACAAAGAAGAGTGAAGTCCTAGATATATTCGTGGAGTGGAAGAAGAGAGTTGGGTGTACACCATGACAAAGAAGAGTGAAGTCCTAGATATATTCGTGGAGTGGAAGAAGAGATTAGAGCTGCAGACTGGGAGAAAAATTAAGACGTTGCCATCCGACAACGACGACGAGTACACATCAGACCCTTTTCTGCAGCTATGTCGAGACGAGGGCATAGAGAGGCACTTCACGGTTAGTCATACACCGCAGCAGAATGGGGTTACAGAGAGGTTAAATCAGTCTTTGTTGGAGAAGGTCCGATGTTTATTATCGCAGAGTGGTTTGAAGAAGATCTTTTGGGCTGAGGCACTTACATATGCGAGCCACCTCATTAATAGGTTACCTTCATCTGCGATTGAGGGAAAGACTCCTATGGAGATGTAGTCGAGAGAGTCAGCACGAGATTATGACCAGCTCAAGGTATTCGGGTGCCTTGTATTTTATCATGTGAGAACAGATAAATTAGAACCTCGAGCTAGGAAGGCCATATTTGTAGGATTTAAGCGTGGTGTCAAGGGATACAAACTATGGGATCCAGTTGATAGAAAAATTTTGCTGAGTAGGGATGTCACATTCGATGATGCTTCCATCTTAAAGCTTCTCAGTTCTAATCAGGTGGAGAGCGACCCGACGGATGAGATATCGCAGGTGATGGAGATTGATGCAGCTCCACATTATCCAGATGATATAGTATCCATTAGAGTGCCGACTGAGGTGATGCCAGGTGAGCACGACGGTGACACGGAGGATACAGGTACTGATGTGCAGGATCAGAGACTGACGACTCAGGTTCAGGATTCTATTGCGGTTTGAAAACAGAGGAGAGACATACGTATGCTAGTACGGTATGCCGACACAGTTACGTATGCACTTCCAGTGGAGAGTATCAATGAGATGGTGCCTACTACATTCAGAGAGGCCGAGCAGAGTTCGGAGGCTGATTCGTGACAGGTAGCTATGCAGAAGGAGATGGTGTCTCTTCACAAGAATGATACGTGGGAGCTTGTTGAGCTTCTAAAGGGGCGTAAGACAATTGGTTGCAAGTGGGTATACACGAAGAAGAAGGACATTGAAGGCACTCCATTGAGGTTTAAGGCTAGGTTGGTTGTGAAGGGTTATGCACAGGAGGAAGGAATATATTATAATGAGGTTTTCTCTCTGGTGGTAAAGCATTCTTCGATTCGGATTTTGCTACTTTGGTGGCACAGTATGGTTTGAAGTTAGATCAATTGGATGTGAAGACGTCATTTCTTCATGATGATCTTAATGAAGAAATATATATGACTCAGCCATTGGGATTCCGAACAAAAAGTGGTTTGCAGATTGAAGAAATCACTATACGGTTTGAAGTAGTCTCCTTGACAGTGGTATAGGCGATTCAATAGTTTTATGATTGGTCATTCGTACACTCGGAGCTAGTTTGATTCTTGTGTATATTTTCGCAAGTTAAAAGGAGGTGCGCACATCTATTTGTTACTTTATGTCGATAACATATTGGTTGCTTCTATTTCCAGATCTGCTATAGATGAGTTGAAGGCACAGCTTTCAAAGGAGTTTGAGATAAATGATTTGGGTGAGGCGAAACACATTTTAGGTATGGAGATCGGCAGAGATAAGAAGAAGGGCAGAATTTGTTTGGCACATGTGACTTATTTGAAGAAGGTTCTACAGCGATTTTATGTTAGCATGGATACGAAGCCAGTTAGTGTACCATTGGGAGTCCATTTGAAGCTTCCAGCTGATCTTTCACGGAAGACAGTTGAAGATTAAGAGTTGATGTTGAAGACTCCATATGCGAGCGCGGTTGGGAGCTTGATGTACGCGATGGTATATACGAGATCAGATTTATCACAGGTGGTGAGCATGGTTTCGAGATACATGCACGGTCCAGGAGTGGGTCATTGGGACGCCGTGAGATGGATTTTGAGGCATATTCGAGGTACGCTCAATGTTGGTTTGGTTTTCGAGTGGGACACTACAGGTGGGCAGCTATGTATTGGTTATGTTGATTCGGATTATGCCGAGGATTTGGATAAGCGTCGGTCTACGACGGGGTATGTGTTCACTTTGACCAGTGTACCGGTGTGTTGGAGATGCACCTTATAGTCGACGGTGGTTTTGTCTACGACGGAGGCAGAGTATATGGCGATTACGGAGGCTGTGAATGAGGCTATTTGGTTTTGAGGACTTTTAGAGGAACTTGGTATATCGCAGCGGTCCGTCACTATTTATTGTGATAGCATGAGTGCTATATATTTGACAAAGAATCAGGTTTTTCATGCGAGGACGAAGCACATTGACGTTCGTTATCACTTCGTTCGGGATGTTCTTGAAGATGGAGATGTGGAGATAGAGAAGGTCCACACGAAGGATAATCCGGCGGATATGCTCACTAAGGTGGTTCCGAGCAACAAGTTTGATCATTGTCGAAACTTGTTGCATATTCGTGATTGTTGAGGCCGTTGGCGGCCATTTGGGTAAACTACGTGAGGCTTGATTCCTTGGGAAAGAGGATACGTAAGCAGTCTTTACGATGCAGTCGGTTTGGATTAGTTGATTTTGATGGGGGAGATTGTTTAGACTCTCGTTCGGGTTCTCGACTTATTGTGGATTGAGTCCGTTGTCGTGAATTGTATCACGGCATACTGGACATAATAAGTGGGACATTTGGTTGCTTTGGTGTTGGCTCGGTTTTGGGAAAACTTCGTCGAGGTGGAGAATTGTGAGTGGGGCCCACCCACGTGCGTGAAACAATTCACGCCCACACCCACGCGCCGAGTCCAGCGGACAAAAAAAATGAGGGGGCTTCACGTGGGGGCCGCCCATGCGTGCTTCGCGGGCACAGCGCGAAGTTCAGCGGGCTAAGTGGCCCACCCGAAGATCTGAAGTTGAGGTTTATAATACCTCTGCGTTGTTTTTCTTAGGGTTTGGTGCAGGTAGCGAGCAGGGGAAAAAGCGGCTGCGTGCAAGTGCAAAAGGTGGAGAAAAAGCGGCTGTACCTAAGGAAAAATCGCAGACTTCAAAAGGTGATTTTGAGCAGCCCCTTTTAGGGTTTTGTGCATCCTTTTGAAAGAGAGATTGTGAGAGATTTGAGAGATTGTTTGAGGGTTTAGGTTGTGTGATTGTAAGCCCTATTTGTATTCTCTCCCTCTATTAGTAGATCTCCCCCCTCATTGCCCCGTGGACGTAGGCAATTTGCCAAACCACGTAAAATTCGTTTGTCTCGTTGCTTTTGTGATTTGTAATAGCTTATTTAGGCTCCCTTGACAAGTCAGTCCTAGAACTGATGAGAGGAAGAGCTGATATCTCATTTTGTTGAGATATTTTGCTTTTGGTTCTTGTTTCCTTGGTGAAACAAGAATTCATATTGCGACCTGACTCTCTTGTTATGCTGCCGAAGTGCTGCCGAAATTTCCGATGCGCACAACATACTTTACATTATACACAAAAGTTAATAAAACAATTCATGAAATTTTCCTCTTAAAAAAAAAAAGAAAAAAAAACAGTATGATATTCTTACGTAAACCACCCAAGTTTCACGCTGGTATTAAGAAATTACTATCACTAGTTGGGTTAAATCCACTATTCTACCAAACACAAAATCAAAAGGTTCAGACAAGTATCAAATGAAATTAGAATACACAATTAATTGAAAGCTTAGCCGATCAAATAAAATCCATGAACTGTGATAATCAGAAATGCGTAGTACTTGTGATTGTTGCTGTTAGAATCATTAGCACAATAAGATGTTTTAACATATATACAATGAAATCCAAAGAGAATAATAGCCAAAGAGACTCCCAAGCTACAAAGAATATTAGAACATTGCACAAGCACCTAGAACCTTGCCAAAGAGACTCCCAAACTATAAAACATTAAAACATGCTCAGATGACAAGAGTGCCCCTTTGGCAGACAGTCACGAAAATTGAAGGGAGAAAGAAGAAAAGAAATAGGAAAGCTTGAAGAAGAAAAAGCAAAAAAAAAAAAAAATTGTTATCAGTAACGTTCTTTATCACTGTGAGGGCACACGTACAATCCCTCATAATTTCTTTTTTGTATCTATTTATCGTCTATACATCCTCAATAGCATACACCAAATTATTAAGACTATATTTGTTCTGACTATGAGCTCCTCTACAGCATACACCAAGCACTCTCACCTTATATTCACCGCAAAGCTCCCAAATCTTGATAAACAAGATATCAGCTTCCATATTAACAAACAAACTCCACATAGCTAGGTTCTATTAACTAGGTTCAAAATTTCTGAGCTTTGTGTTATGAAAGAAATGCACACAAGTACATAATCTCGTAGTAGCATCAATAGTTATATCTATGTAAAGCATTGCCACATTCTAGTAATATTTTCACACTTTTATGTTGACATAATCAGTTGATATAACTTCCAAGGTTCATAATAGCTCGTAGTAGCATCAAGAGTTTTTTGTTTATTTCTGAGTGTCTTTTGGTTTTTCAATGCGTCTTCTGTAATGCTATATACTAGGAATTGCTGTGTAATTTTGAGGAATGAAAAATCAAGGCTAGGCAAAAAGCTAAGTTGATTAAAAAAACAAATCAGCCTTCAAAATATTTTTCTCGGTATTGTCATTTGTTCTGTAAAATACATTTATCCTATCCTTCAAATTGGTATCAGAGCTTTGTTGAAAATTCTTAATGGCAACTAAAGTTACAACAACTCTGTAGGCTGTCTAAAAATCACAATAGATAGCTTATCCAAACAAGCTCCGACAATGGAGGTCATAATCAGACGACTTCCCAATCACTGCATCCGCAACCCCACAATCGCCACAAACACGACCTCACTTCTGAGATGATTGATCTTGATGGCTGCGACAACAACACTAATATTATATTAACAACTATTAGAGATGCTGATGAGTAGTGGGATGATTTCAGAAATAAAAGGCTGGACTTAGTTGGTGAGTTGCTTGGTAGAGAGCTGTGGGCGAATATTCATCTTTAAGACACTATGGATGTTGATTCCCGTCTAGCTCCTACAACGAAAGCTACAATCAAATAGCTTTCGCGCCGATAATCAAAACATACAATCAGATAGTTGTTTGGTAGAGAGCTGTGGGCAAATATTCATCTTCAAAACACTATGGATGTTGATTCCCGTCTAGCTCCTACAACAAAAGCTACAATCAAATAGCTTTCGGGTCGGTGATCGAAAGCGGCAAATAGAGGGCTTTTCACATAGATCGAGAAGAGTTACAATTCAACGACACTTCCGACAACTGATGAAAACTCTATGCAGCAGTCTTCACAATCTACAGTGAAAGTTACAATCTGACGACTTTCACACTCCACAACAGCTAAAGCCAGGATTACCGAACAACGGTCCTGGCAATGCAACACAGAAGAAGCTACAAGTCAAATAGCTCATTCTGAGACGCGGATGTCATCCCCGCGTCACCACTTTGGAAATGAAGGCGACCCCCGCGTCGCCAAGCCACAGTCTAAACACGGGCGACCCTCGCGTTCATAGGGGTCCAACCAACAATGACCCCCGCGTCTTCAAGCCACAGGCCAAACGTGAGCGACCCTCGCGTTCGTAGGGGTCCAACCAACAATGACCCCC
>NC_033800.1:15167896-15173376 GCF_001876935.1 Asparagus officinalis
TGCGCCGCGTTCATAGCCACGAACGCAGCTCAAATGCAGCTCCAAAAGTTGCAAACGCAGTTCCAATCGCTGCCAAACGCAGCTCCAATCAGCCGCTGAACGCAGCTTCACCAATCAGCCGCTGAACGCAGCTTCAACAATCAGCCACAGAACGCAGCTCCAATCCGCTGCCAGACGCAACGCCAATCCGCTGCCAGACGCAACGCCAATCCGCTGCCAGACGCAACTCCAATCCGCTGCCAGACGCAACTCCAAATAGCTGCACAACGCAACTTCACAACGCTGCGTCCGAGCTTCCAGATGCTGCGTTCAAGCTTTTAGGCATTGCGTTTGGAGACAAAATTCATACCAGAACGCGGGCCTGCGTTTGACTCGAGCTGAACGGTTTCAAAACCGTTTCCCACGATCTGAGGGGATCACAACTCCACTCAGGAGTGATTTAAGGGCGGTTACATCCCATTAGCCCCACTTAGGAGCGAATTAAGGAGGTGGTTACACCCCTTAATCCCCTATAAATAACAACAAACTCAACAGAGTTAAAGATCGGATTTTTGATAATCAGATCAGGGCTGGATCTTTGGAGGGCGGTCGGTTGGAACTTCTTGGCAGCGAAAAGAGGATCCTTCAACCTTCGGTTGGAGCTTTGGAGATCGGCAATAAGATCTTCTTCATCCTTGGCTTATAGACCGATTTCGGTTAAATCAACTCTTTCATAGAGTTTTAAACTCAGGTTCGGTCTGTTGGAACTTCTTGGCAGCGAAAAGAGGATCCTTCATCCTTCGGTTGGAGCTTTGGAGATCGGCAACAAGATCTTCTTCATCCTTGGCTTATAACCGACTTTCGGTTAAATCAACTCTTTCATAGAGTTTTAAACTCGTTCAGAGTTCTCCACAACGTCAAATCGTGAGGAGAAGACTACGTTCCAGTGAAACAAGACATCGGATCGTCAACGAGAAGCAAACTCGACGCGAGCATTCGAGGGAGGCATCTCATCGCTACCGTGAAGAACCCAGATTTAAACACAGGGGAGAATCCAGATCATTCTCTTCTCTTTTGTAATCAGGAAATCCAATTGTAACTGAGATTAAAGGAATACAAATCAATTTTCCTTCGTTTCTTTTATTGCAAATTTTCCCACAAACAAAAGATGGCGACTCTGCTGGGGACTAGCTTCTCTGACGAAGAAGTGGTGGCGCAATCCGATGTTCATCTCACTGGAACCACGGTTGAAACTCTCGTCATAGAGTTCGATCAAGCCAAGTATGAGGAAGTCCTCTCCTCCGGATCCCTTAGCCCCAAGGCTATGCGTAAGATCCACAAAGTCTTCAAAGAGACTAAAGCTCCAACTGCTCCAATTATAGCCGAACCGCCTAAGGAAGATTGCTCGGACAGCCCCTCCCCCGATGGAGTGGGCTCAGCTTCGGCCAAACTCGTCCACCGAGTTGAAGGTGTTGCTGCCAAGGCTTTGAAGCAGGCTAAGAAGAACGTTGCTCGACGGAGGAGGAGATCCTTACGACGAGCACATCTCCGAGAATGCCGATCCTCAAGTCAACATGAGCTTCGTGTTTGTGAGCCTAAACACGACCCTATGCCCTGCGTTTCTGTTTCAGAATGCAAGTCTCGCGTCTATGAGCCCAAACATAGGCTCTGTGTGAAGAAGACTGAACGCAACCCTCAGGGGCGCATTCCACAAAATGAACGCAACCCTCAGGGGTGCGTTCCACAAAATAAACACAACTCTCAAAGCTGCGTTTCACCAGCAACACTGACCGGGCAGTGAGACCCCCGAATACTCTGCGTAGCGCGACTAGATTGAGGGGCGGATGTCAAAAGTCCATGGATTCAAGGCATCTCAACCAGATCCATGTTCACCAAGAGCCAGTCCTGTCCAATCATGGACTGGGGGTTCCAATTCAAACCTCACGATCAGTGAGTAATTCTCCTCGAATCTTCACAATAGATTTGAGTGAGTTCATATCGAGAGAAAGACCGATGCGACAAATTATTCGTTCATTCCAATGTGAACGGCTGATTCCTACGGTCCTCTCGGGATGTCAATGCTGCTCATATGCGGCCAAACTGTTGGTGTTCGACCAATTTACGAACGTTGCTTTGCCCAACCAACGACGACGTTCTCACAGGAAGAAGTCTCCAGAGACTGAATATCCTGAGGTCACTATCAATGTGATCAGCAGAGGAACCAATTCCGTCAGAGAAATCGCCGACCGTCAGAGAAATCGCTAACGAGTTTGAAGGAGTCTACCAACGCACTCGGACGCGAACAGGAACCATTCTCCCTGTCAATTATCGGAGGTTAGCCAGAGGAGGTTAGCTAGAGGAACCAATTCCGATGATGAACACTCAGCCATTGCAGAGTCCCAATCATTAAACTCTTTTGTTGAACATGAGAGCTCCGCCTATATGACAGAAAGCCATGAAGATCTCGCGAAGAGACTTGATGAGCAGGAGGCCATGCTCAAATCTCAGCAAGAGGCCATTAATGAACTCATGGCCCTGTTGGCTCAAATAGTCGCAGATACGGCCAAATCTCAGAAGACAGATTCGCCACTCAGGCAAGAATCTTCCCGAAGGAAAAGAACGTCTTCGTCCCGACCTCACGCAAGCAAAGGGAAGGAAAAAGTGGTTGATGACACGGCTTCTGACCAAGAAGCCCACAACCTAGAATCTTCCTCTGATGAAGGAAGAGAGACGAGGAACGAATAGAATCTCCAGTCTGCCAAAATGGAAGAATTGGAAGCCCGCCTCAATGCCATTGTTAACAGAAGTGAGCTCCAAGATGAGGGAGTCATCAGACCCTATCCTGCCGAATGGGATGCAGCCCCTTATCCTCCAAAGTTCGAGGTCCCGACGCTACAAACTTTTGACGGCACGGGATCACCGAACCAACATATTTATCATTTCAAGTCACAGACTGGAAATGTAATATCAAACGATGCCATACTGGCTCGATTGTTCATTGGCACCCTCAAGGGAATTGCCTTTGAATGGTTCAGGAAACTGCCTGCGGGCTGTATCCAAAAGTGGGCGGATCTAGAGAGACTCTTCCTGTCAAGATTCTTTGAAGAGGATACAGAAGTCTCCATCCATACCCTTCTCGCCACTAAGCAGAAGAAGAGGGAGTCCATCAAAGCCTTCGTCAAAAGGTTCCGAACTATGGCTCTGTGTTGTCCGACAGGTATGACACAGTCTACTTTAGTAGAGACCTGTCGACACAACTTGCAGACCAACCTCCTAGCCCGAATCGGAGTTGCAGAATGTCGTTCTTGGAGACAACTAATCTCTCAAGGCGAGCAGGCTCAAAAAATCATTGCCAGGATCAAAGCTGAAGAACAAAGTAGGCAGGATCAACCTGAGTAATCAGACCAAGCCCAACCTTCACCTGAGCAATCGGACCAAGCTCACTCTTCTCAGTCAAAAGGGGAAGATACTACGGCCACTGAAGTCAATCCTCTTCAGTAAGATGGCAGGTCCAACAACTATCACGTTAAAAATTACCTCTGATAGTCAAACTCGTTAGATAGTGGCCCACTAGGTGATGTGCCACGTCTACCCTTTTTCCCCTACACTTGTTCAAGACTGGGGGTTGGTTTATTTGTAGTCCATTGGATTATAAGTAATAAATTTTCTGAGTTGTTATGTTTAATAGAATACCTCTGTCAACCATAAAATCTACCAAACCTATCACGTTAACATTTACCTCTGATAGTCCATCAACTTGTCAATCCGCTTCAATAGGATGACAGGTCCACTAAAACTATCACGTTAATGATAACCTCTGATAGTCTGCTTTCTCCAAATTCCCCCACCAATCCTCTTCAAGTAGGATGGAATGCCCCCCCCAATCCTCTTCAATAGGATGGCGGGTCCACCAAAACTATCATGTTAACCGTCACCTCTGATAGTCCTTTTCCTCCAAATTCCCCCACCAATCCTCTTCAAGTAGGATGACGGGTCCACCAAAACTATCACGTTAACCGTCACCTCTGATAGTCCTTTTTCTCCAAATTCTCCCACCAATCCTCTTCAAGTAGGATGGCGGGTCCACAAAACTATCACGTTAACAGTTACCTCTGATAGTCAAAATTACCAGATAATGGCCTACCAGGTGATGTGCCTCTATTCCGACTTCATGGATAGTGCCCCACTAGGTGATGTGCCTTGTCTACCTCTTTTTATTCCCCTGCTAAGTCTTAATCAAGACTGGGGGTTGGTTACTTGGAATCCATTGGATTAAGAGTAATAAATCTTTCACATCGTCAAGTTAACATTACACTTCTGACGATCATCACCCACAGAGTATGAATGCAGCTTGCATCACTCCCAATATCCTCTTCAATAGGATGATAGGTCCTCAAAATTGCTCAAATCGCAATCCTCCCCAGCGAGACGCTAATTCCCAAAATCTTATGCAAGTCACAAGAACACATTCCTGTCAAGTTAACATCAAACCTCTGACAAAATCCTTATCAATCCTCATCAATAGGATGATAAGTCCACAAAGTTGCTCCAATCGCAACACAAATCCTATCACGTTAACACTAAACCTCTGACAAAACCCACTTATCAATCCTCATCAATAGGATGATAAGTCCACAAAGTTGCTCCAATCGCAACACAAACCTTGTCACGTTAACATCATACGTCTGACAAAACCCACTTATCAATCCTCGTCAATAGGATGATAAGTCCACAAAGTTGCTCCGATCGCAACACATTCCTGTCACGTTAACACTAAACCTCTGACAAATTCACTTATCAATCCTCTTCAATAGGATGATAAGTCCACAAAGTTGCTCCAATCGCAACACAAATCCTGTCACGTTAATATCACACCTCTGACAAATTCACTTATCAATCCTCTCCAATAGGATGATAAGTCCACAAAGTTGCTCCAATCGCAACACAAATCCTGTCACGTTAATACTAAACCTCTGACAAAACCCACTTATCAATCCTCATCAATAGGATGATAAGTCCACAAAGTTGCTCCAATCGCAACACAAATCCTGTCACGTTAATATCACACCTCTGACAACCAATCCACTTATCGACTCTCTCCAATAGAGCGATAGGTCCTCGAAGTTGCCCTGATCGCAACATCTTCCTGTCACGTTAATATCACACCTCTGACAAAATTCACTTATCAATCCTCTTTAATAGGATGATAAGTCCTCAAAGTTGCTCCGATCGCAACAAATTCTTGTCATGTTAACACCATACCTCTGATAATCCACTTATCAATCCTCGTCAATAGGATGATAAGTCCACAAAGTTGCTCCAATCGCAACACCTTCCTGTCACGTTAACATCATACCTCTGACAAAATCCCTCACTTATCAATCCTCGTCAATAGGATGATAAGTCCACAAAGTTGCTCCAATCGCAACACCTTCCTGTCACTCCTGTCACTAAACCTCTGACAAATTCACTTATAAATCCTCGTCAATAGGATGATAAGT
>NC_033800.1:15175160-15182373 GCF_001876935.1 Asparagus officinalis
TCAGACGCGAAGGACGAACCCCGCGTCAGACAAGTTCAGACGCGAAGGTCGAACCCCGCGTCAGACAAGTTCAGACGCGAAGGTCGAACCCCACGTCAAACAAGCCCAGACGCGAAGGTCGAACCCCGCGTCAGACAATCTCAGACGCGAAGGTTGAGCCTCGCGTCAGATAGTTCAGACGCGTGGGTCGGCCCTCGCGTCAAAAATCTGAGACGCGGAGGTTAAACCCCTCGTCAAGAAGATTAAACGACGGGGTCCAGCCCCGCGTTATGGGAACGAGTTTCCTCGTTAATTTCAAGATCAGAACTTGCCGGAGCAAGTTTAATGACCACGAAGGTCGTACTCACCACCGATCAAAGGAAGCTGGGGCGTCACATTCGCCTGAGCAGCGGCGCCGCCGGTCGGCACCGACGGTGCAGATCCTCGAGCCACGGCGGCATCAGGCTTGGAAGCGACGTCGGACTTGGAGGACTTCTTGGGTGCCATGGGATCTCGTCGGAGAAGATGAGCAGTTGCCAACGGAGAAGAAAACGAAATTTTTTTTGTTAAATTTTCAAGAAGAGTCGAATGACTCTTGATTTGACCCCTAGCGGTCTATTTATAGACAGCTATGAGCTGTCAAATCCTAACGGACGGGATTCGAGGCCATCAGCCCGCCCAAGCTCGACCCTCGCGTTCGAGTTGATTCAGCTTCCAAACGCGATGCTCACCTACGCGTTCAAATTTCTCAACGCTGGGCTCACCCACGCGTTCCAATCCTCAAAGGCAGAAAAGAGATCTCTGTGTTTGGACCATTATGACAGTAATTTCTTGGTTACCAAGGCGACCAAAGCCAGGAAGAAACAAACGACTCCACTGGGGAGTCTGTTGGAGGAGTACAGATAGAGTACAGTCAACAACGGCGAAATCATCTGACTCGATCAGGCGGGAAGAGCAATCAATCCACCAAATTCTGGGATCCAAAGTATTCCGAAAATTCGTCCCAGTCAACCGCGAACTTTCGAAAACTTTGGAGGGGGTTCTGTAGGCTGTCTAAAAATCACAATAGATAGCTTATTCAAACAAGCTCCGACAACGGAGGTCACAATCAGACGACTTCCCAATCACTGCATCCGCAACTCCACAATTGCCACAAACGCGACCTCACTTCTGAGATGATTGATCTTGATGGCTGCGACAACAGCATGAATAGTATTATTAGCAACTATTGGAGATGCTGATGAGCAGTGGGATGATTTCAGAAATAAAAGGTTGGACTCAGTTGGTGAGTTGCTTGGTAGAGAGCTGTGGGCAAATATTCATCTTTAAGACACTATGGATGTTGATTCCCGTCTAGCTCCTACAACGAAAGCTACAATCAAATAGTTATCGGGTCGGTGAACGAATGTTGCGAATGGAGGGCTTTTCACATAGATCGAGAAGAGTTACAATTCAACGACACTTCCGACGACGGATGAAAACTCTATTCAGCAGTCTTCACAATCTACAGTGAAAGTTACAATCTGACGGCTTTCACACCCCACAACAGCTAAAGCCAGGATTACTGAACAACGGTCCTTGCAACGCTCTACAGAAGAAGTTACAAGTCAAATGGCTCCTTCTGAAACGCGGATGTCATCCCCGCGTCACCAAGTTGGAAATGAAGGCGACCCTCGCGTCGTCAATGCACAAGCCAAACGTGAGCGACCCTCGCGTTCAATGGTGTTCAGCTAACACCCAACTTCGCGTCTCAATTCAAAGAACACGAAGTTGAGTTCTAAACGCCAGAATGGGCGTTTGACTTATTCAAACATAAGTCGAACGGTTCCAAAACCGTTTATCCCACGTTCTGAGGGATTTTCGCCCACGTAGGAGCGGATATAGGGGTCAGTTACAACCTCTTATCCCCCTATAAAAGCTCAACGAACCCAACAGAGCAACGGGTTGGATTTTTGGCATCTGAACCACACAGGTTGGATTCAAAAGATCTAAACCATACAGGTTGGAGATTTTCAGTTCTAAAACAAACTCGACAGAGTTAAAGGATCGGATTTTTGATAATCAGATCAAGGGTTGGATTCTTTATCATCAAAACCACTCAGGTTTGGAGATTCGGCAACAACAGCAACGAAATCCTTGGAGATAGGATTTTTGAACCAACCTCAGAAAATCAAATCTGAGAGAATCCTTCAACAACAGAAAAACAGCTTGATTATTAACCGAATTTTCGGTTCCAACAACTCTATTCACAGAGTTCAAACTCGTTCAGAGTTCTTAAACTCATTCAGAGTTATTCATAAAACTTTCCACGAAAGTTCATCGTTCCCACGAGATAAAGACGGTCGGATCGTCAACGGAGAGCAAGTTCGACGCAATCAATCGAAGGAAGCACTCCATCGCTGCCAAGAAGAACCCAGTTTTAAACAAAGGGGAAAATCAAATTCGTTTTCCTCTCTTTTGTAATCAAGTTGTAACCGAGATCAAAGGAATCAAAGTCACATTTTCTTTATTCTCTTCTTTACAATTTTTCCAACAAACAAAAGATGGCGACTCCGCTGGGGACTAGCTTTTCCGACGATGAAGTGGTGGCTCAGTCCGACGTCCACCTCTTGGGAACGACTGTAGAAACTCTCGTCGTAGAGTTTGATCAGGCGAAATACGAGGAAGCCCTATCCTCTGGATCGCTTAGCCCCAAGGCTAAGCATGGTGTCCGCAAGATCTCCAAGGAGATCAATTCTGTTGTTGAAGAGCCGAAGAAAGCCCTCTCCTTCGGCCAGGAACTCAAATTGGCTCTGCTGGCTGAAAAGCCCACGTCCGCGTCAGCACAGCGTGCTTCGGGCCACAAACGGCCTCTGGAAGAGACGAGTTCCATAAACGTCAACGACGTTGCTGCTAAGGCTTTGAAACAAGCCAAAAAGAACGCCGCTCGCCGACGGAGAAGATCCATCCGACGAGCACACTTACGAGAAAGCCGATTGTTGGCCCAACGCGAAGATCGCGTTTCTAAAGATCCAACCGAACTTGGCGTCCCCAAAGAAGAACGCTCACTGCGTGGTAATGAGCCCAACTATCAGCCTAGGCTGATACAGCTCAAACGCGACCCTGAGTGGCGCGTTGTTCACTCAAAACGCAGCCCTCAGAATGGAGCTGCCAAAACCAAACGCGACCCTCATAGGCGCGTTCCAATTGAACATGACTCTCAGGAGTCTGTTTCACAAATTAAACGCGACCCTCAGGTGCGCGTTCAAACGAAGCATGACTCTCAGGAGTCTGTTTCACCAACCAAACGCGACCCTCAGGGGCGCGTTCAACCAAAACTTGACCCTCAGAGGTCAGGTTCATCATTTAAACGCAGGCCTCGGCCTAGTGTTTTCAAACGCGACCCTCGCGTTACTTCTCAAGAACGCGATCTTCAAGAGGTCCGTCAGGTTCAAAAAAGTCAGCGTGGCTTTAAAATTCACGTTCGACAAGAACCAATCTCACCTACCCAAGGGCAGGGGGTTCCAACTCCACCTCCAAGTCCGGGGAAAGTTTCCTCCCAAGTTCCTGATCTTCGGGAATTGTTGTCGAGAGGAAAATCAGCAGCACAAACAGCTCACCCATGTCAATGTGAGAGGCTTATCTCGGCAGTCTTGTCAGAATGCCCTTGTTGTGCAACAACACCTCGGCAGTCTGTATTCGACAGGTTGACGAATGTCGTTAGACCTGCCAAACGACAACGCCGCAACAAAAAGAAGACAGTTGAAGCGGAATACCCTCAGGTCACTATCAACATGATCGGCCGAGGGAAAGCCTTGCCTACTGATTCCGATGAGTCACAAGAGAGTCATCACTCGACTGTCAGAGAAATTTGTGACCAGTTCGAAGGAGTATATCAGAATACTCGGACTCGAACAGGAGCTATTCGCCCGGTTGACTATCAAAAGTTAGCCAAAGGCATTACAACAAGTGAAGAACATTCAGCAATAGCTGAATCTCAATCGTCAAGCTCTGTTGGAGCACGCGAGGTCTCCGCTTACATGTCAGGGAATCACGAAGACATCGCCAAAAGAGTGGACGAACATCATGTCATGCTCCAGGCGCAACAAGAGACACTTCTCCAATTAAAGGATATGCTGGCTCAGCTTCTTGCTGAAAAAGGCCACAAACCTGAATCTTCCCGGAGAACAACTTCAAAGGGAAAACAAAAAGTGCACGAACATTCAGATCGTGAGACTCACAACCTGGGATCCTCTTCTGAAGGTGAGAAGGAGATGGAGAAAGAACTGCACCCTCAATCTACTAAAGTGGATGAGCTGGAGGCTCGCCTTAACGCAATCGCCAACCGAAGCGAGCTCCGGGAAGAGGGAGTTGTGCGGCCTTACCCTGCTGAGTGGGATACAGCTCCCTACCCACCGAAGTTTAAGGCCCCTACCTTACAACCGTTCGATGGTACAGGATCGCCAAATCAGCACATTTACTACTTCAAGTCCCAAACTGGGGATGTAGTAGCAAACGACGCCATCCTGACCAGGCTGTTCATCGGTACCCTTAAGGGTGTCGCCTTCGAATGGTTCATGAAATTGCCTGCCGGATCTATTCAGAAATGGGTAGACCTGGAAAGGCTATTCTTGGCCAGATTCTTTGAGGACGACACGGAGGTCTCGGTCCCAACTCTTCTTGCCACTAAGCAAAGGAAAGGAGAGTCCATCAAAACCTATGTGGAGAGATTCCGCAGCATGGCATTGCGATGCCCCTCAGGTATGACCCAATCAACTCTGGTTGAAACTTGCAGGCACAACCTGCAGACCCAGCTCCTTGCTCAAATGGGGGTGGCAGAATGTCGCTCCTGGAGACAACTAGTCTCACAAGGAGAACAAGCTGAAGAAATAGTGGCACGGGTCAAAGCCGAAGAAATGCCACAACCCAAGCCGCAGCAGCAAAATCAGCAACGCAACCAGAACAACGCCCAACGGTCTAAGGGGAAGGAGACCTTGGCGGCCGACTACACGCGAGTTCCACCGCCGAACAAGCAGGGCAAAGCGCCAAATCAGCAAAGAGCGCCCAAGCAGTATTCGTTCAAAGAGGAGCACGTGGATACATTATTCCAATTGCTTCGAAAGAACAACAAGCTGCAATTGCCTGAGGTCAGGAAGCCGGATGAAGCAGGGAAAGTAGATGACCCCAGCTATTGTCGTTATCACAGATTCCTTGGACATCCTACCAAAAAGTGCTATGTCTTCAAAGACATCTTACAGAATCTGGTGAACGCTAATGTGCTCACACTGAAGCCAGAGCAGAAGACCGTATCTACTAATATGATAGCGGTCCAATTTGGTGATTTTCCCCCGGTAGTAACGACGGACGGCGTCGTCCCCATTCGCAAGGGAGAAATACGTCTGAAGAATGCTGACTTGCATAGTCAGAAGGACAGGGGGTTGGTGCCCCTCACTACCCCAAAAGGGGAAATCATGTGGGTCCATCCTGATCTGCTGGGAGATCAACAATGGACGAACACCCCGTCCAAAAAGAAGGGAGGCAAGGCTAAGTCTTCCAACATGATTAGCCCCTCCATTACTGAAGATGATGACCACCTCAAGCCTCTTACTGATTCAGAAGAGGAGAGGATTGTTCTAGCGGCATACCCAGAAGGCAATCCTGGCACTCGGTCAGGAAAAGCTTACCTGAGAGATTATGGCCAGAACGCTCCAGAGGTCGTGGAACAGCCCCAAGACGCTGGGGGTTCTGTTCCGAAAAAGCCAGTAGACAAAGGAAAACAGAAGGAGCTCCGATTCCACAGAAATCTCCACCAGGAAACTGGAGAGTCGAGCGCTCCCTTCCAATTCAACGTCATGGCGCAGCTGGCCAACATACCGGCCAGGATTACTTTATATGAGCTCCTAAGGTTATCCAAAACTACCAAGGAAGCTCTGATTGAAGCCCTGAAGAATACAGAGAGCTTCATCACCCAAGTCACCCCGGCTCCCGAAGCCTCTGATGATCAAACGTGTCTACAATGTCTGCAAGCGGCGAGGAGTCTACCCTGCATATCGTTCACGCAAGAAGACATGCAGGTCAAACATGAACATGACCGACCACTGTACTACACAGGATATATCGGATCTTCCGAAATCAGTCGTGTTCAAGTTGACCCGGGCTCAGCGCTTAGTATCATGCCCTACAGGGTCATGCAGGTCCTAGGGATTCCCATGCACCGGCTGCACACCACCCAGACTACTATCTTCGGGTTCAATGCAAACAGCACCCGACCTCTGGGAAAGATCAAACTCAGATGTCAGATCGGAGATCTTAAGTCTGAAGTAGCATGCTACATCATAGATGCGGACACGTCCTACAACCTTTTGCTAGGACGACCATGGATACATGCAAACCGCATTGTCCCATCTACTTTGCATCAGGTTATGAAGTACGCCAATGACGAGGGCGAAGTCAGAACCTTGATTGCAGAAAAATACCCCTTCCGAGGGGTGGAAAACTTCCATACCGACTCTGTCTTTTACTTGGAATCCCAAGAGAAAGAAGATGTAGACAGCGGCAATGAAGCTGACATCGAACCAGATCCCGATGAAGATTGTCCTTGGGAGTTAAACTTTGATGTAATGGGTCAGGGTGAGAGTAATAATGATGTACCGAGCGAGGGCGAGTGGTTCATTAATGAAGATTCCATTTTAGCGTACTTGTCTGATGTCCCTCTTAAAAATAAACAAATAGAGAATGATTCTAGTGCAGGTACCAACCCATGGCACGTACTGTGCACAGAGGCGTCGCTCACCTTGCCAATCCAATCATCCTTCGTTTCGGATGAAGAAGTGGAGGACGCACAGAAGGCTTTCTTCAAAGTCCCATCCAAAAGGAAAGGGCAGAAGCCGATCTATTTTGGTAAAGTCAAACCCGAACAACTTAAACGAGCAAGTTCGGAGGAAGACGACGGAGTTCCCCAATTCCATTACCATGAACCCAATTCTAAATACTTAATGAAACGAATGGGGTATAATTTTAATGAGAAACAGGGCCTGAACTTCGGGAAGGGAAGACGAACACCGATCCGGATGTCTCTCACTCCTGAAGGAAAACCTCCGGATTATTATCAAAAAACCGGAAGGGTCGTGGGTTACGTCACACCTCCCCCTGCCTCGAAAAACGAAATCAGTAATTACTTACGTCGTGACCAATCATCCGGAATATCGTCATACGAGTCCGACGTCAGCATTGGACCCTTCTTTAAAAACTTGAC
>NC_033800.1:15183373-15216246 GCF_001876935.1 Asparagus officinalis
TACTTACGAATGAAAGGCTCTATGTACATATCAAACGCAGTCATAAAGAGAGCGAATACGTCGAAGCGAAATAATCGCAAACAAGAACCTCATGGTGTATAGGCGGTACCGGTGTGAGCGCGGCAGGAGGCTTCGTAGAGAGCATGACTATGACTAGGACCCGAGGTTTAAGCGCACAGAAGGCCAGACAAGAGGAAAATAAAGAGAATAGAGGGACGTACTAGGGACTCAGATTGAAGGGGGGGGGGCGGAGGAAAAGGGGAAGGAGAGGGGAATGGGAGAGGAGAAAGGAGGAGGAGGAGGTGGAGGACATCGAGGAGGAGGAGGAGGAGGAGGAGGGTGGGTGGGGATGAAATATTTTTTTGATAATTTTGGGTATCAATTTGATAATTTTGGGTATCAATTTAATAATTTTGGGAGATAAGGGGGTTAAAACCAAATTTCCTCGCTGGAATTTTGAGAAATTGGTCTTATTGTCAAAAATGCCGAGATTTAATGCCTTGTTGTCGCCGGAGTTTTTTAAATACCAAACTGGCAAACGTGTTCGTATAAATATACCAATTTGATAGTTTAGCCGATTTAGATTTGATGTTTGGTCTCTAGATATTTTTTTCTTTAGGCATATGCTTGTGCTTCTGAATTGAATTGAACATAATTTTTCTAATTGTTGCTTCTCTTTTCTATTTGTTTAATATATAATTCGTTAATTTAATAATATAACTATATATATATCTATATATTATATATATATTATATATATATATTATATTATATTATATATATATATATTATATATATAATAGTATTTATATAATGAGGCATACAAATGGTTTATATCAATGATTTATATCATATGAGTTGCGGAAAATTAAAAAATCTGAATTGAAGTTTTTCCTTCAAATTGGTTGAAACTTAAAAGAAATTCAAAATAATGGGTGGTTGACTTTTAATTTAAAATTTAAAATTCAAAGGTAGATAGTTCAACCCCCATCCTCTCCTTTGCAATATTTCTCTTTTATAATATCCTATGTAAAAGGAGAAAAATAAAAGGTTGGCTTGCCAAGTGAGCATATGGATATTTTTTTATTTCAAAATTTTAAATATAAAACTAGTAATTTAATCATCAAACTCTCCTTTGTATTTTTCCCTTTTTTATAATATTTAATAAATAAAAAAGGTTATGAAAAATATTGATGCTAGATGTGTCACAGCAAAAAAATATCTCTTCAATATAGGGCCTACAAAGATTTTGCTAACCAGAAAGGCCATCTTATATTGATGTTTTATTTTAAAAATTCTAAAATTTGATATCCATAAAAAAAGCTTAAGAATTCAAATATTAATTCTAAGAAAATTCTTAAAGAACTCATTAGAATTTCAATATAATTATTAAAAATATCAGATAAAGCAAAGAGAATCTGAGAAAATATTTTGCGCAATTTGTGTAATTAATTTGTTCATTTTTTTGGATCATAGGGAATATTTTTATACTAAGAAAGTTTTTTATTTTATAAATCTTTACATATCACATATTGTTTGTGGTGTCTTGTGTTATATTAATATTTTAAAAAGAGACATGAGTGAACCAAAAATCCCTTTTTATAAAATTCAGTAAAGAAATGATGTCAAATCAAAAAATAACAAAAAATAATTAATTCATCAACAATATTTTAAGAGAAAGACTAATTCATCAACTTTAAATATAATTTCGCACATGTTTAATTTTTTATATATGATTTTAGCTAGGGTTAAGTTTAGAAGAACCCCTCAACTATGATGGATGTCCCAGAAAACTCCTCTCAACTATTTCATTTCTGAATACTACCTTAGAATTTGAGCATATTATATATAACTCCATTCAACTTTAAAAATCTAAGAAAAACCCCTCAACTATGTGGTCTCTCACAAAACTTCATAATCTTAATCTTTCACATTTTTCTCACTAAACCATCACCCTCCCCCGCGACGAAGTCATTTCAACATGTAAAATAACTGAAATACCATTTTAAAAGTCAATCCATTTAATTATAAGAAATCGCCGACTAGTAAAAAACACTATCTTCAGTTTACATTGCTTGTGGGTTAAGCGAAAAAAGTTTAAGGGGTTATCTCAAATTTTCATAGTTGAGGCGGTTTAGGGGCTGTTTGTTTGCCTAAAAAAAGAGGGAAATCAAAGAAAAGGAAACCTATTTCTAAGAAAAATAGGTTTTGGGATTGTTTGGTTGGCTAAAAAAAGAAAGAAATCAAAGAAATGGAGATGAGATGGGATGAGTTGTCACCTTATTATAGGATGATGTGAGTGATTTTTTAAGAAAACTTGTTTTGATGTTGTTTGGTTGGCGGAAAAAATAAGGAAATGAATTATAAGAAACCTATTTCTTGTAATAGGTTGTTTTCTTTTGTTTGATTATTTCTTAAAAATAAGAAAATAGATGAGATGAGATGAGTTGTCATTATATTATTAGAGGATGTGACCCACACTTAAGGAAATTGTTTTCCTAGCTTTTTGGGAGGAAAACAAAGAAATGAAATGTTAATGAGATAAGATGAGTTGTCACAATCTTATTGGATGATGTGAGTGATTTTTAAATATGAGATGAGATGAGTTGAGTGATGTTGTGGATGAAAATAATATTTTATTAGATGTGGTGGATGTGATGGATGAGTTGTTGGATGAAAATAATATTTTATTAGATATGGTGGATGAGTTGTTGGATAAAAATAATATTTTATTAGATGCTATGGGTGAGTTTTAGGGATGGAAATGTGTGAAACTATACTTTTTGAGATTTCTTGATTTTCATTTCTATTTTTTGGTTTTTTAGGAAATAACCAAACAGGCCCTTATATACAATATGCTCAAACTTGTAGGGGTTTTCTCAAATTAAAATAGTTGAGGGAATTTTCAAAAATTAATTCATGATTTTATACAGAGAGGCTCTTTATATGAGGTCTTTTCCTTTAATTTTTATATATAAATATTTAATTATTAGATTTTTTATTTATGATAATTATAATTTGATCGGGATTGTAAAATATTTGGTTATTAAAATTTGCTAATTATGGTCAGTCTTAATTTGAAGAGAATTTTTTGATGAATATAAGATTAGTTGTCCTCATGTCATCTTCTAATACGCATATGGATACTTATTATATGACACATGTTAATTTTTCATATCTTTATCATATAACACATGTCAATTTTCTGTGGCTTTAGGAACTCCACAAATTTCTCTTTATATAGAAACGATGGATCTAATACTCATCATGTCATCATGTATTGTACTCGTTTCAAATTTGTACTAAAAAATCATAATAATCTACTAGATAATCAACAGTTACGATAATATAGTAGTCTCTCCAATATTTTTTTTATAGTGGAAATTATCCGAATCCATTGTTAACTTGTTATTCTGAGTAGGTTGAGAACCTGGTTCACCATATAGTCCCAGAGCTAAGGCCCAAGCAGCCTAATCCATACAAGGTTTTCAGATCAAATAGCATATTGTATGCTTAGATCGCTCCTTCCTCAGATCTAGCGCATCGTCTTATTTCTCCAAGAGGCAAAAGCCAACACCATGTGTCATTCTCCAAGAGGATATCTGTACCTATACATTCTTCCAGACCAGCTTTTGGTGAAAGTGACGTTGAGTATTCATGTGTGAGTATGATTTTAGGCTGGATATATGATAATAAATAGTTATGAGTCTAAAATATAAGTCGGGGTAAATACTTAGTAGTTGTAGTTTTTTGGTTAAAGTTGGTTCATAGTCTCTGTTTAGGCCCGTTTGCTTTAAGGCGGGTTGAATTTCTCTCCAAAAATTATTATCAGGGGCTGTTTGGTGCAATTTCTATAAAAAAAAAGGAAAAAGAAATGTGCTCAAAACTTAATTTCCTTGTAGTTCTATAAAATTTGTAGAAAAAATTTACAGAACTCAAAGAGTACTATAATTCTTGTTTTTTGCTATTTCTTTGTTTGGTTCAAAGTATCAAAAAATTCCTAACTTCATAGAAAATATGTTGCTTTTCTTTTTATTTTGTTTGGTTAGATATCACTTTATAGAAAATAGATTGCTAACAATGTCCATGTGAAATCACATGGGGAATAGTACTGATGTACTTAATTATTTTTTAATATTTATGTCAGATTTCTAGGCAGTTTACTCTCATTTGGAGAGGAAATTGATTTCCATAAAATACTACATGAGATAATTTTTGAAAAGCTCTATTTGGGCTTATAATTTAGGCACCAAGGCATTATTATGCACTGTACAAGGTGACTCCAACTCGTTTTGCACTTTATTTTGATGCTCACATGTTGGTCTAAAGTTTAGATTAGACTGGTACCCGTCACAAACGTATCCAAAGGGGGCCAATTTCAATTGGTTCACCTCTCATTACACACTTAACTTTCCCTCTAACGCGGATCTGGCTTTGAAAATTCTCCGTCAGTTTCTTAACCTCTGACCCTCTTTTCAATTGAAGTCTAACGCAACTTGGAAAAGGAAAATGTGTAGACTTCACAAAATCTCTCAAAACTTTGGGGCGTGAAACAAACTCCTGAACTTAAATTGAGGTGTCTTACAAAAACTTTTTAAACTTTTGAATTTTCCCATGGAACCCTTGAATGCGTTAAAAGGATAAATAAGCTATATATGCAATCAAAATAATAGCCAACAACATCATTAACACTGCTAGGGTCCATTGAAAAATTTGAAAGGTTAGGAGGGTTTAGTGGAATTAGGAAAGCCCAGGGGTTTTTTAGGAAAAACTCGAAAGTTTAGGTAGGTTTAGTTGAATTAAAAAAAAAAGTTCAGGAGTGTTTTGCAGGAAAAACTCAAGACGTTTTGGGGTTTTTTGTAAAATTTGCCAAAAACAAATTATAGAGTAGAATTGGTCAGCAATCTGCTTGATGACCAAAGACCGGTCAAAACAAAAACTCAAAGCCCGCTTTTTTCAGTCAAACTTCTCTCCCATATAAAAACTCAATCCCGCACCACAAATTTCCTTCATCAGTTTCATCACTCAGTATTTCCTCGTACATGCTTGTGCACATTGAGAATCATGGATCCAAGCTTACTAGTGAGCGTTCTAGCTCAAGGAGAAGAAGAAGCTAGAAAACTCAAAGCAAAGCTCGCCGATCCAATGGACGTCGAGTCTTGCAAATGCTTGGCGCAAAATGTGCAGTCGAGTTTTGAGGCTGCGATCGCAATGGTGACGAATATGAAGGGGAGGTCGAGCTCGCCGCAGTCAGGAGGCAGCGAGAGTCCGAGGAGCGAGAACTGGGAGGAGGAGGAGGGGATGTGCAAGAAGAGGAAGGGGTTGCCCAAGTGGAGTAGCCAAGTGAGGGTTTGTTTGGGGGGAGGGATTGAGGGGCCCCTTGATGATGGGTTTAATTGGAGGAAGTATGGGCAAAAGGACATTTTGGGTGCCAAGTATCCAAGGTTTGTAATTACAAAATCCTATTTAATTATGATTTGACTCATACTTCGGTAGTAAACTAAACTGATACAAATGTTATACTTTTGTTTCTTACGGTATAAGGGTAGTACAACTCGCGTATAATCTGGTAAATATTATTTATCGGAATGAACTGATTTGGTACCCAAAAGTACAGTGCCACGGGTCCCTAAACCTTGCTCACGTGTGCTTCGATTGAGCATTTATTGATTTTTATTTAAAAATTTGAAATATAGCGCGAAAATAATATAGTTAATGTTCACAAAAAGTTCTTTAAACAATTTTTCTAATCTTAGTTCATCCCTCCCTGAGTCAAGGTCAGCTCTAATTCCTCTTTAAAAATTCCTTCTCTAGATTCAGACATCGCTTACGTGTTTACCTTGACTCGTTAGGAAACCAAAACCTAAGGGAGATCCATTCTTATGACGTAAGCAAACACAAGCCCATTTAATGCTTCTTAGCTTAAGTAATTGCTTATTAATTAAACCTGTTCTTGTTCTTCAGGGGCTACTACCGTTGCACTCACCGCAACACTCAAGGCTGCCTTGCAACAAAGCAAGTTCAGCGATCCGATAATGACCCCTCAGTCTTCGACGTCTCCTACCGCGGGACCCACACCTGCGTCGACAAGCCACAGAAATCTCAAGCATCATCGAAGCCGACTCAGCAGAGCCTCATGAGCTTGCGCGAAAGTCTCAGCGTCAAGACGGAAGGATTGGAGCCCAACATTGACCCAACAAATGTTGCGAGTTCCTCTTCATTTTCTTTCTCTTCGACTCCTGCGAGCTGTATGCAGTCCCAGAGCAATCTGTTCGCTTCTCCTTCGGAGTTTTCTCCGAATTTTATGTACGCGGGTTCGAATTATTTCTGTCAGACAAGCAATTATGGTGGAGAACTGACAGAGATTTTATCTGCTGCGACTTCCACGACGAATTCTCCGATGGTGGACATGGACTTTGGAAACTTTAATCCTGGGCATTTTGATCCTAACTTCCCTTTTGATGGTTCCAACTTTTTCTAGTCAGAAACTGGCGAGGTGAATCAGATTACATTGAAGGTAGCAGATTCTACTATCTGCCGGTGGATTTTTGCTCAAAATTAGGATCTCAACTGATTCATAAGTTCGGTAGAATATTCTTTTTCGAGTTATCGACCTAAATCATGTATCTGTAATTGTAACCATGTCCATGGTGAAGGAAAATAAAGCAAACCGATCGGATAAAACACATCAGCATTAATTTCTCATCATGCAACATGAGATTGATAAGAATTTCTGAATAAATATATTAGTAGATTGAAAAGTGAAGATAACAGAGCAGGTGATTATTGAAGCAGAAAATTTTGATGAAACATAGCAGAGAAAGGTTTTAACGAAGCAGAAGCGTCTATTGAAAGGGAAAACAGAGTAATGAACTGAACATCAACTGCATCAGATTAAGTGCCAAGAGGCCTAACAATTTTTTTGTTCTTTTTATTTTATAGTAACCCGGACAAGATAACTTGGAAATTTATTTATTGACTATACAAAATAGATAGAATATACACATGAAAAGAAATTGAGGAAGAGAGAGAGAGAGAGAGAGAAGTTTATCACGAGGAGGTAAGAAGAAGAAAATTAGTAACCTAGATCTCGGAATTAAGATCTTATAACTCATAGTTAGTTGTCTAATCCAATATAAGCAGTGGCGGATTCAGAAAAATTTTTATAAGCACGTGATCGGCAAGTAACTATTTACTTAAAAATAAAAATATAATTATTGGTTATATAATTATAAGCTAAACTCAAATGAAATGAGTTATTAAATGCTAATGTATGTTGGATAGCAGGTTCCTAATATTTTTCCTAATTTGTTTTGGTAACATGTTATTGAGATTTCTAATCTGTTTTGGTAACATGATTCCAATTCTGTTTTGGTAACATGTTATTAGGATTCTTAATCTGTTTTTTTAGAATTCCTAGTATGTTTATGATTTTAGGATTTCTATATATATGAAACAATTAGAAGAGAGAATTGAGAATAAAATTAGGGATATTTGGAGCACAGAAAAGAGATATTTTCTGAGCTATTGGTTAGGACTTTATTTGGAGAGTATTAGAGATTTGTTGGTGAGATTAATTAGTGAGTTTGAGTGATTTGTAATCTCAGTTTGTACTTTTCTTCTCTATTAGTGAAAAACCATATCCCCTTCTTGCCCCATGGACGTAGGCAACTTGCCGAATACTTTTCTTCTCTATTAGTGAAAAACCATATCCCCTTCTTGCCCCATGGACGTAGGCAACTTGCCGAATCACGTTAAAATTGGTTGTTTGTGTTTGTGACATTGATTTGGTTCGTTTGGCCTTCTCTCGACATTTGTTTGATTTGATTTCTCGTAGCACGTTGGTTTGGTTGTTTGGCTTCCGCAGTGCTCAACAAGTGGTATCAGAGCTCGGGCTACGCTTGGGCTATTTGGAGGAGTATGTCGTTTTGGAGGCTCGTCTAGGGCTTCGTTTGGTGATAAAGGTGAGATCTTTTTGGTAAAGACTCTATCTTTTTTAGTTTTATATCTATTTTTTATTTGTTCCGTATTTGTTTTGGTACTTTGAGAAAGATGGTCGGGAAAGAAAGAGTTGTGGAGGGTACTTCCGACGTAAAGACCGTCCAAAGTTTGAATATCCACTCTATGAAGATAGACGTGGAAAAGTTTAATGGCACAAACAATTTTTATCTTTAGAGATATGAAGTCTTGGATACGCTTAATACGCAAAATTTGGAAGATACTTTGGAGTTGGACGGGAAACTGGACGACATTGAGGAGAAGGTTTGCAAAAAGATGAATAGAACGGTATGTTGTGTGATTAGATCTTGTTTGACTCAAGATTTAAAATATGATGTGATCAATGAGACTTCGGCTAAGAAGATTTGAGAGATCCTAGGAGGGCAAGTATTTGACCAAGAGTGTAGAGAACCGCTTGCATTTGAAGAGGAGGTTTTGTCGCTTCCAATTGAAGAAGGAGACCTCCATTAGTGATCACATGAACCACTACACGAAGCTTTTTGCGGATTTGGCGAATATAGATGTAATGATTGAAGACGAGGACGAGATGTTATTGTTGTTGAGTTCCTTGCTTGACGAGGAATATGAGACCTTCGTTCTTACTCTTATTAATGGGAAGAAATCTCTTTCTTATAGTGAAGTCACCGCTGCACTTGTGAATTATCAGCTTCGAAAGAAGGATAATGAGACTTCAGTTGAGCCGGAAGTGGGGGCATTGGTTGCAAGAGAAAATAGTCCAAACCGTGGTATGAGGTCATAGTCTAGAGGGGCACATCTTAGAGTTCGTAAGAATCAGTACGCCTTTTGTAAAGAGGATGAACATTGGAAAGCCGAATGCCCAAAGTTGGTTGATCGAGCCGGGAAGAATAAGGGGAAAGCTATTCACTATTTAAGCTTTAGAGGTGAATGTTGTCAAGGCTAGTGGCAATAATTCAGATTCAGATTCTTCGGGCTACTCGTTATTTGCACTACTGTCAGTTTGTGTTGCCGACTCTACAGAGTGGATGTTGGATTTGGGTGCTTCTTACCATATTTGCCCTAGGAGGAATTGGTTCTCCAGCTTTTAGGAGTTGGAAAGAGGGGAGATCGTACTCATGGGTAATAATTAAGAATGTCCTATTGGTGGTATTGGTACCGTTCAGATTAGGATGAGTGACGGAGTGATTCGGAAGTTGGTTAGAGTGAGGTTCGTTCCTCAGTTGAAGAAGAACATCATTTCACTTGGAGTTTTGGAGGCAGCAGGCTATAGGTTCGTTCCTCAGTTGAAGAAGAACATCATTTCACTTGGAGTTTTGGAGGCAGCAGGCTATAGGGTGATCTTGGTCGATTCACGTTTGAAGGTCACATTGGGGGTCTATGATTGTGATGAAGGACATCAGGAGGAATAATTTGTATTATTTGATTGGGAGCATGGTGTTTGATAGAAAGCTGACGACTTCTTTGGATTTGGCTAGACTGTGACATTTGTTGAGGCTGGGTTATTTGATTAGTTATGCCGTGCATGGTTTGTTGAAGAGTACTTTGACCTGCAGATTGAAGTCCTTTGAGCATATTGGTATGAACAAGAAGACTGAGTTGGAGTTTGGCACTTCTATCCATCGATCGAGGGATCTTTTAGGTGGTGTTCAGTCAGGTATTTGGGAGCCTTCCAAGGAGGCATCATTGGGAGGTAATCGGTATTTGGTTTCTGGTGTTCAGTCAGGTATTTGGGAGCCTTCCAAGGAGGCATCATTGGGAGGTAATCGGTATTTGGTTTCTGCAGTTAGGGATTATTCTAGGTATTGATGGATTGCAACCAGGTCCCGTTGGTGTGAAGTCCTAGAAGTCAATAACAATTGTAAGAAGTGTATTGGCAGAAAGGTAACCTGTCGTTCTAGCTTTGGTAGGGATTCTTTCTTGTATTTGTGCCGAGCTCATGACAGTTTGAGACACTTCATTGATGTGGAGATATTAGGGTGACGAGATGAGTAGACAGTTTTGATGGGTCGTTCCTTTCTAGAGGGGATCGACGTTGGTTGTCGAGTATTGGTTTTGGTTTTGGAGCTTCGATATATTTGGGTTATCTTGGTCATAGGTTGCCAACTGCTGCATGTGAAGATTTTGGATTTGGTGGAGCTGCTTCAGATTTTGGGTTGTATCGGATATTTGGTTGCTCAGTATTTGGTCACATCGAGGATGTAAGATTTGATCCGATTGCACGTTTAGGATTCAGAGGTTCGTTTGATTATCAGTTAGGAGCTTTTAATTTTATTCTGCGCAGTTATGTCACATTTGACTCTCGGCATGTTGAGAGTGTTGATGAGATCATGGGGATATCGTAACGGGTGGAGGGTGATGCTACTTCACATTGGGTAGAGATTACTCCACATACTCCAAATCATATTGCATCGTTTAGGATTCTAGTTGAGGTGACACGGTTTGGAGATCATTTGGATTTGGATGCAGATGATGAGTTGTTTTTGGATTCGCGTACAGTTGGTGGATATGTTTTGGATACGGCCATTGGTTCACCTCAGGTGGAAGTGTTTGATTTGTTTAGTTTGGGGCCATTAGGAGCGCTATCAGTTGCAGATCCGTTGGTGATATTAATGAAGAGTTGTAAACTTTTCTATTTGATTGAGGGCCTTTGGAGGCTGTTTGGGTGAACTACGTGAAATCTTGATTCATTGGGCAAGAGAATACGTAGACAGCCATTTATGATACAGCCGGTTTAGTGAGTTGATACCGATATTTGGAGTTTGTTCGCATTCTCGTTTGGGTTCTCGACTTGTTGTGGATTGAGTCCGTTGTCGTGGATTTGTTCCACTTCATACTGGACGCAACAAGTGAGACGTTTGGTTGGTATTGGTGTCGGCTCAGTTTTGAAAAAACTTCACCGAAGTGGAGAATTATTGGATAGCAGGTTCCTAATATGTTTTCTAATTTTTTTTGGTAACATGTTATTAGGATTTCTAATCTGTTTTAGTATCATGATTCCAAATCTGTTTTCGTAAGTGGTTATTAGGATTCCTAATCTGTTTTGTTTTTTATTTTAGGATTCCTAGTATGTTTATGATTTTAGGATTTCTATATATATGGAATAATTAGAAGAGAGAATTAAGAAGAAAATTAAGGATATTTGGAGCACAGAAAAGAGATATTTTCTGAGCTATTGGTTAGGGTTTTGTTTGGAGAGAATTAGAGATTTGTTGGTGAGATTAATTGGTGAGTTTGAGTAATTTGTAATCTTAGTTTGTGCTCTTTTTCACTATTAGTGAAAAACCATATCCTCTTCTTGCCTCGTGGATGTAGGCAACTTGCCGAACCACGTTAAAATTGGTTGTTTATGTTTGTGGCATTGATTTGGTTCGTTCGGTCTTCTCTCGACGTTCGTTTGATTTGATTTCTCGTAGCACGTTGGTTTGGTTGTTTGGCTTCCGTAGCTCTCAACAATGGACTCAAATAGGCTAGTACTTATTGGTTATATAAGCAAATATCAGACTCTTGGGGTGCAATTATTTTTTTAAGGAGGCAATATTAAAATTTGTGAAGACTTTATAATGCAATTGTCAAATGTTCTGGGCTGCAACTTCATCCTTGGCTAGAATACAGATACACCCCCATGTATAAGTGATGTGTTCTAAATAAAACATTGCAAGTGCACAACTAATAGTCGATCCCATAAGAAAGGTGTGTTTTAAGAATGTACTAAAGTGGATCTTAAATTATGAAAGAGGAGAGAATGTAGAGAGACTATTTGGGTATTGATTAAATGAATAGAAAAAGGCTAAAACAAGAGGACGAGAATAAAACCAAGAGAAGAAGCAAATAAAAAGGGCTAAAATAAGAGGAAGAGAATAAAATGAAGAGAAGAAGCAAATAATGAAGATAAAGAAAATTAAGATAGAGAATAAAACCAGGAGAAGAAGCAAATAAAGAGATGAAGAAAATCAAGTTATAAAACTAGGAATATAAGATTTAATCTACTAGTTAATTCCTATTTGAATTTAAGAAGCTATTCTGTTTTAATTATCATATTATTAGATTTCTTAAGTATAGATTATCAAGTTATTTAAGACAAGCATAATCTATCAAATTCATATATAAGCAATATCATCATTCATGAATAGAAATAAACAGCTAGATAGTAATTCTACAGTTAAGCTATTAATTAAACCATTTAAGATTAAGCATAAGCTAGCAAATACTTTTTCTATTGTTTGGTGGAAAATTTTGTAATAAGAAAATGATGAAAGAATTGCGTTTAATTTTATTCTCTCTAACTGCTTAGAAAAAGAATGTTTACAAGTCTCTCAACTCTCAATTATAATTGAATTCCTGATTACAAAAGAGAGGAGAATTGATCTGAATTCTCCCCTTTGTTTAGGTCTGGGTTCTTCACGGTGGCGATGGAGTGCCTTCCTCGAATGCTCGCATCGAGTTTGTTCTCCGTTGACGATCCGAACGTCTTGTTTCACTGGAACATGGTCTTTTCCTCACGATTTGACGATATGAAGAACTTGCGTGGCAAGTTTGAAAATAATTCTTAATGAGTTAGTAACTCAGAGTGAGTTTTAGAAGAACTTGTAGAGCAAGTTTTAAACTCTGATAGAGTTGAGAAGAATTCTTAGAAAGAGTTCATAAGACAACCCGACTAATCTCAAAGGCTTCAATAAAAGCCTTCCAAGATGATTCAAGAGTTTCTTCAAGTCGCTGATCTCCAAAGCTCCTTGTTGCTGAAGTTGAAGATGGATGAAGGCCGATCTCCTTTTTATGACTTTCTCATAAAAAAGTCCAGCCCCTAACTCGGTTGAGTTTATTCCTATTTATAGGAGATTAAGGGGTGTAACCGCCCCCTTAATTCGCTTCTAAGTGGGGTTGAATGGGGTGTAACCACCCCCTTAAACTGCTCCCTAAATCATGGGGAAAATGGTTTTAAAACCGTTCAGTTCGTGCTTTAAACGAGTCAAATGTTGAAAAATAGCGTTCTGGGTCCGAATCTGTGTTTTAGACCTGAAACGCAGAGTTAGGCCTGTTTTAGGCTGAAAATGCACAGGTCGCGCTGCGCAGAGATGAACTCTGCATTCTGGACCTAGGACGCAGAGTTGGGTTCTGTATGAACTCTGCGTTTTTGCACCTGGGACGTAGAGTTGGGCTCTGCATGAACTCTGCATTTTTTAGACCTGGGACGCAGAGTTAGGCTCTACATGAACTTTGTGTTTTTTTTTTGTCGTTGGACGCAGAGTTGGGCTCTGCATGAACTCTGCGTTTTTGGACCTGGGACGCAGAGTTGGGCTCTGCATGAACTCTGCCTTTTTGTCATTGGACGTAGAGTTGAACTCTGCGTTTTAAGTCCACGAACTCTACGTTTTGACTCTGTAATACAGAGGCGAGCCTTAGGCGGGCTTGGCGAGCTTCAGGCTAAGTCCAGTGTTCAGACGAAATCCAGTCTTGCAGACGGACTTCAGAACATAACTTGCTTCGAAGAACATGTCATAACTTTCAAACCGTAAGTCAGAATTGGACGAATTATATATGAAAATCGGCTATCTACTTTCAAACCGTAAGTCAGAATTGGACGAATTATATATGAAAATCGGCTATCTCGACGAGACAGAGCCGATCAAACTGACCCCATAGGGTTCGGTTTGCTTCGTCATTTTTGCCAAATTCCTTACGGTTTGAGAGATATCTGCGTTTTGGTTTGAAGAGACCGTCGATTTGTAGTCTCTTTTCCTAGAGTGTTGCAAAGATCGTCATCTTATAACCTTCGTCTTAGCTTCTTGAAAATATGAGAGTCATCAGATTGTAACTCCCGATGTTGATTGTGAAGGCTGTTGATTAGAGCTTTCATCAGTTATTGCGAAGGTCGTCAGATTATAACCTTCATCGATCCACATGAAAGTCTTCAAATTATAGTCTTCTGGAAGCCGTCAAATTATAACTTTCATCATTGGTGTTTGATGGGAATCATCTATCTGCAGTGATTTTTAGATAGTTGTAGCCTGTCTAAAAATCACAATGGATAGCTGATCCCTATCAAGCTCCTACGATGGAAGTCACAATCAGATGGCTGTCTAATCACTGTATTCGCAATCCTACAATCGCTACAAACACGGCCTCATTTCTGAGATGATTGATCTTGATGGTTGCGACAACAACATGACTAATATTATATTAGCAACTGTTAGAGATGCTGATGAACAGTGCAATAGTTTCAGAAATAAAAGGTTGGACGTAGTTGGTGAGTTGCTTGGTAGAGAGTTGTGGGCAAATATTTATCTTCAAAACACTATGGATGTTGATTCCCGTCAAGCTCCCACAACAAAAGCTACAATCAAATAGCTTTCGGGTCGACAATCGAAAGCGGCAAATAGAGGACTTTTCACATAGATCGAGAAGAGTTACAATTCAACGACACTTCCGATAACTGATGAAAACTCTATTCAGCAGTCTTCACATTCTATAGTAAAAGTTACAATCTGACGACTTTCACACCCAACAACAGCTAAAGCTAGGATTACTGAACAACGGTCCTCGCAACGCTTCACAGAAGAAGTTACAAGTCAAAAAGCTCATTCTGAAATGCAGATGTCATCCCCGCGTTACAATTCTGGAAATGCAGGCGACCCCCACGTTTCCAAGCCACCCGCGCGTTCGTAGGGGTTCAACCAACACCGACCCCCGTGTTTTTTTAAGCCACAGGCCAAATGTGAGTGACTCTCGCGTTCGTAGGGGTCCAGCCAATACCGAGCCCCGCGTTTCCAAGCTACAACAAACCAAAACGCGAGCGACCCTCACGTTCCATGATGTTCAGCCAACACCCAACATCGCGTCTCAATTCTAAGAGGCGAAGTTGGGTTCTGAACGTCAGATTGGGCGTTTTGACTTGTTCAAACACAAGCCGAACGGCCTCAAAACCGTTATCCCACGTTCTGAGGGATTTTCGCCCACGTAGGAGCGGATATAGGAGTCAGTTACAATCTCCTATCCCCCTATAAAAACTCAACAAACCCAACAGAGTAAAGGGTTGGATCATCAGAATCTAAACCAGACGAGTTGGTTAAAGGGGCTGGCTCTTTAAAAACTAAGGGGTGAGTGGTTGGATTTTGGACATCTGAACCGCACAGGTTGGATTTTCAGGATCTCAACCACTCAGGCTTGGAGATTCAGCAGCAACGAAATCCTTAGAGATAGGATTTTTGAATCAAACTCAGAAGATCAAATCTGAGAGGATTCTTCAACAACAGAATGACAGCTTGATCATTAACCGAATTTTCGGTTCCAACAACTCTATTCACAGAGTTCAAACTCGTTCAGAGTTCTTAAACTCATTCAGAGTTATTCATAAAACTTTCCACGAAAGTTCATCGTTCCCACGAGATAAAGACGGTCGGATCGTCAACGGAGAGCAAGTTCGACGCAATCAATCGAAGGAAGCACTCCATCGCTGCCAAGAAGAACCCAGTTTTAAACAAAGGGGAAAACCAAATTCGTTTTCCTCTCTTTTGTAATCAAGTTGTAACCGAGATCAAAGGAATCAAAGTCACATTTTCTTTATTCTCTTCTTTACAATTTTCTCTACATACAAAAGATGGCGACTCCGCTGGGGACTAGCTTTTCTGACGAAGAAGTGGTGGCGCAGTCCGACGTCCACCTCATGGGAACCACTGTAGAAACTCTCGTCGTGGAGTTTGATCAAGCTAAGTGCTGCTAAGGCTTTGAAACAAGCCAAAAAGAACGATCCATATGACGAGCCCATCTACGTGAAAGCCGAATGTTGGCCCAACGCGAAGACCGCGTTTCTGAAAATCCAACCAAGCCTAGCGTTCCCAAAGAAGAACGCTCACTTCGTGGGAACGAGCCCAACTATGAGCCTCGGCTTATACAGCTGAAACACGACCCTGAATGGCGCGTTGCTCCCTCCAAACGCAGCCCTCAGAGGGAAGCTGCCAAAACCAAACGCGACCCTCAGGTGCGCGTTCCAATAGAACATGACTCTCAGGAGTCTGTTTCACCAATTAAACGTGACCCTCAGGGGCGCGTTCAACCTAAACGCGACCCTCAGGGGCACGTTCAATCAAAACATGACCCTCAGAGGTCTGTTTCCTCATTTAAACGTAGGCCTCAGCCTAATGTTTACAAATTTCAACGCGACCCTTGCGTTATTCTCCAAGAACGCGACCCTCGCGTTATTTCTCAGGAACGCGATCTTCAAGAGGTCCGCCAGGTTCAGAAAAGTCAGCGTGGCTTCAAAATCCACGTTCGACAAGAACCAATCTCACCCACCCAAGGGCAGGGGGTTCCATCTCCGCCTCCAAGCCCGGGGAAAGTTTCCTCCCCAGTTCCTAATTTGCGGGAATTACTGTCGAGAGGAAAACCAACAGTACAAGCAGCTCACTCATGTCAATGTGAGAGGCTTATTTCGGCGGTCCTGTCAGAATGCCATTGTTGTGCATCCACACCTCGGCTGTCCGTATTCGACAGGTTTACGAATGTCGTTAGGCCTGCCAAACGACAACGCCGCTACAGAAAGAAGACAGCTGAAGCGGAATACCCTCAGGTCACTATTAATATGATTGGCCGAGGGAAAGCCTCGCACACTGATTCCGATGAGTCAAAGAAAAGTCACTCCCCAACTGTTAGGGAAATTTGTGACCAGTTCGAAGGAGTATATCAGAATACTCGGACGCGGACAGGAGCTATTCGCCCGGTTAACTATCAAAAGTTAGCCAAAGGCATTACAATAAGTGAAGAACATTCGGCAATAGCCGAATCTCAATCTTCAAGCTCTGTCAGAGCACAGGAGGTTTCTGCTTACATGATAGGAAACCCCGAGGACATAACCAAAAGAGTGGACGAACATCATGTCATGCTCCAGGCGCAGCAGGAGACACTTCTCCAATTAAAGGATATGTTGGCCCAACTTCTCGCTGAAAAAGGCCACAAACCTGAATCTTCCCGGCGGACTACGTCAAAGGGAAAGCAAAAAGCAACCGAACATTCGGATCGTGAGACTCACCATCTGGAATCCTCTTCCGAAGGTGAGAGGGAGATAGAAAAAGAACTGCACCCTCAATCCACCAAGGTGGATGAACTGGAGGATCGCCTCAACGCAATCGCCAACCAAAGCGAGCTCCGCGAAGAGGGTGTAGTGCGGCCTTACCCTGCCGAGTGGGATACAGCTCCATACCCACCGAAGTTTAAGGCCCCTACCTTACAACCGTTCGATGGTACAGGATCGCCAAATCAGCACATTTACTACTTCAAATCCCAAACCGGGGATGTAGTGGCAAACGATGCCATCCTGACCAGGCTGTTTATTGGTACCCTTAAGGGTGTCGTCTTCGAATGGTTCATGAAATTGCCTGCCGGATCTATTCAGAAATGGGTAGACCTGGAAAGGCTATTCTTGGCCAGGTTCTTTGAGGACGATACGGAGGTCTCAGTCCCAACTCTTCTCGCCACTAAGCAAAGGAAAGGAGAGTCCATCAAAGCCTATGTGGAGAGATTCCGCAGCATGGCATTGCGATGCCCCTCAGGTATGACCCAATCAACTCTGGTTGAAACTTGTAGGCACAACCTGCAAACCCAGCTCCTTGCTCAGATGGGAGTAGCAGAATGTCGCTCCTGGAGACAACTACTTTCACAAGGAGAACAAGCTGAAGAGATAGTGGCGCGAGTCAAAGCTGAAGAAGTGCCACAACCCAAGCAGAAAAATATCCAGCGGTCTAAGGGAAAGGAGACTTTAGCAGCCGACTATACGTGAGTACCACCGCCGAATAAGCAGGGCAAGGCGCCAAATCAACAAAGAGCACCCAAGCAGTATTCGTTTAAGGAGGAGCATGTAGATACCTTATTCCAATTGCTTCAAAAGAACAACAAGCTGCAATTGCTTGAGATCAGGAAGCCGGATGAAGCAGGGAAAGTGGATGACCCTAATTATTATCGTTATCACAGATTCCTTGGACATCCTACCAAAAAGTGCTATGTCTTCAAAGACATCTTGCAGAATTTGGTGGATGCTAATGTGCTCACCTTGAAGCCAGAACAGAAGACCATATCCACTAATATGATAGCGGTCCAATTCGGTGACTTTCCCCCAGTGGTAACTACAAATGGTGTTGTTCCCATTCGCAAGGGAGAAATACACCTGAAGAATGTTGACTTGCATAGTCAAAAAGAAGGGGGTTGGTACCCCCTCACTACCCCAAAAGGGGAAATCATGTGGGTCCACCCTGATCTGCTAAGAGATCAACAATGGAAAAGCACCTTGTCCAAAAAGAAGGGAGGCAAAGCTAAGTCTTCCAACATGATTAGCCCCTCCATTACTAAGAATGATGACCACCTCAAACCTCTTACTGATTCAGAAGAGGAGAGGATCGCCCTGGCAGCATACCCAGGAGACAACCCTAGCACTCGGTCAGGAAAGGCTTATTTGAGGGATTATGGCCAGAATGCTCCAGAAGTTGAAGAGCATCCCCAAGACGCTGGGGGTTCTGTCCCGAAAAGGCCGGTTGATAAAGGAAAGCAGAATGAGCTCCGATTCAACAAAAATCTCCACCAGGAATCCGGAGAATCGAGCGCTCCCTTCCAGTTCAATGTTATGGCGCAGTTGGCCAACATACCGGCCAGGAGTACTTTATATGAGCTCCTAAGGTTGTCCAAATCCACCAAGGAAGCTCTAATTGAAGCTTTAAAGAATACGGAGAGCTTCATTACTCAAGTAACTCCAATTCCCGAAGCTTCTGAAGATCAACTTTGTCTGCAATGCCTACAAGCAGCGAGAAGTCTACCCTGCATATCATTCACTCAGGAAGATATGCAAGTCAAGCACGAGCATGACCGACCACTGTACTACACAGGGTATATTAGATCCTCCGAAATCAGTCGTGTTCAAGTTGACCCAGGCTCAGCGCTCAGCATCATGCCTTACCGGGTCATGCAGGTCTTAGGGATACCTATGCACCGACTGCACACCACCCAGACTACTATCTTCAGGTTCAATGCAAACAGCACCCGACCCCTGGGAAAGATCAAGCTCAGATGCCAGATCAGAGATCTTAAGTCTGAAGTAGCATGCTACATCATAGATGCGGACACGTCCTACAATCTTTTGCTGGGACGACCATGGATACATGCAAACCGCATTGTCCCATCTACTTTGCATCAGGTCATGAAGTATGCCAATGACGAGGGTGAAGTTCGAACCTTGATTGCGGAAAAATACCCTTTCCGAGGAGTGGAGAACTTCCACACTGACTCTGTTTTCTACTTAGAATCTCAAGATGTTGACAGTGGCAATGAAGCAGATGTCGAACCAGATCCTGAGGAAGATTGTCCATGGGAACTGAACTTAGATGTAATGGGTCAGGATGAGAGTAATAATAATGTACCGAGTGAGGGCGAATGGTGCATTAATGAAGATTTTCTTTTGGAGTACTTGCCTGATGTGTCCTCTAAAAATAAATCAATAGAGTCTGATCCTAATGCAGGTACCAACCCATGGCACGCACTTTGCACGGAGGCATCGCTTACGTTGCCAATCAAATCATTCTTCGCTTCAGATGAGGAAGCAGAAGACGCACAGAAGGCTTTCTTCAAAGTCCCATCCAAAAGGAAAGGGCAGAAGCCGATCTGTTTTGGTAAAGTCAAACCCGAACAACTCAAACGAGGAAGTTCAGAGGAAGACGACGGAGTTCCCCAATTCCATTATCACGAACCCAATTCTATATGCTTAATGAAACAGTCATCCAGATGAAGACGCAGGGGGTGACGAGGAATTATTGGAATCGACCGATGATCCTTGGATCAAGCGTCTCAATATCCTGTGGGATATGCGTTTCGAACAACGCGAACCGCCCACTGAAGATAAAGTGATCCAGGTCAACATGGGAGATGAACATGATCCTAAGCCCATCTTTATAGCCGAAGACTTATCATCATCTGAAAAAGAAGACCTTATATCTCTCATCCGAGAATATATAGATATCTTCGCTTGGAACTATGAAGATATGCCGGGTCTTGACCCAAAGGTTGCCATGCACTGTCTCAACATCGATCCGGATGCAAAACCCGTTAAACAGCAACAACGCAGGTTTCGTCCAGAGATCATGGAATCAATTGAGTCAGAAGTTAGAAAGCTTATAGACTCAGGTTTTGTTAGGGAAGAACAACACCCAGACTGGGTAGCCAACATTGTTCCAGTTCCTAAAAAGAACGATAAGGTCCGGATATGCATCGACTTCCGCGATCTCAATGCCGCTTGTCCGAAAGACGAATTCCCGCTTCCTATCATGGATGTTATGATTGACAACACCTACGGATATGAAAGGATGTCTTTCATGGACGGATTCTCCGGGTACAATCAGATCAAGATGCACCCGGACGACGAGAAACACACTGCTTTTAGAACACCACTGGGGGTATATTGCTACACAGTGATGCCCTTCGGCCTGAAAAACGCAGGTGCAACGTATCAACGTGCAATGAAAACGATCTTTCACGAACACCTTCAAAAGAAGATCAAGTGCTACGTCGATGATATAGCAGTAAAGAGACAATGTAAAGATGATCATCTTACAGATCTGAAGACAATGTTCGAGATCATGCGAGCACATCAGCTGAAGATGAATCCGACGAAATCGTTTCTCAGAGTTTCAAACGGAAAATTCCTAGGATTTATTGTTACTTCCAAGGGGATCTCCCTTGATCCAGAGAAAGTGCGTGCCATCCGGTCCACTGTCGTTTGATTTGATCAGTGGATGGTTTGGTGAGGAAAGATTAACCTATCAGAGGATTAGATTCCATCTCACAAAAGTAACTCATAAGAGTTGGAAAATTTGTCGAGAATAAGAAGAGACATTCTGACCTTCAGAGTTCGAATGCAGATTTCTTATCCGTCGATTCCACAACGACCGGGTTATCCCTAAGAATACCCATGTTGTATTCTTCCGGGAACTTCCCGATGCATTGGTTATCCAAAAAGATACTAAGGATAGTATCTTTTCAGGAATTTGCCGTTTATCGGCATCATGAGCCGGTCGCCGTCTTTGGTGACGAGGAGCCCAGAACAACGATCAAGGTCAAGAACAAGCCATCTATTACCTGAGCAGGACTATGATGGGAGCCGAACACCGATACAATCCGGTCGAAAAAGAATGTCTCGCCTTGGTATTCGCAATTCAAAAGATGCGACATTACCTAGTTGGACAGACAATTCACGTCATCTCTAAGATGAATCCCTTGAGAGTGCTGATGACGAAACCATCATCTCTGAATTGCCGGCTCGCAAAGTAGGCCATTCTCTTGTCGCAATACGACATGCAGTTCATGCCACAAAAGGCGGTCAAAGGTCAAGCACTGACAGACTTCTTAGCCGATCATCCAGTATCAGGAACGTCTAAGTTGTATGAAGAATTACCCGACGAAGTCGCCGAAGCTTGCGCTACTCAAGAAGCTACGCAAGTGTGGAAGTTATTCTTCGACGGTGCATCCAGAGCAAATCCTCATGGAGCAATCACCGCGGGAGTAGGAGTAGTATTAATCTCTCCGAACGGCCATGTAATCCCAAGAGGATTTTCCTTAATCGAACCCTGCACCAACAATGTAGCCGAGTATAATGCTCTGCTATTAGGAATGCAGTTAGCTGAAGAGCTTAATATTCAGCACCTCGAGGCTTACGGTGACTCTCAGCTCATCGTTAACCAAGTCCGAGGGGAATACGAAGTACGCCACGAAGATCTAATCCCGTACTACTTCGCAGTGCTAAAGCAAGCTCAAAAGTTCGAAGGTTTCTTTATCGAATATGTACCACGAGCTCAGAATGCGTATGCGGATGCTTTAGCCTCCTTGGCAACCTTATTAGCATTGCCACCGAAGACTGAAACAACGATTCCAGTCGTGGGACGGAAACTATACTTTTCCAAAATTCCTATGGAAGAAAACTCAGACGAGACACCGACAGGAGAAGTCTATACAACCTCCATGGAATTTGAGTCTAGAGATTGGAGATTCCCGTACATCGACTATGTCCTATACAGGATCCTGCCTGATGACCCTAAGGAAGCGGCCTCTATCAAAAGAAAGGCCCTCCGATTCTATTACGATGCAGTTTCTCAAGTCCTGTATCGCAAATCGTATGATAGAGTTTTACTTTGATGCCTCTCTCGGAAGGAAGCGAAAGAGGCCCTCAAGGAAGCTCACGACGGAATGTGCGGAGCTCATCAGCCTGGAGCTAAATTAGGAGATCGCCTCCGACGAATCGGCTATTATTGGCCGAAGATGTTTTTAGACGCGGTTGATTACGCTAAACGTTTTCACGCGTGCCAAATTCATGGAGACTTCATCTACCAAGCGCCAGGGAACTTACACCCCACATCAGCAACTTGGCCATTCGAAATGTGGGGTATGGATATCGTCGGACCGATTTCCCCTCCAACATCCAAGGGACACCGGTTCATTCTAGCCGTAACCGACTATTTCTCCAAATGGGCGGAGGCTATCCCGCTGAAAGAAGTCAAGACTTCGAATGTGATCAAGTTCATCAAACATCATGTCATCTACCGTTTTGGAGTCCCGAGGAGAATAGTTCACGACAACGGGACACAATTCGTCAGCTTTGGATTCCAGAGATTTTGTGACAAATTCAGAATCCAAAGTGTTGCATCCACAGCATATTATCCGCCAGCAAATGGTCTTGCAGAAGCTTTTAACAAAACCATAGTGAAGCTTCTCAAAAAGTTTGTTTCCAAAAGCCGGCGCGATTGGGATGAAAGACTTGGCGAATGTCTGTGGGCTTACCGCACGACAGTAAGGACTTCTACAAGAGCTACACCGTTCTCTCTAGTATACGGATGCGAGGCTGTATTGCCATTGGAAATCCAGATCCCTTCTCTGAGAGTTGCTATCACAACTGGGCTAACAGAAGAAGAAAAGCATCAATGACGTCTGTAAGAACTTGAAGCCTTAGACGACAGACGACTTCAAGCTCAGCAACAGATCGAATTGTATCAAGCCCGTATTTCCAAAGCCTACAACAAAAAGGTTAAGGAATGGATTTTCAAGAAAGGTGATTTAGTTTTAGCCAACAGACGACCCATGATGATGACACACAAAACCAAAGGGAAGTTCAATCCTAAATGGGAAGGGCCCTTCGTAATAGAATCTGTCTATTCGAACAGAGCATACCGCCTCATCAACCAAGAAGGAGATAGGCTCATGATGCCAATTAATGGGAAGTTCCTTAAGAGATACTTCCCGTAAATCATGTAGCCCCCTAAACCCCAACCAAATCAGGCTGGGGGTTGCCCATTCATAGTGTAATTCTATCTTGTATTTCGTCATGTTAACACTACACCTCTGACGATTGTAATTGGATGGAATTATTCTAAATAAATAATAAAGGGAATTTCGATAACATTTGCATTATTTTCTATTGTCTTGAACCAGATTGCAGCAAAAAAAAAAGACGATAAAGAGCAAAAGTGATATCGTTTTCATTCAATGTTGTTAATCCAAACACAAAATGAAAAAGATACAAAATTCCTTAATCAAAAACAGGTCAAGAGCTAAACATCAGGCTTCATTAACTTGAGGGTTTTTAGCCTAGACTTGAAGGCAGAGAGTTTCTCCCGGTGAGCCGCTCGGACTTGTCCCTCGATCTCCTTTCTGAGTTCTGCTTCAATAGGAAGAGTAACAACAATGTCTTTACGAGTCTGCTCAGCTGCGTGGAGTGTACGGCAAAATTTCGTATAAATTTGGCCACTTTTATGTTTTTGTCAGACAAGTCCTTGCGAAGGGTCCCTGGGTGATGTGCTCTGGAGATTATCGCCAAGGAAAGAGCCGGCTCCACTTCAGAATCTAAATTGGTGCGCTGCAGCTCCCTGAAAGTTGCTAATTCTGCCTTCAAGAGAGCGATTCCTCCCTGACAGTGCTCAGTCCATGATGCATCCCCTTTAGCCTTGACATCATCCAAACACTGGGTCAAGATGGGCTCACAATCCTTCAAAAGAAGCTCCTTCAACGAGCGCAGACTTCATCGCATCCCCTATTAACTTGGCCCTTTTAGAATTCTTGACCGTAATAGGTATTCGCTTGCGAACTCTCCTGTCATATTCACCTTGCTCAGCAGCAGAAAGAGCCTTCTTACCCGATCTTAAAGAACGAGGTTTAGGAACAGGCTCTTCTGCAGAAATCTCCTCAGTTGTCTTTTCTTCGGGAGAATCATCAATTGGCCTTCCCTCTTCAATCCCCGTAGGAACCTCTTCCTCAGAAGGTTCTATGGTGGACAAGTCCCTAGGAGCTTTAACGGCTCCGGTCGCTTCCTGTTCGCAAGATAGGTACTCTTCCATCCCTGGCAGACGAGTACTCGTAGAACCGCTCCTCGAACGATACAATTCCCGAATCTCGTTTATACATGAAGTATAAACATCATATTCCGAGATCTGAGAAACTTCAGCAAACCACTGGCGGAAATCCATAACAGTAGAGCAGCCAGGCGGTGAGTTGGGTAAGGTGAATTGCGCATGGGTTCCCCCGGCGGAGAAGAAGTACCATGCACGAGCTCCTTCATACAAATTCCCAATCTGAGCTAACGTCGGGTTAGGATTGCCAACATAGTCCAAACTGTCTGGCGAACCGAGAAGGCATGTAAGGCTCGATTATGCACTTCTCCCGTAAGCGGTAGACCAGGTAACCCAACCTGATCATAAGAAGCCAACTGAATATACCCTCATCCAAAGAAGACGAGCCTTCGAAAAGAAAGTCCATGAAGCGGGCATCCTGCATGTCAGCTCCGTCAAAATTCGGAGCGTAACAGAAAATCCGGTAATTGTCCTTCCGGGATAGAAGTTGTCGAGCCCTGACTATATAAGAATTAGTCCACGTGGACGACTCCAGTCTCTGTACAAAGGGAATATAAGCATCATCGCCCTCATGTATTCCCATCATCAATGAACGGTAATGCAACACGAACCAGGCCATTAGATATGTATACGGCACTAGTACACGTGGTTGAGAAGCTTTCCCAGCTTTCTTCTTAGTAGCTTTGACCCCCGAAGCACTGAGAAGTTCCGAAGTCAACACCCTCAGGCCGTTCTGAATACAGCCAACCATAGCAGTAAGGAGGCTCACAGGTTTCCCGTGTGCTAATAAAACAGCAGGGTACACAACTGCAAGTAGAGCCGTGTCAGAAATAGGGACTGTGGCTTGGTAGTGGAAACTTTCAAATTCGACACCAGCTTCAAAGTCACCCTCTGCATGCTCTGTCTTGTAAGTAGCACCAGGAGCTTTAATCCGAGCCTTGGCGTCCTTAAGAGAAACAACTGCGACACGGGATACGGCTACATCTTTCCGGTTTAAGTTTTGAAAGAGGTAGTCTGTCCATAAGGTATGCATAATGCCCGCTCCACGCATCCCAAAGACTTGGGCACATATGTGGAAGTGGCACATCAATTCCCAGAAGGTAGCATAAANTGGTAGTGGAAACTTTCAAATTCGACATCAGCTTCAAAATCATCCTCGGCATGCTCTGTCTTATAAGTAATACCAGGAGCTTTAATCCGAGCCTTGGCGTCCTTAAGAGAAACAACTGCGACACGGGATACGGCTATATCTTTCCGGTTTAAGTTTTGAAAGAGGTAGTCTGCCCACGTGGTATGCATAATGCCCCCTCCACGCATCCCAAAGACTTGGGCACATATGTGGAAGTGGCACATCAATTCCCAGAAGGTAGCATAAATTTCCGGGTGCGCCACCTTCAGTAAAGAAAGCTCCTCGGTGGTGAGGATGAACTCCTCATAGGGTGTTTTTCCGAGCGACAACCCCGATACTGCCTGCATCTCATGAAGAGCAAAACCTAACTCTCCTGCAGGTGTGAAGAATGTGCAGCTGTCCGGATTGTATTTCTCCAACATGGCGAAGAAATTGTGAAAACTCTGCACGATTCCCCATCGTGTAGCTAACACGGGAACTGTGAGACCCGATTGAGCGAGCGAGTCCTTAAGCTCCTCAAGAACGAAGTCAACCATGCGGGTCCACCAACCTCCTTCTCCAGAACAGACCCATCCAGGGGACCTAAATGTCTGGGTAGAGAATTCACCCTGAGTTGCAAGGAATTGGCGGATAAAAATGTTCGTTGGACGTGGCACCTCCGGAACCAGCTCTTTCTTCTCAAACAAACCAGGTTTTAACCCCTTGAGTTGTTCCCCGATTTGTGTACGAGCCCGTCGACCAAATCCAAGCGACACGTTCTCCTTCTCCTTTACTATGTCGAAGGTCAAACCCCGACGGCAGCTCACATTCAAAAAGTAGGAGAGAGGGTACATCCTCTTCATGCTAGGGAGACATATGTGAGATGGTCATCGACTGGTATGCGATCTCCAAATATGAATGCTGGTTTAGGAAACTGGGCATAACCGGCAGGGGTCTCCATGTCTAAATCAGTTATCAGAATCCTGAGAGTAGAGCATTGAGGGAATTTGATCGTTTCCGCTCTTTCCGAATCAGGAAAAGTACACAATGGAATCCTGGTCTGAAGACTGAATAATTCATTCGGGTCAGGTCCACCAATATATCCGAAATGGTGCTCTTGTGAAAGCGGCACGTTTGGGAGAAGCACTGCACAATCAAAAGCAGAAGTTAGTAGCTAGAAGCGAGCTATCGACATGAAGACATAGTCAGAAATACGAAGGCTCATGTCAAAATCTCCAACGCGAAGGTCGAGCCTCGCGTCAGAAATCTCCAACGCGAAGGTCGAACCTCGCGCCAGAAGTCTCAAAACGCGAGAGTCAACCTCGTGTTGAAAAATTTGAACGCGAGGGTCGAGACCCACATGGGATCCCAACCCCGCGTTTTCATTGAGTTAAAACGAGTCATCTTCCTCGTTATCAAGAACTCATCTAGGGTTTTCAGAGAACTTGCCAAGGCAAGTTATCGTGGTCAGCACTCACCACGACAGGGAGGCCCCTGCGACGTCGACGTCGACGGCAAAGTCCCCGCACGAACAAGAACACCGCCAGTGTTCTCAGCCGACGGCATGTCGGGAGTCACCTCAGCGACTCTCTTGGAGTTCGAACCCCGGAGACGAAGTTCGTCGGAGATTTCACCGAAATCAAACGAGAATTCTCGTTCTTGGAAATAGCCGAAATTCTTGAAAGCCAATTGACTTTTGACGTGACCGTTCAGGTCTAGTTATAACAGCCGTCAAGCTGTTAAGAGGGCACGGGATTCTAGGATGTGAATCCCAACCATCTCCAAAACGTGAAGCTCACAGTCGCGTTCAAATTCCACAAGTGCAAGGCTCTAGCTAACGTCACGAAGGCTCGAACCTCGCGTTTCAAATATCAAACGCGAAGGTCACCCCAGCGTTGCAATTCTTCTAAACGAAGAACATGCACTTGTAAGCTCACTTAACAGAGTGTTAATCAAGACCTCTGTATTTCTTCAGCAGAATTCAAATTTCCATTGGGTTAATACTGCACCCCAAAATTCACTTATCAATTCTCAAGAATAGAATGATAAGTCTCCAAATCATTGCCAGTTTATTAGCTCTCCTCAGCAGAGCAATAAATAACTTGTTTTCAGTGGAGTAACAAACTTCCCCAAAATCCTACTCAAATCACAAGTATCACAATTCATCGCATAGCAGTTCTCCCCTGTGAGACGCTATAATATTCTTTCCCCACAAATGTCACGTTAAAATCACACCTCTGACAAAATCAACTTATCGATTCTCGTCAATAGAACGATAAGTCCTCAAAATTGCCCTGATCGCAATATTTCTTCTGTCACGTTAAAATTACACCTCTGACAAAATCAACTTATCGATTCTCGTCAATAGAACGATAAGTCCTCAAAATTGCCCTGATCGCAATATTTTTGCCGTCACGTTAAAATTACACCTCTGACAAAAATTAACTTATCGATTCTCGTCAATAGAACGATAAGTCCTCAAAATTGCCCAGATCGCAATGATCCCCCTGCCAAGTTAAAACTATACCTCTGGCACACCCAGATTTCTTTCAGTGATCAAAACGGAAATAACACAGGAAGAATTCTATTAGTCAACCCCATTTTGGGAATATTCGTCCTCAACAGTTTGAAACTTTCTAGAGTTGTCTTAAACGATAATAAAGAGAGTTCTCTGCATCAGAACCATTGTGGAGATCTATTCTAAGTCAGGAATACATCTCAGGCATTTCTCGTGACTTGTATTTAAAATCAAAACATGATAAATGCAAGAAATAATGTGAGACCAATATCACTTTTTATTCAAGAACTAAAAGAAGGTGATACAAAAAAAAACTTTGTTCTTGTTAAAAGAACATTACAGAAGCCAAACTCACTCACGCATCAAATCAAAAGAGATGAGTTGAGCCTTGAGTTCAGCTAGTTCCGCCTCGTGGTTAGCTCGCACCATAGCTTCAGCCTTTGCTCGGAGTTCATCCTCACTTGGTATGATGATGGCCGCCACTTCCTTCCTGGCGTCTTCCAGGGCTTGAGCTTGTGCATGATAATCTAAAGTACCAGTTGTATGCTGAGTACTAAGGATGTTGACAACGCCTTCTTCGCGGGAGAGTTCAGCTTTCAATCGCAGGACTTCGGCTTCAGCTTCAACTAGTCTGTCCCGAAGCGAATTCATGGAAGCAGTTGAACGTTCTAGTTCTTCTCGCTTCCTAATGTTACGCTCACGAAGCTCCGCGATCTGACGTTCTTTTTCAGCTAAGTTCCGTTCTAGGGTTTTCCGGTGTATCACTTCAGCGACCTGAAGACTAGCCAAAGTGGACATAATTTGCGGCTGAAGGTCACTATGGCCCATGGTCTCGAGCCGTTGTAATTTCTCCTCCAAACGAAGGATAATCTCTGAGCAGTGTTCGAACCATTGAGTTTCGCCCACGCTCCTGACTCCATTCAAGCCTGCTTCCAGAAGAGGTCGAAAGGAATTTAAAGTTCCTTGACCATTCATCAGGGACTCAACTACCGTCTTCGCAAGACTGTTTAGATACACCAAAGAGATTTGAAGGAATTTAGGTGCATTAGCGAGACTGAAAACTGCACCCGAAGATACCCCTTCAGCAGCTGAGATTGATGCGTTAAGATGATGACTAGCAGGCGATCCAGGTGCCGAAGCCGCAGAGGCAATTGAAATGTTCAATTGCGAAGGACTTGAGGTCAAAGCCATCAATGCCTTCGCCTGAGATGAGCTTGGCCCAGCCTCCGTTGGGGTGAGCGAGATCTTCATCACCGCTTTCGGTGAAGTAGCTACTACGGAAGAGTCTTGTAAGGTTTGCCCCTGCAAAGGAGCTGACACCTGCACGATCGCCTGTTCCAGAGGAGAAGTCGTAGCAGTGGTTTCAGGCAACACTACAGGTGAAACAGTCGCCGTAGGAGAGCCAGATAAATGTGGCTCTTGTGGAGGAGCCAACACTTGCGCAGGTTCTTACTCTAAAGGAGCAGCTGAAGTAGTCCCGGGAGTGGGTGAACCTGCACGAAAAAACGGTCGGAACGCAGAAAAAGCATGTGGAAGAAGTCGAAATAAACCAAGCTTACCGGTAAGATAAAAAGGAGTATAACCTGATGCTTTATCAGACGGGACCTTGGGAGCATCATCATCAAAAGTGGTGACGTCATCGATGGAATCATGCTCATCGTCATCTTCACCTTCACCTGACATGTTGTCAACATCAGCGTCCTCATCGCCTCTATTTCCGTCAGCTGCATCACCAGCTGGGGAGTCATCATAATCAACTCGCTCCTCATCACCCTGAACAGCTGAAGACTCCGGAAGACTTGCACCAGCGGCTGGTCTTTTCATAAGTCCCGTTGTAGGACTAGGCATTAAATCATCAGCTTGTGACATTAATGCTGAAGGAGAAGGAGGTGCATTATCTTCGAGACCCCCTGGCTCCAACGCAGGAGACCTAGGAAGATCCATCACCGGAGCAGATTCTGCATCTGCAACCATTAATTCATCTTCTTCGTCCTCAGGAGGATGATAAGAAGAACCTTCGCCCGACAGAGATGGACCATGAGAACGAAGTCCCGCTCTATGCGGCAGGCCAGCCATAGATGATTCCTGTGGTTCGTCATCTTTAGCAGCTTTAATGGCCTCAGCCATCAACTTGGATTTTTATTGGCCTTTGGGAGGAGAATCCACCAGCAGCTTTCGACGGATCTGCTTATCATACTGGCCAGCTTCATCAGCAGAAAGTTTTCTTTTTCCCGCTGCTCTTGTCACGGGAGGATCAACCACTCGTTGCTCTTCCCCTGGAACAGGCTCAGCTGCCTGTTCCTCTTCTTGTCCAGCAGATTGATTCTCGATGGACAGAAACTCATCGATCCCTTTCAAACGGGATGTCTTGGACCCCTTCCTTAAATTATACATATGCCTAATGTCCTTCAGGCAAGATGTATTCAAGTTGTAGTTGGGAGTCTGAGAAGCGGCGTAATACCAATTGCAGAAGCTGATAGAGGTATAGGAGTTAGCAGTTTTGTGGGGAAGCTTGAAGACGGCTTTGGTACAACCTGCTACAGAATAATACCAGGCCCTGGCTCCTTCATATAAGTTGGCTATAACTGAGAGTTGAGGACGAATCATACCCAAATGGGCGAGCAAACCTATAGGGTTGGTAAGGCTCGACGAAACAGTTGACGCCTTGCCGAAAGATCAGATAGCCTGGCCTGATGGATAGAAGCCAGTGAAAAACACCCCCGCTCAGCTGAGTGAATCCATTAGGACCTGCCGTATCCTGATATTCTGCTCCATAGACACCGCCCTCGAAATCAGGGAAACTGCGGTAGATATGGAAGTTGGTGTCTCGCGTTAAGATTTGGCGGATTCTAACCATGTACCCCCCCTTCCCATTTCGCAGACTCTAGTCGCTGCACAAATGGGATGAATGAGTCTCCCGGGGGAGAAGCTGCACTCATTATAGGAGGACAGTGGAGCACGTACCAAGCCATCAAATATGTATAGGCATCGGCACCTGGGGATTGGGAGTTTTGAAGGTCTTGTGACCCTCAGACTCCACCTCTGTAACACCAACAAAGTCAGAGGCCAACTCCCGCAGTCCATACTGTAAGCAACCCACCATGGCGCTGAGGAGGCTCACGGGTCTCCCATGTGCTAAGAGAACAGCTGGGTAGACCACCTCAATAGCAAGGGCATCGATCGGCCTGGTAGGAACGACGCAACGCTTGAGCCACAACATCAAGAATCCAGCCAGCAACGCCGCGTCGGAAATTGGAATCAGAGCTTGATAATGGAAGCTTTCAAACTCTGTATGAGCCGGGAAAACATCCTCCTTGGCCTCATTGGTGTAATGGGAGGTAGCGTCGTCAATACGAGCCTGAACCTCTTCCAAAGTGCTGACAGGCAATCGGGTCACAGAGCCTCCTTTAATGGTCAAGTTCCGGAATAAATATTCTGCCCAAGACACTTGTTTGATGCCGCTTCCGCGAGCCCCCGTCAGCTGCATGCAGATATGGAAGTGACACATCACTTCCCAGAGAGTGGCGTAAATTTCTGGGCTGGTCTTCTTCAAAAGCTTAAGTTCCGCAGATCCCGGAACAAATTCTTCATAGGGTAAATCCCCGAGAATAAGACCTGAGACTTCGTGCATCTCGTGAAGAGCGAAGCCTAACTCCCCCACAGGGGTGAAGAAAGTGCAAGTCTCGGGACTATACTTCTCCAATATAGAGAAGAAGTGAAAGTGGCTCTGAATAATCCCAAACTTAGTAGCCCGCACTGGAACCAGTAATCCAGCTTGGGCAAGAGGGGTTTCCAATTCCTCCATAACAAACTTAGTCATCTGGGCCCACCATCCTGTCACTGGAGAATGAACCCAACCAGGAGCTCTAAATCCTTGTGCGGAAAATTCTCCTTTCTTTTCCAAAAACCTCTTAACAAAGGTCTTCGCCGGGCTGGGCACTTCGCCAAGGGGATACTCCTTAGCAAATAAACTCGGCCGCAAAGCTGTCACCTGCCGGTTATAACCAACTGTGCGGACCCCGTGAAAAGTCAAAGTCCCGAGAGCAACCCCATCTTGATCCTTAACCAGGGGCCAATCCATATGCCTTGGGACAGAAGCACACTGGAAATAAGATATGGGGAACATCCTCTCCATATTGGGCAAGAAAAGGTTGCGGTCCCCAACTTTCCGCAACCACTTATAGTCCCCATCATAAGCAGTGCTTGCGTCGAAGTCAACAAAGTCCCCGAAAAGATATCCAGGTTTGACTATTGGCTTACGGCTTGGGCTTTCAAGTCGGGCGTCCGTAACCAATGTCCTAAGAGTATCGGAAGAAGCTTGGGTAATTATTTCTACGCGACTCTTCTCCCTAATTCGGAAAACGGGGAGTTCTTGGCGTGAGCTGAAGGCCATGTTCATGTCCGCACCACCTTCATGCCCAAAATGGTGGCGAAAAAGAAGAGGTTCACTGGTATGGCGCACTGCAAAAGGAAGAAAAAGTTAGACAACTCAAAAGCAAAACTCAGACGCGAGAGTCGAACCCCGCGTCAGATAAGTTCAGACGCGAAGGACGAACCCCGCGTCAGATAAGTTCAGACGCGAAGGTCGAACCCCGCGTCAGATAAGCTCAGACGCGAAGGTCCAACCCCGCGCCAGAAAGTTCAGACGCGTAGGTTGACCCTCGCGTCAAAAATCTCAGACGCGCAGGTCGACCCCCGCGTCAAAAATCTGAGACGCGGAGATTGAACCCCTCGTCAAAAATACCAAACGACGGAGTCCAGCCCCGCGTTATTGAAACGAGTTTCCTCGTTGATCTCAAGATCAGAACTTGCCGAAGCAAGTTTAATGACCACGGAGGTCGTACTCACCACCAATCAAAGGAAGTTCGGGCGGCACATTCGCCTGAGCAGCAGCGCCGCCGGCCGG
>NC_033800.1:15216476-15238083 GCF_001876935.1 Asparagus officinalis
CGATCAGACGGAGGGAGCAATCAATCCACTAAATCTTTGATCCAAAGTATTCCGAAAATTCGTCCCAGTCAACCGCGAACTTTCGAAAACTTTGGAGGGGGTTCTGTAGGCTGTCTAAAAATCACAATAGATAGCTTATCCAAACAAGCTCCGACAATGGAGGTCACAATCAGACGACTTTCTAATCACTGCATCCGCAACTCCACAATCGCCACAAACACGACCTCACTTCTGAGATGATTGATCTTGATGGCTGCGACAACAGCACTAATATTATATTAACAACTATTAGAGATGCTGATGAGTAGTGGGATGATTTCAGAAATAAAAGGCTGGACTTAGTTGGTGAGTTGCTTGGTAGAGAGCTGTGGGCAAATATTCATCTTCAAAACACTATGGATGTTGATTCCCGTCTAGCTCCTACAACGAAAGCTACCATCAAATAGCTTTCGGGTCGGTGAACGAAAGTTGCGAATGGAGGGCTTTTCACATAGATCGAGAGGAGTTACAATTCAACGACACTTCCGACAACGGATGAAAACTCTATTCAGCAGTCTTCACAATCTACAGTGAAAGTTACAAACTGACGACTTTCACACTCCACAACAGCTAAAGCCAGGATTACCGAACAACGGTCCTTGCAATGCAACACAGAAGAAGCTACAAGTCAAATAGCTCATTCTGAGACGCGGATGTCATCCCCGCGTCACCACTTTGGAAATGAAGGCGACCCCCGCGTCGCCAAGCCACAGTCTAAACACGGGCGACCCTCGCGTTCATAGGGGTCCAACCAACAATGACCCCCGCGTCTTCAAGCCACAGGCCAAACGTGAGCGACCCTCGCGTTCGTAGGGGTTCAACCAACACTGACCCCCGCGTTTCCAAGCAGGCAACAAGCTAAACGCGAGTGACCATCGCGTTCAATGCGACCCTCGCGTCGACAATGCACAAGCCAAACGCGAGCGACCCTCGCGTTCAATGGTGTTCAGCTAACACCCAACCTCGCGTCTCAATCCTAAGAAGCGAAGTTGGGTTCTGAACGCCAGATTGGGCGTTTGACTTGTTCAAACATGAGTCGAACGGTTTCAGAACCGTTTATCCCACGTTCTAAGGGATTTTCGCCCACGTAGGAGCGGATATAGGGGTCAGTTACAACCTCCTATCCCCCTATAAAAGCTCAACGAACCCAACAGAGCAAGGGGTTGGATTTTTGAACCACAGAGGTTGGATTCTAAAGATCTAAACTGTACAGGTTGGAGATTTGGCAGCAGTAAAATCCTTAAAGATAGGATTTTTGAATCAATCTCAGGAGATCAAATCTGAGGGGGATTCGTCAGCAACAGAATGACAGCTTGATCATTAACCGAATTTTCGGTTCCAACAACTCTACTCACAGAGTTCAAACTCGTTCAGAGTTCTTAAAAACTCATTCAGAGTTAAACACCAAACTTTCCACAGAAGTTCATTGTTCCCACGAGAGAGAGACAGTCGGATCTTCAACGGAGAGCAAGTTCGACGCAAGCAATCGAAGGAGACACTCTATCGCTACCGAGAAGAACCCAGTTTTAAACAAAGGGGAAAACCAAATTCGTTTTCCTCTCTTTTGTAATCAAGTTGTAATCGAGATCAAAGGAATCAAAGTCAAATTTTATTTATTCTCTTCTTTGCAATTTTTCCAACAAACAAACTCTATTCCCTCACACCTTCAATGGGGAAGACTTTGATCATTGGAGCAGCCGATTTGAAGTTTGGCTTAAAGTCTTTGATCTATAGAAAATTGTTGATGAAGGCTTTGATGATCCAGAAGATGAGACAAGTTTATCAGGCGAAAAGAAGAAAGCTTTGGAGGCAAATCGAAAGAAAGATATTGACGCTTGTAACCAGATTAATCTTGCAATCGAGAAGGCAGTGTACGAAAAAATTTCGAAGGCAAAAAATGCAAAGGAGGCATGGCAAATCCTTAACAAAACTTACAAAGGCAATGACAAAGTAAAAAAGGTTCAACTTCAAAGTCTCAGATCAGAATTCGAAGAGTTACAGATGAAGGAAGATGAAAGCATTGACGAGTTTTTTGCAAAGAGTGGTGTTAGGGGCACACCCCCTAACACACCACCAACCACACCCCCCTCTCCCATCGCTACAGTAAACCGGGTCCCACATGGGATTTTAAAAATTTTAAAATCTCATGTGGGACCCGGTTTACTGTAGCGATGGGAGAGGGGGGTGTGGTTGGTGGTGTGTTAGGGGGTGTGCCCCTAACATTATTTTTTTGCAAAAGTTACATCGGTGGTTAATCAAATGGCCACAAATGGAGAAGCTCTCGATGATCAAAGAGTGGTGGAGAAGATTCTACGTTCTATGCCTCAAAAATATTTTTCTCTAGTTACTATACTTGAAGAACTTGACAGAGTGTTCGTCTTGTCTTCATTCTCAACCATGATGTTCACATTGGTCATATTTGAAAGTAACTTCGTGAAGTTGTTGACACGCCCCCTAATGGAAACTCCTCTCTTCATCTTGAACTGGTAAAACCTTTTCTTCAAGTGAAGCCAATTCTCAATACTCTTCGTAAGGTACTTCTCATTGAGCGTTTCCCACAATCTCTTCGTCGACGTCTAGTTCATCACATCATAAATAAGATCAAACGTCAAGCATGACCGAATAACTCCACAAGCCTTACTGTTCATCTTCTTCCAAACATTGTCCTCCATATCAGTTGGTTTCTCTTGTAACTCAAGAATCTCCTCCAAATTCTGTACATCCAACGCATCCATCATCTAGCACCTCCACAAACCGAAATTAATATTGCCATCAAACTTCGGAACATCAATCTTAGTATTATTGATGCTCAGACTCTGTATCACATTCTTAAGAGATGACCCCGATGTGCTTGCTTCTCCCATGTTGTAGATCTAATTCTCCAAGTAAGAATCCTTCAGTGAATCCTTCGAACAAGCCTCAAGCCAAACCTGAAGCTTTGATATCACTTGTTGTGCGCAACAGAACTCGAATCACACGAAAGTGCACGAACAAGAACAAGATAAATCATAACCCAACCAGCAAAACACAATCAGCACAGCAAGACAAATGAATTTTACGTGGTTCAGCAAGTTACCTACGTCCACGGGGCAAGGAGGAGAGAGTTCTTACTATGAGAAATCAAGAGAATATAAATAGGGTTACAAATCTCACCAATAAGCCCTAGAACAAATCTTTCTAGATCTCTCACAAATTCTCCCACAATTGATGCATAATTTTCTCTCAAAAGTCTACTCAAATCGTCCTTGCTTAACCCTAATTAATCAGGTTTAGGGTTATTTAGGGTTATATATCAACAGCAAACAAAACGGGTCAGAAACCTGAACTTAACCCAGACCCAATACGCGGTTGACCGCCATGGTCGACCGCACACCCACGACAGAAAACAAATCGCCTGCAGGGTCTTCATGGTCGACCACGACGGTTGACCAAATCGATTCCCGAGACATAAATCGATTATAGGGTCTATACGGTCGACCACGACAGTCGATCGTCTCAACTCCAGAAAGCAGCTCAGGTCTCGTGCATGTTTCCGTTCAACTGTAGCTGACTCACGGTCGACAGCTTCCTAAACATTTTCGCTGATGAATTTTCTGGACAGTTATTCCCGTGTCTCACTTCTACATAAAAATACCTGCTCCGCAATCGTCTTTTTTTCCTTCATAACGAAAATTGAAAGTTGGGTGTTTTTAATATTTTGATGATGACGTATTTCGCTGGGCCGTTTACGAGTGATAGGTGGCTGAGGTCTTCACAAGCCACGTGAGACCAAGATTGCCGGGATTTTCGTTGGAAGTTTATGGCCGTCATGCGAGTGGCTGAATCTGGCCGGGCCTATTAAGAAATCAAGCAACGCCCAAGAATAAAAATAAAACGGGCCTGAAGTTTTGCTACCCGTAAGGCTATTGCACGTGAATTTGTGGTGGATAACAATAGATTACGTCAGTTTAGCCTATGGGTGACATCACGATTCACATGGGTCATTTATGATTTAAAAAATTTTAAGTTAGTCTAGTTAACTTTTGTATTTAGACAGACAAAGTGTTAATCTCATTCTCAAGTACCCCGGACGAGTTTTAAGTTCTCTCAGTAAGGTTGATTATTTCATAAATTATGTAGTGATATATATTAATTTTTTATAAAACGGTGGGGCCTCCTACCTATACAATCAATATAAAACTGGAATGTTTGAAAGGATGGTGATGCTTCAAAATTGTTAACCGTTTGTTCTCGGGTAAATTTGTGTATCAGATCTACCTGTTGGGAGCCCAGCCCATTGTTAACGTTTTTGTATAGGGACGTGACACAACAATATCGGTGTTTATTATTTAAAAATAATAAAACAGAAAAATCCTCATGGGCGAGACGCGAGATTCGATCCCGTGGCCGAGCATGACCCGAATCAGGTCCTAGCCAGGAGCGAGCCAGGACGAAGCCCAGGCCAAGCAATTTAAAAGAGGTCATAGTTCTTTTTAAGTTGCGAATTTGACTTATAATCATTTTCCATGCGAGACACTTCTTAGCAAATAAACATCTCAAAGTATTTAAATATTGTAGATAAACACAACACAATTAAAAAGAAGAGTGGTGTTAGGGGCACACCCCCTAACACACCACCAACCACATCCTCCTCTCCCATCGCTACAGTAAACCGGGTCCCACATTGGATTTTAAAAATTTTAAAATCTCATGTGTGGCCCGGTTTACTGTAGCGATGGGAGAGAATGGTGTGGTTGGTGGTGTGTTAGGGGGGTGTGCCCCTAACATTATTTTAAAAAGAACCGGATCTCTCTACGTATATATCCAAGAACACGGCGCAACATTGGGAACTAAAGTGTAGCTTTTAGAAATTTTATTGTATTTAAGTGAGGCAGTTTACAAGTCGAGGCTATTTACATCCCACATCGCGCGGTGTCTGATCCTTTCTTTTACTTGCAAATGATTTGCTGCAAACGCAGAGCAGAATGCGGCCGTGTCGACCGGTAGGTAAGCTCGTGTTCCACATTCGTCCGGTGCCCTTTCCCTTCGGACCCGTTCTTAGCCGCAGCGCGCGCAACGTAATTCGCCCGCGGCAACAACCGAAATCGTATTCGTTCGTACTCGTACCCTGCGAGCACTCGTACGCCCTCAACCTGTTCGACGAAAATTCCGCTGCCCCTAAAAACACTCGGCCACCGTCGCTCCACCTTCTCTCTTTGCCGCCGTCATCTTCCCCCTATTCCCCGCTCCAATAATCAGACACAGCAACAGTAATTTTCTTCGAACTTCCAACACCCTCCTCACTCCCTCCTCATTGAATTACTTATTGCCCCATCGCTCTCGCCAAATCAAAACGGCGCCGCAAAAAAACACAAAATAAAAAAAAAATGCGCCCATACCTCCTCCTCCTCCTCCTCTCCCTCTCCTTCTCAGTCACTTCGCCATGCGTTCCTCTACTCTCGGATCAGCGCCTCCTCTTCAAACGCTTCAATGCCGAACCCCAGAGTATGTGGACGCCCACGTTCCCGCCCGCCCACTCTTCCCGCCAACTCCCCCCGCCTGCTCGTACCCCATCAGCTCAACCACATCCTTCGCACCACACTACGGCCTCCCCCGAAGGCGTCCGCGTACGTTCCTCGGCCACCTTCGTCAAACTGCTCGGCCCCGTGGGCCACCATCGGTGCTCACTCTCGGTCCGTCTCGGATCCTTCGGCGACCAGTACGACGCGCATCGCGCCGTCTGGCTCGGTGGCGTCGAGCTCCTCCGCACGAGCACCGCTGAGCCTACTGACTCCGGCATATTCTGGCGCGTCAAGAAAGACGTGACCAAGTACCGGTCGGTCTTTGAGAAACCCAATAATTTGTCAATGATGCTCGAGAATTTAGTCAACGAGGAGTTTACTGGCGTTTACCACTGTAATTTGACCGTTGAATTTTACCCTGATGATGGTGATGATGATGAGGGTTATGTTGCTCGGAGAATGAATAGGGAGGTGATTTCATTGCCGAAGGAGAAGGAAATGGCGGGCGATGATGAGCCGGCTGATTTGATTCTGCCCATTTCGAACCTTAGCCCCGAAAACGGGTATTGGTTTCGAATTCAGAATAAATCCGATGATGTTCATTCCATGAACGTTACGATTCCGATGAATGCTTATCGAGCTGTTCTTGAGGTTTATGTTTCGTATCATTCGAATGATGAATTTTGGTACTCGAATCCTCCTGATTCGTACATTGAGCAGAATAACCTGACGACTCGGCGAGGGAACGGAGCGTTTCGTCGAGTGTTTGCTACGATTGACGGGAAATTGGTTGGCGCCGTTGTTCCTTTTCCAGTTATATTTACCGGTGGAATTAACCCGTTATTTTGGTCTCCGGTGGTTGCCATTGGTGCTTTCAATCTTCCGTCGTATAATTTGGACATAACACCATTTCTTGGGCTTCTTTTGGATGGAGATCCCCACGAATTTGCGCTCAATGTAACTGATGGCATTTCCTTCTGGCTCGTTGATGCGAATTTGCATTTGTGGTTGGATTCAGAATCTACGTCAGTGGCTGCAAAACTGGTTCAATACATTGCACCTCCTCTCTCCATTTCCCGTACCTCAAAGTTCTTCCACCTGAACGGGACTTTTAAGATCGATACAGGGAGCAAATTCCACTTCACCGGATGGGTAAATTCGTCATTTGGAAACCTGACTACCGATATCAATCATAAGCTGAAGTTCAAACATTTGCTTGTGTTCCTAAAGGATGGGAACTATACAGAAGTGCATGTGAAGGCTAAAGTCAAAATGGGTGTGAGAGTCATCAAACCCTCAGGATTGTTGCTATCTCAAAGAGCTCATAAGTACAAATATCCCCTTATGATTATGAGTTCGACTTTGGCTGGAGAAAACAACACGTACACAATGAACACTAGTCTATCTCATACATTATATGAAGAAAACTTATCATTGCATGGCGATAAAGTGCTAAGTGCGAAGGTTTTGAGTGATTCGCAGAACGCCGATGGTTGGATGCTTGTTCAGGATCATAATGTTCTGTCAGGATCAGCTGCAACTAAGCAGAGTTATAAGTATAAAAGCAATGAGGGATGTTACAATAGGAAAGTGACTGCTGAGGACGGAGAAATTTTGGAGGATACTAAGACTACTGTATGCCCCCCTCCACCATCTTAATGTGTTTTTAGTGGATGCATTAGGTTTCTATGTCAAGGTTATGTGTTCAGAGTTTAGAGGGTGCTTTTGATCCTTTGTTGTACTCTATGTTGCTATCAGGTTTCAATAAAGCATGCCCCCCTTTTAGAGAAATCACACAAAGCAGTGCAGTTTTTTTACTTTTTACTGCATTTGATTGTCTTCAGCGTTCACTTTCTCCTTCTGTATTCTTGTTTATTATAGGGTGTGTATGCTGATACTTGATTTAGATTTGGGGATAGGAGTTTATTCTGTAGAATGATTTTGGGATAATTGTGGCAGCTTGTTATGGTTCTCTTAGACTGTAGGCTAGGATTAGGCATTTGATGATTAAAATGGATTTGGATTCTCTTAGAAGTTGTATCCCCATGAATGTCACTCATTTCTAATTTATATTCGAGGGGGCAAATCACAATCATTAATCAATTGATGGTTGGATCCAAAGTAACGGTCTCTCCACTACTTTCCGCTACTTTTTAATAGAGAGGATCTGAATACTATTAAAATAGCCTCTCCCTGCACTTTCTTTTCTATTGGCAGATTCTACTACAATCAGCAACTCGAATGACCCTACCTATCTCTCTAAATTATGAGAATCTTTGTAGGACAGGATGAGGGTACAAGGAAGTATCAAATTCAAAAGCATCCGGGGCCTTGAAGATCCTTGTTTATTTGGAGATCATAGCTTTGCAGGAACCAACCCTTCTATTATTTATGTACTGTAAGTCTGTAATTGAATTTCTTATATAACCTCAAGCATTTACATTACAAACTGGAAATATTGAAACTCATAGGTGTTCGTTTCGAATCCTATAATTTTAAGATATGGATTTCACCATGGGATTTAAAATCCATAGGTTTTTTAACATGGGTTGAGATTTCTAAAATGTTGTTAGTTTCATCAATATTTTAGAATATGTAATCCTATAATTTGTATTTTGTTTGTTTCAAACTCAAATTGTAGCATTATAAATTTTAGAATTTGAAATCTAGCTTAAATCCTCTCTCAAAGAAGGGATTTCACAAATGCTACAATATATTAGTTTTTAATTATTTGGGTATTCAATATCCCAAAATTTATTTTGAATAAAATAAAGGTTATGGAATCCATAAACTCAAAAAAAAAAAACCACTTTTTCATCCTAGAATTTGTAATCCACCGCTATATCCCAAAAAAAAGAGTTGAAACAAACACCCCAGAATATATTATGTCTGCTTCTGTTCATCTGTGTTTTCTCTGGTGTAGAAAATTTCAAAGGAAACCAACCAGTTGGTAATATTAAAACATGCTGTAGTTTTCTCAAAAGTAGACCCACATTGGTCCGTGACTGAATCATAAAATGTTACCAAATCTTTTGTGCCTGCTCAACGCACAGCACACAAGTTTTGATGTCGTACAATGATTTTCTTTTATCACAACAGTACAACTTCCATACTCTGAACCTAAAGATACAGTTTCTACTAATGATGGCTTCACATTTTCATGATATTACAAGGGATGGGTGCTATCTTTAAGTTCATGAATCACGAAAAGGCATTTGATATTCTTGTTTCGGGTTCCTTTGTCCAAATTTGTGCCTGAATATTAAAATACCTACATCACCACCCCAATAGGAGGACATCATGATTAAAATGAGGAGGGAATCTTGTACATCCTAATAATCAATTAGAGAAACATGTAGGCCATGAAGATAAAGGAGATTATCACATAAGTAAAGGGCAGGCAGAGATAAGACATACATGATGGAATAGCCAATTATTTTCTTTACGTAAGTTCGCAGCACGCAAGGATCAGGATCCAAAGTGTACTGGAGCCCAAAATAAATTTTACATTTACATTGCATGCAGGAAAGAGTATTTACGAGTTACCACGCATCTCCCAGAAAGACATTAAAGAATAAAGAGAGACATTTCCCTTTTTTACAATTTTTTAAGTTCTGCTTCAGCAATCGGAAAGGTGTTTTCTTTCGAAGGATCAATTCGGCAAACACAATAAATCAGATTTACTGAAATCAATTTCGATCCAAGTTCATAATCTTAGTCCGACAACTTCATTACCTGGAGCTAATACAGTTTTAACCTATCCCGATTGTGGCCAATAATTAGGCCGTAACCAACCCAAACGGGCATTAATTGGTTTGAAATAAACCAAATTATGTCAGGCAACTAAATTGAATCTATCTCAAAACTTGAATCAAATAAAAATAAACAAATATTTGTTCTAAACCAGCTTTAATTGAAAATAGCTAAACTTTTTTTTTAATAGAACAGTAATAGCTTCAGTATGTTAAGCAAATATTGAATAAAATTTGCACAACTTCGAGCCTTGTGATTTAAGTGAGCCATATCTTCCTTCAGGTTCTTATTCTGTCAAATCATTTTACGATCTCATAACCTCGGGTGGAGTTACCTCTCGCTATTACAAATTCATTTGGAACTCCCCTACTCCTTTGAAGGTTAAAGTGTTTTTCTGGATTGCCAGCAAACACAAGTTGAATACCAGGGAGAATCTGGCTGCTAAAGGCTGGGAAGGCAGTCTGCTCTGCCCTCTTTGTAATGAGGTCATCGAATCTCATGATCACATATTCACTAGGTGTGCCATCTCGTCTTCAATGTGGTCTCTTCTTCTTCCACTCATCCCATCTATTGATAGGCCTCAAAACCTGGCTGACATGATCTCTCAATTTCACTTCAGCAACCAATCAGGACATCATTTCATTATGGAGAGTCCTTTTGCCGTGCTTCTGTTGGTGTTTATGGAATAGCCGCAACAACTTCGTCTTTAATGGGACTGAAGTCAGTCATCGTCGCATTGCTTCTAATGTAGCTAGACATGTTCTATTTTGAACAGGTACTAATGCTAGTAAATCTGGACCTAAGCTTCATCAAGCGACAATTAACCTGGGACTGAAGCATATCGCACAATCTAACAGCGATGCTGATGTGGGTGATAACTTCTCAACCGCAGGTTGATCCTCCTATCCTCTTCTCTGTTGTGTTCCTGGCCTCCTTTTGAAGACACTGAAGCTCTCAGCCTTTTTTTTGGAGCTTTTCGCATTTTGTTTGATGCTTGGCAGATGTTGAAGCTTTTAGTCTATTTTGGAGCAACTGTAGTTTTGTTTTGATGCTTCTCCAGTGCTTATGTGTAGCAAGTCTTATTGAGTCTAGTTTGGTCTTTGTCCACACTTTGGTTAGACTTGTATCAGTTGTTAGATTGTAATCTGTTACTAGAAACATCTTTTATATATAAAATAGAACACTAGTCATAGCTTCAGTATGTTAAGCAAATAAAATAATTACAAGTACACAACTCTATAGCTCATCAGGATATTCTGAAAGGACGAGGTACCTTTTAAACACAACTTAAACGCAACGTCGACAATCGGGTGAGCAGCATGGTTACAAGTCCTTGAGATATTCTCGAGTTGCAAATATTGAATAAAATTTGCACAACTTCGAGCCTTGTGATTTAAGTGAGCAAAAATCTACAAGAAGGATGTGGGGAGCAATTCTTAATCCAATTAGTATTATTTATAACATCTTATTCAAGAATCACCTTCAAACATTCTTAATTAATGCATGATTCCAATCCATGTAACATAGCTAATGCTTCTGCTGCAGCTGCGCGGATGCCCGTGAAACTAAAAACTAGCTCTACAAAAACCAGTTTATACTTACCAAGACCAAGTAGACCGTCACTACTCTGGTTTGGTTTATAAATTGCCGAGCTGACGCTTATATAGCCGTAAACCTGTTCACATTTTGAGTAGAAAGTCTGCAGCCCTGCGAACCTGAAGCAACATTATTGACAGAAGATAGGATGATAACATTATTGAACAATAGAAGAACCAAGCTGAAAATGATAGCTCCAAGTTGTAACACTTTGAGAAATAAAAGATTACAAACATAACCTGACAACAAAGGTAAAGACACTAACATTGGAAAATAACCGTGGTTCCAAAATGTCTAGTACAAAAACATATGTGAACTAGAGAACTAAGAATCTACATTCAGTAGTTGGGAAAAGACACCCAAAACCTTCCAAAATTTCAAAACAGTCAAAAGTGTTACCAGGAACATAAAGTGTATTACATCTCACTGCAAGAAAAAAACAAAGCATGAGAAGCCACATACAACATATCAAATAGCTGATCAATAATCCACAAGTAAATTCGATAATTGGTGGACAGGAAGTTTGTTAATGATTTTGACCTCTTCAATAATTTAGAAGAATATTGTGACAGCATAGTTATGGGCAGAGCTGAAACCTAAATGCTAAAAAGTTCAACAATTTTTACACGAGATCATACTGCAACATATTTTGCATAAAAGGGACTCATCTATTGCTTTGCTTTTGTAAGATGGCAATGATCTCTGAGAACTGAGGGCGTTTTGATGGGCAATTATTCCAGCACTTCATCATTAATGACCTCAAAACTTGAGGGCAGTCTCTGGGAATCTCAGGTCTCAATCCACATGCAGCAATGCCGACTGCTGCTTGAACCGGCGAGTATGAAGAGTATGCAGCCTCACCGGTTACCATCTCCCAAATCACCATGCCAAAGCTATACACATTGCTCATCCAAGTCTCTGTCACAGTCTCTGGATCTCCAGCAATGATCTGTGGATGTAAAAATGTCGAAAATAGATTAGGCACTTGTTCTCTCAATTGAGCTAGAAAATTAAAGAGTGCATTTTTAAGTAACAATAATGGTTAATAATAGCTAATAGAACAGGATGGCTATATTCACCCACCCATTCAAAAGAGTTATGAAGTGAAAATTATGCCTAATTTTATATTTCTTGCAACTACTACATTCCAGTTGGGGGGAAAAATAAAATCCTCGAAATAGTAAGCAAACCCAGAGCCTAGATTAAAAAACTCCCGTTTGAAATCTGATCACACACCAATTTTGTTTCCCTTGGCCCATTGTTCCCAAGTTTAATTTCACAATTTCTAATAAAATTTCAAAAAATTGCAACTCCCTTGTGGGATTACCACATATAAAAAAGAAATCCTGCACACGCGGTAAATTCAACGCATAGGGTCAACTGAGCATCGAAAAAGCTCAAGCATCAGCTTCACTAGCATGGCATTTTTGACAAGATAAGATAAGGAACAGCTGATTGAATATTATAGCATAATTGCAGTGTAAATCAAGGGAAATCAATTTCATGACAAAAGGTTTCTAACAAAAAGTTTAGCATATTTGGAACGAGTAACTGGACTTGCTAGAAGAATCAAAATATTCACACTTAGTATTGGCAAAAAAAAAACATATAAAGAATAGAACTGCCTTCAATCCAGGTTCTGCTTAGTTCCTAATTTTATACTCTCTTAGATCTATTTTTGGTTCTTCAAGTGATTGCAAGCAAACCAACCCAAGTGAACAATTGCCGTTTATCGAGTCTATGTAAAACCGAACTTTCTTACTGAACAAAGAATTCATATAGAATCAAACTATTTCTCACCTCAGGAGCTAACCACCGATACCCCGCAGTTTCATACTCAGTAACCTCCCCAACATTATTGCAAGAAGTAACAATCCCCATATCTCCAAGAAAAGCATTCCCTTGCCTGTCCAACAAAATCCTCTGCCCGTTCAAATCCCTATAAGCAGCCCCGTGGCTATTCATGAACATCAGCCCTTCGGCCAAATCCACCGCTATCCTGATCACCTCCCTCACCCCAATCTTCTTGCTCCTCTGTATCAGATCGTGCACCGATCCACCCTCCATCATCCTCATCACCACACAAAGCCCGTTGCACTCCTCGATGCAAATACCCACAAACTGAACAATGTTTCTATGCCCGCAGGTCATAAGTTGTAGCAAATCTTGTCTGATTTCGAATTCATAAGCACTTCCCTTCTCACACCCTCTCAGCTTCTTGATCCACACCTTCTTCCCTCTGTAAACCCCTTTAAACGAGGTTAGTCCGACTTGGTCGACGAACTCGATCTCTTCGGAGCTAATCATCCATCGGGAAACCTCGTCGCCGCACGACCGAACCGCCCCCCACTCGTCGACACCGACCACGATCGACGACTCGGGCAGCGGGCACGGCAACTGAATCTGATCCCCGTCGAACCCTCCGTCTTCCTCGACATTTCTCGAGTTCTCGTCCTGGCATCCGCACAGCCCAAATGGCAGCTTCACCCCCACAATATTCGCTGCGCTTCCTGAACCGCGATCTATCGCCGCTCGATTCCTCGCTTCGCCCTTCTGGCCCCCGCTCCGCACCGAAACCACCACCACCCCGAGACTCACCCCCTTCTTCTCAAAGATCTGTACCTTCTTGCAGGCAAATTCAGGAGCCGCGTCAAGCGAGCTCGAGAACGGCGCGCACGGAGACCAGAGCAAGCCCAGGCGAAGCTGAGCCTGAGGGCGGCGCCGGCCTCGTCCTCGCTCCTGCCCTGCTTGCCTGGATGTGGACCGCAGGCGCGTTCGTCCGCGGCAGGCCTGCTCGACCAGCTGGCGTTGCTAGCAGCACGTCCTTACATTTGCGAACGCGCGACGCCTGCGCGTAGCTGCGCACATTTCGCAGCGGTTTGCACACATAGTAACGAACGTATCCAAATGTCAAGCGGTCGTGATCGATTCCGGTACTGTCGGGAGGCGAGTCGAAATGCCGGCGAGTCATGTGAGCAGCTTGTCGGGCACATTGTGAGCCGGGGTAGAGCGAGGAGGCTACCGGACCAGGGAACCGCCCCAAGGCCAGGCAAGGTGAAGGCTTGAGGCCCGGAGGAGGCGAGTCGAAGAGGTTGGTTAGCTGGAGAGGAGCTGGGCAGATTGTTGCGGCCGAGGCGCTGCCATTTCGTTAGTGGGGGCGCGGCCACAGGAGAGGGAGGGCGCGAGGCGAGGAGGAAGGAGGAGGGGAGAGCTCGGGAGCGGTCGGGGTTTTTCATGAGGACCTGCTCGACCAGGTCCTCATCCGGTGCTTGGCCGGCCTGACCAGCATTGCCTAGGGCTGCCGCCATTTCCTCAGTTTTTAGGGGGGCGGCAGTGCAATTCTTTTTTTTTTTTTTTTTTTGGGGGGGGGGGGAGGGGGGGGGTTATCAAGGATTATTGATGGCGGATGAATCGATGGTGTGAGGCTTTTTGGGGGAAGGGTAGAAGGATGCAAGGGATGGGAGACGCTTTTTGAATGGAAGCTCGCGCCAGCATGGAGGAGGTTGGGGGGAATGGAGGTGGGGTCTTGGGATGGAGACGCTGTCCCCTACTTTTCTCTTTATTTTTTCTAGGTTTTTTTTAAAATTAATTAAAAGAAAAAGATTTTTGACACATGTAGGCTTGTACATATTCAATTTTTTGTTTATTCGGAAGATGCTGCATTTGCATCTTTCACGATCATCACCAAGTTGTACGAGTCACACAGTTGCATTGTGGAGGTTAGATACGGAAATATTGATGGGCTTTACATAATATTCAATGGCCCGGAAAAAGCTAAAATAAATTTAAGTGTACTGAAGTGTCGAGCTGCTTTATCATTTAATTTTAGTTTAATATTTATGTTGGTGTATAAGAGCATCTCCAAAAGCTTCATCATAATTTCTCTAAAATGAAGAAGCAAAATGTCAAATTCTCTAAAAAAGGTTTGCTCCAACTCCAACAGCTTCCCTATTTTAGGGATTTAGACATTTATTACAACTATAAAACATCCTACAAACTCAATAATAATTAAGAAAATAAATGTTTGATATTTTATTATAACAATATAAGACTCAATAAAGTATTAGATATATATTTTTTTTCTTCTTTGGAGAATGTGAGATATTTATGATAATGTTACTTTTAAGAATTTGAAGAAGGAAGAATTTTGGCAGAATGCTGCAGATTTGGAGAAAGATCCTCTTTTTTTCTTCTTCATCCCCATTTTAAGGAATGAGATGGAGAAACAGTTGGACCTAAAAATAGTTGTATATTCTCCAAAATTAAGTATTTTAAGAAGATGAGAAAGCTGTTGGAGACGGTCTAATGCATATGGAGACATGCGCCTTAAAGACAATCTATTAATCGTAACGTGTATTACACATTAGTACGAGTCTCAAAATAAATCTAATTGGTAAAAAGTCGACGGCAGAGCTCTAAGCCCACCCAAGTTTATCTAAGTTCTACTCTAATAATTATGTAATTTTAGTGTTCGATTTTAAACACTATAAAAATAAGTATAGAAGATATATTGATAAAAGTTTCAAATCCGAAATTTTCACAACCCTTATTCCTTTTAGGTCAGAAAATCACGAACAGAATCAAAGCAATCATGTATGAAGCATATTAGTAGTTACGATATGCACTAACTAGTGTGCACCCTGTGCAAAACCACGACCTTTATTTTTTTTTTTTCGTTACAGTAATTCTATATTTAAATATAATTTTTATAAATGCTACAATAACTTTTCAAAATACTATCGTATCCTCCTAAGCTACAGTAGTAATATTATAGTAATATTTTTAACCGCTACAGTTCTTGCATGTGCCGTAGTAATAATGCTACATCAATTTATTGTATATTGAATAGTGAACCTTGGATCCTCCTGTTTGTGCTACAGTAATAATACTACAGTAATTTACTATAGTACTACTGTAGTATGAATAGTGAATCTTGAATCCTTCCGTTATTCCAGATGAATAGGTATAATTAAGTATAGACAAAAGTTCATCATTTTCTCCCTTAAAATACATATATGGCATTAGTACGTTGAAGTGATAGATAAGCAAAATGCCAAAAGCATTGAATTTGAAGGGTAGGTAAACAAAAATCTCTTTCTACAATTGTTTATACCTTTTTATTATTCCCTTATCTGTTTGTTAGCAACTTTGTGAACATGTTCTTTGCCGAACAATTATTTCCCCCCCTAATGCATACGTTTTAGATGCATATCCTTATCGCAACAAATATTGATTTGAAAAATAATGAAAGCGTAGAGGCGGAACGGGAGGAGCTGGTAGCGACGGTGGGTGTAAATGCGTTGCATGTGACTTTTTTGTTTCTGCTCAGAACGGTTAAAAAGGTCCCCAGAAACGGTCATTGGCTCCCTGCAACAGTACTGCAAGGGAGCAGGCAGATCTTTATGCATTCATTTTCGGTTAAATTTCGCAGAAGCCCCCCCGAAGTTCTGCTTCTGGTTCCCAAGAACCCCCTGAAGGTGCGGGTGTCCCACAAAAGCTGATAATTTTTGAAGTTCCCTAACGGAACCTGACGGTGTCGCCCATTAGCAATTTTCTGGGGTCCGTGGGAAAATTTGAAAGTTCAAGCAGGTTTTGTGAGTAAGGGTCGACAAAAATATAAAATATCCATCTCTCTTAGGATGCGGATATATATGATTACTAAAATTCATATTCTATCTATCGATTCTATAGGATATATAGCAAAATATCCAAATCCATATCGGATATGTTATAAATACCGATATGTAGCATAATATTTTGATCTATATCCAAAATATCTAAATATTTATTAGTCATGCAATTGTAATAATTTTAATCATGAGATTAATAGATTTGAGGTTAATTATGATGATCAAAAGATCTAATCTTTTAGCTTTTTCGGCATAACAAACATATTAATGAACTCTCGTGTATTATATGAATTGTATTTTTTTCAATATTATCTAAGGCTCTGTTTAGATACCATGGTGTTTTATTTGTTTCCATGGTGTTTTTACCGAAAACAAAACACTATGCGTTTGAAAACCATGGTGTTCTTTTTAGCTAAATCGTCATCAAACCATAAAACACAACACTTATATCAAAACACATTTTAGGTGTTTTGGTCTTGAGTTTGAGAACGTGTTAATATAATATCTAACATAATATATTAAATGTAACTAATATAGAGTTAATATCAACATGCTTATTATATTATACTATACTATATTATAGTTAATTTAATATATTAGTAATATTTATTAAATAATATAAAATTATAATAAATAAAATATCTTATATAATAATATAATAACATATTAAATACCAGTATTTAATATATTAATAATATATTATATAATAATAAATAATAATAAAACATAAATAAACTAATAAAAAATTTATTGATAATAAGTAATAATATAATAATGATATAATAGTATACTATACAATAGTAAAATCACTATAATATTATAAATTTTTTAATAAATAAATTATAATAAAATTAATAACTATAAAATATTATATAGTAGTAACATATTTAATAGTAAAATAATAAAATAATAATGATGTTATAATAATATATTGTATAGTAAATGTAATAAAATATAAACAATATTAATATATTATATAATAAATAATATAATCTTTTATAAAGTAAGATAATTTTTAATAATAAAATAACTTATTGCTAACAAATGTTAATGTAAAAATAATATATTCATAATATAATAATTTTTTTTATATCATAAATACTAATATATTATTAAAGTACTATAATAAATTCTAACATATTAAAAACTATGATATATTATATAATATTATAAAAATTATAATATATTAATTTATTAATAACATAATATTAACATTATTAATAATAGGGAAATGTGTTCCTAAGCTGATGCCTTAGATAATCAATTAAGGACGCGACCTAAAATCACATGATTGAGCTACATTGTGAATGATCCGCTCCGTTAAACTTGATCTACATATTCTAAAACCCTAACGCACCAAGTTTGGGGTGAATTCATCGTCGTTTGACCCTCCGTTGAGCCATGTAAAAAGTTCTATTCATTCGAAACCGTTAAAATTGATACGAGTGGATGAAGGGTCAAACGATGACAAGTTCACCCCAAACTTGGTGTGTTGGGATTTTAGAATATGTAGATCAAGTTCAACGGAGCAGATCATCCACAATGTAGCTCAATCATATTATTTGAGGTCACGTCCTTAGATGATTATCTAAGGCGTCACCTTAGGAACACTTCTCCCTTAATAATATTATATTATATAAATAATAGTATACTATTATATTATATTAATAATAAAATAAGATTATTATAAAAATATTAATATAATAACAATAATAACAAATTGATATATCAAAATAATTACATATATAATTATTTAAAAATAATATGTAATAATTATAATATAATTATAATTATAATATAACATAACTCATTGAAGTACAATATAATATTATAATATATTATGCAATATTATATTGCATTACATTTAATACTTATAATAATATAATAATGTAAAATAAATATTATAACATTTTATTTATAATATATTTTTTATAATTAATATATAATATATTACTAATATGTTTAATACTAATGTTATATTGGGTCAAACTAGTGTTGACCAAAAATAATTAACATGATCTTTTGAAAACATTTTAAGGAAAAAACACAACACCGTGGTTTTTTCAAAAAAAACACAACAAAGAAAACACCGTGGTATTCAAACGAAGCCGAACTTTTCTCTCTCTCCCTTTTTTTTCACTCGAGTTTTTTCTTTATTTATTAATTTTTTTTAATTTTTAAATTTTATTTAAGTTTTAAATTATAAAAAAGACAAAATAATAATAGTAAAATAATAATTTTATTAATCACTTAAAATAACATAAATTATAAATAAAAAATTATAAAAATAAATTCTTTATTAATAATTAATAAATCATTTACAAATTACAAGTATAAATTTATTTTGGAATTCATCGCATCACAATAGATAAGTACATCCCAACTATGTTTTTTTTTTAATTTCTTTTCTTTTCTTTTTTTAATAAAAAATACTAAAAATTAGTTTAACATTATTATATTTTATATAATTATGTATTAGTATATACTTACAAATTAGTATGTAACTATATATTATATATACATATATTATATGTATATATATTGTATATATTTATAAGTTATAACTTGAGAGAGAGAGAATCGCATAAGTAGCCGTTGCCCGTTGGGCCAATGGGGAAGAAGTAACCGCTGTAATATACTATACTTATATACTAAGAGAGAGAGTATACACACACACACACAAACACATATTATACATATATAAGAGAGAGTATACTTATATAAGAGGGAGTATACATATATAAGAGAGAGTATACTTATATATACATATATACTAAGAGAGAGAGAGTATATATACACACACACATATATTATACATATATAAGAGAGTGTATACTTATATATACTTATTTGCGGTACACCTAAAAGTTGAACCACCCAAAGTTCAAGTGAGTTTCTTGAAATTCACCTCTATTTTCCTCCTTTAAACATGAAATTAGGTAGTTGTTGCTTGCATAAACTGGTGAAAAAACGGAAGCCTTTCAAATGGGGATTTTGTGATTTTGTGGGTGGATGGGACGAAGAGAGAAGCTGGGCTTTGCGTTTGCGTGTGCGCTAGCTGGTGAAGGATTAAAACATTGTCATCTCGTCACGAGAGGGGAAACGTCTACTGTTACTTTTGATTTCTTTTCCTGTTCTCTGGCCTTTTCATTTGTTTTTTTCTTCTTTCCTTTTGCTTGCTTTTAGAAACTGGTATTTTGTGGTACAATATGGGATATACGATTCCAGACCTCTTGTTCACAACAAAAAGGCCATAAATTAAAAAGGTTCTCTATAAGTTTTACTATTGTTACTACAACATCATTGTGTGAAGGCATGTTCATTTTCATGGATTGGATTAAATATCATGTAAATTATCTTAAAGTCCCTCTAATAAGCAGACCATATACTTAGAGTTATGATGTGATGAGAATTGAGAGTTATATTTTTTATATTATAATTTGTTCTTGCAAATTGAGCACTTTATTTTTTATATTTTTTGCATCTTAAAATCCATTTAAATATTACACTAAATTTTTTAAAGTTACGATGATGATTGAGAATTATATTTTTTAGGTTACAACGTCTTACATGTCAAAACATTTTACAATGCTAGGACAAAGTATTGATGGGAGGGGGGGTCTCTATATTTTTTTCCCCTGAGTATCTACTTTTCACGAAATTAACAATAGATTATTTAAGGGTGTGTTTGGATTTCAATGAGGTTAAGGGAAGTTAAGGAAAACTAGGTGAGACAATGGAAGGGAAGAGAAGGGAAGTAAGTTCCCTTCCCCTTGGTTACACCCCAATTTAAGGGTAACAAATTTTATACTATTAAGGGGTGAACTAAGGGGAACTAGGGTGAATAACTTCACCTCCTAAATGTTCCCAAACAATGTGAATGGTTCCCCTAACTTCCCTTCTCGCTTATTCTCCTCAATCCAAGCAAGCCCTAAGGGTACGAAACTTCAAAAACAAACAAAATATATGCTTGAAAATAGAATAATGATTTTGAAAACAATTGAGATCGCAGATTTTCAATTTACACCCCTTCATCCAGACAACCCCTTAATTAACCTACATGAAAATACCACGCTTCTAGATAAGTGGTCTCCATTGTATATATATCCACGTTATGGGAGCAACCAATGATGAAGTCATCAGCAAACTTTACGGAAGCTCTAAAAAAAAATTATCTTCACCTTATATTAATAGAAGAAAGGGCTCCAAGATCACAATCCCGTTGTTACGCCCATTTCAATGTCCATCTTTGATCCGAACGCAAATCTACTGACATTTGGTCCAAAAGAAATAAGTGGTCCAGCCTCAGCAAAGATAGCTTATCTCACTAATCAAAACGGTGGTCACAACATTATTAATAACATGATTAAATATCTATTCATTAGACTAAACCAAGCTACTAATTAACCAAACTGAAGTAGATGAAGGGACCACGAATACTAAAGCACCGTTTTTAGTTTTATGGTTACCTGACTTCTTGCTCCATTTGGGTCCACAGGATTTATATATTCTCGGATAAAATCATTAGACGGCTCAATGACCGGTATTGTTCCTTCTCTTTTTATATCATGTATATGTATGTATTCATTTAAAGAAGTTTATAACTGATGCTCATTTGCTAAAATGATTGATGAGGCTCTATATTGTAGATAAAAACTTTACATGTTTTTATCATTTTATGGAGTTGGGAGGCAAGAGCTCAGAGTGACAAAATATATAATAAAGTTTTGATCCAGCTATACAAACTGCATACAAACTGATGTTTGTTTGACAATATTTCATGGGTTGGCCATACCAACCCCATACAAGTTGATACTTGTTTGGAAATCTTTCAATGGTTAACTTAACAAACTCCAAGTGTTTAGACTCAAAAAGTTTAGTTTAACTACAGCCTAGCGATCCCTTCACTTTTCATTCTCTGTCTCTAGCTCATAAATCCTCTCCAATAGAGATCCAGACCCTTCAACAAAACCCAAGGGTTTATTTGGTAACTTCAAGACGGTATTGGACTAGACTATCTTAACTAGGGCAAAACTGAACAATATAAGGGTTGGCTCCAAAAAAAAAAAAAAAAAAAAAAAAAAAAAA
>NC_033800.1:15238093-15264386 GCF_001876935.1 Asparagus officinalis
CAAAAAAAAAAAAAAAAAAAAAAAAAAACTAGTTTAGGGGCTAAATTTTGAACTAAAGTATCTAGTTTAGTTTGGGTCTAATTTTTGCCAAACAAAAAACAAGAAGTTTTGTGAAGTTGCCAGAAAGACACCCTAGCTAACATTCTCCCCTTCTCCTCCCTTCAGAGATAACGTCATTCTGATCCAAGCTGACAAAAAGATTAGCTAAATTATAGTCTAGAAAATTGGGGGATATAGATTTGCAAAGTAGAGTTTTGACCCACAATTACAATCTAGTGAACTTCAAGGCAAATACAGGTCCAGAGCCCGTAAAGCTACCAAAAACCTACTTAAATGATAGTAGTAATTACATAGAACCACCAAAAACTACTCAACTTCCCAATGAGGCATGTCTAACATAAACTCCTGGCAAATACATGAGACTGCCCCCTAAATTAATTAGTATTTAACGTCCATTAAAAAACAAAAAATCTAGTCTACTCAAAGAATCCATGACCAACCATAATGTTGAAAACTTGAAAATATAATAAAAAATAAAATAAAATCAAACAGTACTTCTCACTGACCTTGACTCAAGATCCAATTCCAGTAGCAGTACCCCCCACAACCCTCCATGTGTTTCTCAAGGTCCTTACTTATGGCCAGCCAAATGATTGACTAGCAATCATTTCCATACAAATGGCAATCTGATAATACTATTGCAACCCCTTAGCCTAACATTGGAGTGTTTCGAAATAAAACTCAGAGATGCAGATATTTCTCGTCGTCTGATTGTACGATCATCCTCCTCCTTAAATGACAGCATCATTGTAACCGACTCTAAGTAGTATGAGTACACCTCAACTATTAAGCAAAATTAATCATTTTAGTCTTCTCAAATCTTCTCTGTTATCTTCTCCCGCTGCACTTATCCTTCTTTCTTTAATCTTCATGTATATTCTGTATCCACTTTCTAGTTAATAATTTTCTTGGCATCTTGCGCCGATTACTGGAAAAAAAAAAAAAAAACTCCTTCACCTGCTAACATAGACATCCCTTAATCCTCCACCACAAGCTCATAGCCAACCTATACAACTGCCATGGCTGGAGATTGAACCAGGGCATGACCAGAAAAGGGTAAAATATAAGCACTGTTTTAGTTATTGCCATCTTCATAGATAGCATGTGACCATCTTCATAGATAGCATGTGCTATGTGAGGCTTAAAGAAGTCAGTAATCAGCCTTGTCTCCTTAAGCATTCATACTTGATAATAATAATAATCCAATCATGGGCTTGGTTCCCAATGACAAGATTCTGATTGCAGGCAGCTAATTCACATTATTATTGTCTTGACTGTACGGGTTTAGCTATGAGATCACATGCTACGCGAGGCGGTTTGCCTGACAAAGAAAAGGTTGAGGTTGAAGGAGAACGTAACGCTCACATGGGGATATGGGGATCGGTGATTCTTTAAATTGGTTGGCAGTTTAGATTATTGAGTCAACTTGTATATGCAAGTTGGCTGAGGGTACGTAGGTTGGGTTCATCCCCATGTAAGCTAGAAATTTGAGTCCAATTCAGACCCAAGGTTGGACTAGGCTTAGGTTTTACTTGTATATTTAGGGAAAATTGCACATAATCCCCTTTGAGAATACCTTCAGTTGGACTAACTAAACACCCCTCAGCTCATTTGCTAGCACGTGAATTTATGAGAAAGAGGGGTGTTACTTGCAATTTATCTTCCTAAAAATGACAATTCAGGAGACCTATTTGCTAGTAAAGATTTGAGGGTTGATAAGTACAACTAAAGGTATAGATGAGGGGGTTATGTGCAATTTACCCTATATTTTGCCTAGTGGTAGACGACTATCGCAAGGAGTACAAAGAACTCAGTGCACTGCTAAGAAGTTTTCTATCATGTAGCACGAAAAACTAGTCGGAATCGTCTGTATTTATGTATAAGATTGGATGGTTCTCACACGAGCATTCATTAATGTAGCCGATCCTAAATATTTGAGACAGCTTGTCATTGATATCCAAGATCCTAGGGTGCCCCAAGACAAGATTAGCTCCTTGCAACTTGAGATTATAGTCAAATTCAGACTCCATGTTAGGCAAAGGTTTAGATTTTATCACAAGCCACAGTGCTATTTCTAGTTTGAATTAGTCAAGCTTTCGTCTTGTTTCATTCTGTTGTAGTTAGAGAATCTTGACCAGCATGGGAAAAATCCAAACTCAACATATGAGTCCACATTCCCTCTCTATTTATAGCTTCAGAATCTTATTCAATTTAAACCAAAGATTGGCGACTTGCACCCTGATTTATAGGAATGAAGTAAGATGCTTGGATTATGTAAAAATTCAGTCTTTGGTTATTCACTTGTAATGATTTTATTCGTTTGGTGAGATGCGCGAAATTTTGTGAAAATGCCCCTTTCTCAAAGGCCCAAAAGCAATTGAGTCCTGTTGATACAATGCCCTCTTTGCATTCAATTGCCAGGAAAAAAAAAATTGGACCATCACTATAATCAAGTGTATCATTCTTGTACAAGATGTTCTTAGATGCCTGAAGTCTGTATAATTTACTTTAGCCTTTCTTCTTCTTGCTTTAGGACACGCTGGATCCACCTCTCATAATTATCACAATTTGCTCTCGGTAGCATGATAATTTCAGCATCTGTTACCAATAATCATTGCAGGAACAATCTCCAGTCTCAAAATGATGAAAACGATTTGCGTCCCTAACAATTATCAAACGGTTGGCAATCTTAGCAATAATCTTGATCGCGTTGTGACAATCTGCACAAATACGAAGATTCTTTGTTATCCGAATAGGACCCTCAGGTTTCAATTTCATCAAGCCAAATGCAACGGCGAGCCTCTCGCTATGGTAAGACAGTGCAGCTTCCTTCGTTTCATCTTCAACATCATGAAGAACAAGTTCTACTTGAGGAACATATCCTAATTGTTTCATTCTTGCAGTTAGTTCTTGCAAATAAGAATATATTTCTTTCGACTCAGGATGAGACCTGTCATCTACTCCAAACTTGAAAATTTTGCCATTGAATTCAATCAGACTAAACCCTTGTTCTTTACTAACTTTTCGGCCTACCATCAATTTCCTCACTCTTTCAACATCTTTCCATCTCAATTTCGCAGCGTAAATGTTGGATAAAAGGACATAATATCCTGCATGAGCAGCATCCAACTCGAAGATTTTATCTGCAATTTTTTCTCCAAGATCTAAATCACCATGAATCCTACAAGCTCCAAGCAAGGACCCTAATATGCTAGAATCTGGTTCCATAGGCATTTTCTCTACAAGCTCTTGAGCTTCATTCAACTTCCCTGCACGACCTAGAATATCAACCATACACGCATAATGGTTCAATTGGGGATCAAGCCCAAATTCCAATTTCATCGAGGAAAAACATTTCTTGCCTTCTTGTAATAACCCCGAATGGCTACAAGCAGAGAGGAGAGCAGTAAATGTAGCATGATTTGGGTTAGTTCCAGCATCTACCATCATATCAAAAATAGCAATAGCTTCATTTCCAAGCCCATGATATCCATAGCTCGTTATCATCGCACTCCAACAAACCACATCTTTACCATTCACTCGATCAAACATCATTCTCGCCAAATCCAAGCTCCCACATTTCGCATACATATCAACGATTGCAGTCGCAACCAAAATGTCCATCTCAAATCCAGTCCTAATCGCATAATTATGAAACCACTCTCCTTTTCTTATAGCCCCAAGTCGCCCACAAGCAAGTAGAGCACTCAACAAGCTCGCCCGATTCGACATCACATTTGAAACCCGCATCAAACCAAAAAACTCCAAGGTCTCCGTACTATACCCATTATGGGCATATCCCGTAATCATTGAGCTCCAGCACACCACATCTCTTTCCAGCATTCTATCGAACACGTTACGTGCAAGCACAACATCCCCGCCTTTCGAGTACATATCAACCAAAGAAGCATTGACATGCAAATCATCACAACATCCAAAACAAACAATGTGGGTATGCACTAATTTTCCTAGATTGAGGTTCGACAACCCGGCACAGGATTTGAGGGCAAAGGGGAATGTGAACTTATCGGGCTGGAGGTTCGAAGACACGAGGGTAGAGTAGAGCCGAAGAGAACAATTAAACCGGCCATTGTTGGCGAAAGCTCGAATGATTGTGTTGTGGACGAAGCTTGAGGGATTGGGGATTGAGAGGAAGAGGTCGAGAGCAGGGTCGATGAGATTGAAGGAGAGGTAAGAGAGAGTGGTTGCTGAGAGAAGAGAGGGGTGACGGTTGAGGCCGAGGGTTAGGATTTTGGAATGGGTTTGTTTGAGGTGTGTTGGGTTTGTGCATGATTTTAAGAGGGAGGTGAGGTTGGAGACCAGAAGTGTTTGATTTTGGAGGGGAAAAGTTGGAGGGAGAAGAAGAAGCGGTTTCATAAAATGAGGGGATTAAAGTGTTTGATTTTGGGTCTTCGTTTCTCGTTTATTAGCAGCATTTAGATGCGTATGTGGATCGGACACGGTACGAATATGAATGTATGCATCCTTAAATAGAACTTGTATCTTTATCCGCTAAAATCGAACACGAATAAGATCGGAGAAGAGAACAATTATACTAATAGAATACAAGCATGAGAAAAATAGACACGACTGAAAATATGCAGTATACGTGGTACAATAAAATGTTTCAATATCATATATTTCTCGAATAAAACATCCATTAATATGTTTGATATGAACTATCATTTGACCTTTAGATCATTAAAGTTGACCTCAAATCTATCAATATAGTGGTCATAACAACATCAACTATATCATTGATTTTATTTTTGATTGTTTAAATTACAGATGTAGATATTTCACTTATATATCTGCACTTGTACATATCCCATCATATATAGATACTTGGTTGGTATTTACACATAATATGAATAGAGATATATCTGTGGATATCTATGACTGTTGTTACACCCCTTTTTGGAGGTGAAGGTTTGACGAACTTTTAAGTGAACTAGTATGCAATACGTGCGTCGCACGTGATGCATATTAAAAACTTTAAGAGTTAAAATTCATAATGTTTTCATAATTATGCATTGAACTTATTTAATAAAGTATATATTATATAATGTTTCCATAATATTATATTATTTAATAAATTATATATTACCATTAAAAATTATTTTAGTGCACTATGATTAAAACATTTTAATTTATACTAATATTAGTACTTATACTATTATTAACATAAATTTAATAGTTATTTAAAATTTTCTATTATTATATTATTAAACAATTTATTTAGGAGTATAATTATTAAATAATAATGTAATCATTAGTTTAAGTAACACCATTGATATAATTAAACCATTTAAATTATTAAATATTTATGTCATGTACATATTTTATTACAATATCTATTAAATAATGCCAATAAATTTTAATACTATATGACTTTATGTTGTAAAGAATATTACCTTGTTCGATAATTAATATCGTCTCAATAATAAAAAATTAGATGGTATAAATTAAAAATACTATTATTTAGAAAAATTGTTTTATATAAAAATATTGGATCCTTGAAATATATGAGACATTTACTTTCCAACAAAAAATGTATGACTCTTTATAATAAATTATAATATATTTATTAATTTTATTATCATTATAAATTATTAGTATATTCTAGCGAGTGGCCAAATATTTTGAAGAAAAGAAGAGAAAAGTATATGCCTCATAAATTTCAAGGATCCAATTTTTTTATATAAATTAATTTTCTACTTTCTAAAATAAAAGTATTTTTAATTTATAACATCTAAATTTTTATTACTAAGATGATATTAATTATCAAAAAATATAATATTCTTTATAACATAAATAAATAACCCTATTTATACTATTATTAATAATTATAATTATATCCAATAATTTATTAAATGAATGACTTTTACTATTTTATATAATTAATAATTCTTTACAATAAATTATCATATAGTCATAATTTTTCATCATTATAAATTTTTAATATATTCTAGCGAATGACCAAATAATTTGAGAAAATGAAAAGGTGCATAGTTAATGTGAGGTTATTGATCATTAGTTTTATAATTAATGATATAACTTTGAGTTATAAGAAATTGAGAGGGTAAAAAAGGAATTCAAAAGTTTTAACATGAGTATTCTCTTTTATAAGTAGTATAGATTATAAGTGTAAAAGGCTTGTTTTAGATTGAAGAAAATCTTTAGTTGAATGAAAAAAAGAATATCATTTATGGTGTGTTTGGGAGATGACTAAGGAAAGTGAAGGAAGGGAAAAAATTTCCCTTCATTCCCTTCCTCTTCTTTACCCCCAATTTAAGGGGTAAGATTTTAGTTCAATTTTCCTCTCGTTCCTTTCCTCTAACCTTCTAAACGGAACACCCAAATAAAGTAATTATTATAACCAATTATTACTGAAAACAGTTCTCTAAGACTGTACATATTTGGTTTTGGTATCTTTCATTATTTTCAACACCTTTTTTACTAAAAATAAGAGAAAATTGCTTCAAGGCCCCAAAATCCAAGTTTCAATGTGCCCCAATCTCTCACATTTTTTTAAATGTGCTGCAGCCTTTTTTTTTGAAAAAACTGTGCACAGGGCCCTCCGTCATGATTCCAGTTCATGATTAGACATGCCAGCTCCTAATATCCCAATTTTACCATTTCTCTTCCTCATGCCAGCTCATCCCAACTCATGTTAACTATTATAGATATCATGTTAACTATTGTAATTTCATAAATATGTTTTGAGCTCAATGTGTGAACTGTAATAGTTAACATGTTACCTATAATAGTTAACATGTTAACTATAATAGTTAACATGAGACACGAAGTTCCTCGGGATGGCGACGGAGCAGGGGAGGGAGGTGTAGGGGGGAGGTGGCAACGAGTGAGGGAGGTGGAGGATGGGAGAGAGGCGGAGCGGGGGAGGGAGGTGTAGGAGGGGAGGGAGGCGGAGCTGGGGAAAGGAGGTTGGCATTGGAACTTGTGGAGAAGGGTCTGGACACAATTTTTTCAAATTATAGGGGTTGTATCACATTGGGGGGCTGTGGCATATTAAAACTTGAATTTTGGGGCCAGCAATTTTTCCTAAAAGCAAAATCTAAATCTAAATTTTAAAAAATTGTAAAATAATTATAGATTAAAAAATGCATTTTTAGGAAAATGCCAAATACCAAACCTACTTTTGTAATTGTTTCATATTGTTTTCTTTTCCCAAAGTCCTCAAATTTTCGTTCGTTCGTTCGTCTACAAAATTCGCGAAAAAATAACGTGCCGAATTACTTTGTTCTCTCTCCTTTTCGTTCCCCCCCGATCTCGCGACTTCAGAGCTTGCTCGCTCAAATCGACCATGGCGTCTTCTAGCTCTCCAATAAACCGACAACCGAACGAATCAGATCTCGACGAAGAAGAGGACGATCAGAATCCTAACGAGGTTCTTTAATCTCAATCTCTCAAAATTTCGTACTAATTTCTAGTGATTTAATTTTTGATATTCTTGTATGCTAAACGATAGAATGTTGACATTGATTGCAGCTTGAGTGCTTCGATGATTTCACTGTTGCATCTTCATGGGAAAGGTAAAACTAAAAAAAAAAAAAATGAAATTTGAGTTTAAAATTTGGATGTAAGTAGTTGATTAATGCCTGATAAATTTTCTAGGTTAATTTCGGATGTAGAGGCTGTTTGTCGGCAGTGGATGGCTGATGGTCCAATTAATTTAAAGGTTCGAGTATATTAGTTATTCTTTTATACTTAATCTTACGAACTGAGTTGAGCAATTTTGAAATGCAATTCTTCATAGTTGATTTGTGAATCACTGGGAATTTTATTGGATTTGGCACCTTGAAGTCAATGCAATTCCCTACAACAAACCATGCTATCCTTTTCTCCCCCTTTTTTATTTAGGGGGTGTTAGTCAATTGGGACATTTTCATGCAAAATGAGATAATTGTTAAAGTGGAATAATGTTTCGCTAGTGGGATATTTTAGTGGGATAACTAGGAACAATTTTGTGAAGCGGGATATTTTGATAAAATAACGTGGGATAAATTTTTATAATCATGAAGTATATATTTATGCATTTTGAAGATATAAATACTATTTATGTATTTTAAACTTACTATTATTGATTGATAATTGCTTATAAGAATGTTCTTTACTATTAAATAACTTTTAGTTAGACTATAAGATATTGACAATTATTATTATTATGATGGTCTAATGATGGTGATAACCATAATAGGAAATATGTAAAGAAAAAAAGAAAAATAAAAAATAACAAAAATAAATATGAGTTCTAGTTTTTTACCACCTAGTTCCAAGCTAAAACTTGGAATAATTTGAGAGACTAGAACTCTCATTTGTGTATAGAAAAATAAAAAAAGTGGGATAATTTTGTACCATTATCCTAATTCTAGTTTTGTTAAAGTTCCACTTGACTAACACTGTAAAATTTTATTCTAGTTTTAGTTCTATGTGACTAACACCTTAAAATTTTGTTCTAGGTTTAGTTCTATGTGACTAACACCTTAAAATTTTATCCCACGGATTATCCCATAGATGGGAGGCTTAAGTAGAATGATTATCTGACATTTGCTATGGACTTGCAATGTGTAGTGACTTCCTTTTCATTTCTGCTTTATGGCATAAGCTAAAGATCTAATATATTTTGGGAAACAAATTAGAGGGGTAAATAGGCGAAATTCAGCGAGTTTTCACATGGGGCTTGGGAAGATATAGGAAAGTTAGTCAAGTAGAACTAAAAGCTAGAACTAGGATAATTTGTGAGATAAAATTTTAGAGTGTTAGTCATGTAGAACTTTAAGTAGGATAATTTTTTAAGGTGATAGTCAATTTCACACTATTGTCTTCTTTGTAGGGGTGCTAAACCGTATCCATATATGAGGAAATATCTGTAATCGTATCTGTTAGGATACATATATGGTTACTCAAATATATAATCGATAGGATACAATTATGGATATAGTTTTATAGGAAAATATCCGGATCCGTACACGAAATATCCGGATACATATTAGTCATACTGTTATGATAGTTTCAATCCTTAGATTATGGATTTGAGGTTAATTTTGATGATCAAGATGTCTAATCTTAGCTTTTCAAATATAATGAATTTATTAATCAACTAATTTCAATCACATGAACTATATTTTTTTTCAATTCTATCTAGTTTTCTCATATCCGTTTTATTATCTACAAACAATAGTATATGATCCCATTGATAAATAATACTCATCATACAATATGAGGTCATATGCTTAGCTTATATTTATATAGTAGAAGAGATGTGGAAAAATTAAAGCATCATATTTTGAATGAGTCTCAAGATTTTAAATTATTTCATGAAAGTATATACTTCGCTTAGAAAACTTTAGAAGAGGTTTTCGAAGGACTACTACAATGTGTTGGACATCAAATAAATATTAAACAAATAAAATCTATGATATCGGACTGTAAAAATTAGGGATATGTATATAATACTGGGTGTCATATGAGATAATATTCATACATAACATGACATTGTAATATGTAATCTAACATATTAGTGAATTTTAAACATAAGAATTTACATCAAGATATATGCTAAAGATTTGGGAGAGGCAAGAGTGGAGAGAATTGAGAGAAGAATTGTGACCTTTGTGGGTTTTGTGGGTTCTGATTTTGCTTCCTAAATAGTTCTAAATTCGAGCCCACAATCAAATTAAAAACGACATTATTTTCTCAATATCTTCGAAGGGATATATCGGTCATATTTTCTATAATGGTTAATATATCAATAAAATCACCAAACAAAAGAAAACAATATAAAATATTACCGAGATAAAGTCTTTAACCCGATATATTGACCAATATAGCAATATATTAGCCATTATTTAATAGAATGCCTATAAGAGCAAATATGTAAATGTTATTTATATATTAGTTCCTTGATTTTAAGTATCCAACAATTCTATGTTATTCCCTCAAATTTTTGAAATTACTCATAATTTTAGGGATTAATATTAAATTATTAAAATTTTGAGGGACAAATTATAAATAAGCCATATTTAAAAGAAAAGTTAATTTTTTAAAAGACCCTCTCAACTATGAGGATTATCTTAAAAAATCCACTCAACTGATTCAATTTGGGGGTGGGGGGGGGGGGGGTGTTATAGATAACCCCTCTCAATTTTAGTGTAATTTTAGAAAACACCTCTTAACTATAGCGTGTCTCATAAAAACTCTCCTAATCTTTTATACTTCTATCAATAAACCCCCTTAACATAGTTACTTTAATATGTGATTTAGACAAAGTACCCTCTTGAAAAAAATCAATTTTAATTAAAAAGAAACTCTCAACTGATAATAAATGGACCATAAAAATACCTTCATAACTTGTGTCTAATTTGTCTAATTTGATTTCATCAGAAATATCTTAAAGGAATTTTTCTTTATGAGATAAGGAAGAGATCAAATGATTAAGATAGCCTCTCTTTCACTTCATGAGCTTCTCCCCCTTTTATAGACGTTTAGAGATACTATACTAAAATGCCTTCATAACTTGTGGGTCCCACGCGAGCAAATTTGTCAAAAGTCAAAGCCTACTAGAGGTTAGGTTGTAGATTAGTTTTTTGACAAAAGTTTCTTCATGCTTAAGTATTAAAAGATGAGAATCCAAAGTAGCATACTGTGTGTAATCATATCAGCTATCATTTTTTTCTACACTTGCTGCTTTTTAGCTGTGAATAAAATTACACCGGTGAGCTGGGGGACGGGTTTCCCTACCGCAGGCCACTCCACCACCGGCTAACTTGGCTCTGATACCAATCGTGATCAGGACTGTTTTAGCCTTGATACGACAGAGCTAACTCGTGGGGAGTACTGTGTAGACGTAGGAGGATATATATACTATTTATAGCTATATTTTCTTCTTCGTTCACATGTATATCAAAAAGAAAAGGAAAAACAGTAAAATAGTAAAGACAAAAGCAAAAGAATATACAACGGAAGCTAATACAAAAATGAAGAACTTTAAAGCAAACTAAATAGTAGTATTAACAAGAGGCACACTTACATACTTGACGAAAAGTAAACTTTAAAACTTACAAACTAGGAGCTGGGTGATAAACTGCTCAGCCCCGGAGTAATAGTACTAGTACACACTTATTTTACAAACACTCAAAAGAAAACTTGAAAACAGACTTCACTCAAACTCAAACTTCAAACTAAGAAACTAAAGAGAGAATAAGAGGAATTCTCAAGATGATCTCACACTTCACCTTCCAAAAAACCTCCCCTCACTTCATGAGCTTCTCTCCCTTTTATAGAGGTTTAAAGATACTATTCTAATATGTCTTCATAACTTATGGGTCCCACACCAGCAAGTTTGTCAAAATCTACAAGATGTTAAGGGGTAGATTAGCCTTTTGACAAAAGTAATTTCATGCTTAAGTATCCAAAGAGGGGAATCCAAAGTAGCATACTGTGTGTAGACATATCTGCTGTCATTTCTTCTGCAGTTGTTGCTTTTAGCTGTGAATAAAATTTACATAAAAGTTAATTGTTTTAAACTAAAAAAATATTGATAAGAGTTAATTGATTTGGTGTTTAAGTCATTGATATTAATCAAATACGGGATTTACCATAAGTTAATGGCATATCACATATTGTTTTAAACTAGAAAAAGATGTTGATAAGAGTTGATTGATTTTGTGTTTAAGTCATTGAGATTAATCATTTACGGGATTTACCATAAGTTAATGGCATATCACATATTGTCCCATGTATGGGTTATTTCCTCTGCCAGATCACTGTCGATAGATATATCATTCGAAGAGTAGAATTCTCCTTCTTGACTCAAGTCACTCTCTTGGTATTGTTTTGCTGCTATGAAAACATCATAAGCTTCTCTTGTTTCTGGACCAATCGGTGGATTAGTCATCCATTGATTAATGACTATTTTGGCTGCTCTGTGGTGAGAAGTTTCGCCCATATTAATGTTAGTGCAGATAATTCGAAGTCCATCGATCATGTAATAGGAAAAATCTTCAAGTAAATACTCAAGTTTTTTATAAAACCAGATGGTGCTTTGAAAGCGATCCAACCCTAAATCGTAGCTTTCTTCATAAAACCATTTATGAGTATGGAGACTAGTGATTGTAGAAAATTTTCAAATTTATAAGCTTGAAAAATATTCAAAACCGCTTCTTTCATGTAAGGCAGCTGTAATATTAAATTGAAGATGTGCCAAACTTATTGGAGATAAGAAGATGACAGTCTTGATAATGGCAGACAGACCTTTAAACCGTATTGGATTGTAGAAGAATGGTGGTTCTCTTGAGATTCTCAATTTACAGACAAGTCCAGCATCTATATGTGGGATATAACGAGGAATATTGGGAAGACTTGTCGCGAATCAGGGAGAGTTACATGTCGTATTAGGAAGTGTAAATTCCTTTTGATCGTTTAGAAGAAAAATGGTATTGTCATCTTCAACTTTTGGCTTAATAACCTTTTGAACATTTTGAGGCAAAGTATTTGGCCCATAGTTGCTCTCTGTTAAGACGTTCTATGCAAATATTTTGCTGGATATATTCTGGTATTTCAAGGATTTAAAACATCTCATGAGATGTTAATGGGACTTTGTTGGAGTAAGGATAGAGATAATTAATCTCATATGAAAGATATATAAATCTTTATGTCAGCTGATTATTCTGTTTAATAAATTCCTCATCCTTTTCTTTTAAAAAATTGACTAAATGAGTCATATGAACTCTGATTTGTTTTTTCTCTTGAGTGCAGATAATGTTCCATAGATTATTTAATGATCATACAGTTGGGACTTTGTAGTCCTGGGTTATAAAAACATTTCAACCTCTTTAAGGGGGATGTTGGAGTTAAGCAAATAGATTTTTCTTTAGCTTGTGAGATTAAAGCTTGATGAGTCATCTTTTTCCTGTAAAATATTCGAAAATGTGTATTTGAGTTTAGTATTTCATTAAAGTAGCGAAAAAATATTTCTAGCTGTTTCCAATGATCTTCAAAATTATGTGAAAAGAGAATTATTATTGTGGGTAGTAAGATGAGAAATTCTCAACATTCATGGAGATAGTGTTTTAAGAACTATAGAAATTTTGTTTGAAAGTAAGTATAGCCCGACGACCTTCGTCTCCAAGTATAGAAAGAGAAAGGGAGGATGAGAACAATTTTCCATTGATTTTTCTCTAGGATTTGCATTTGCCAAAAACCCATTTTTATGTAAAATTTTGAGAATATCTTTCCATGTACAATATTATCAATTTGATAGTCTGGCACTTGATAATTAACCCAAACCAAATTATTTGATTTCTTATAACCAATAATTTGACTAGTGACTCCATGTTCAGAATTAGTCTATAAACAACATGTATTATAGTCAGTTTTTATTAGATTATCTTTGATGAGCCTTTCAATTTCTTCTTTGCAAAAGTTCAGAAGAGTTTCGTTCATTCGTACTGGTATGTCAAAATGTCTATTGTCAAAAGAGATACGAGAGAACTCTTTGATATATGAAAGATGAATATGCCTTTTATTATTAAGAATTTTCATGTTAAAAGAGTTTGGACAATCTTTATCCTTATCTGTTATATTAGAAAGAACATTTATAAATTTTTCTTTAAAATGTAAGGCAGAGAATAGGCGAATAACTAATATGTCTTCAGTTCTTTATTAAACCAAAAAGAGACGTTGAGGTCATTGGCCTTTGTATGGATACCATGAGCATTTAAAATAAAAGGCTTAAGATTATTGATAAAAGGGGTTCCCAATATAATACCTTGTTTGGGGTCTTTGAATAGGATGAAAGAAGCTTTAATTTTTAGACCTCCATTGCAAATATAAGTATTGGTGAGTTTATATCGAGCTTTGAGAGCCTGACCATTAGCAGTGCTAACCAGATGAAATGTTTTCTCATAAAATCTTAGAGGAACAAGATCTTCTCTAATGCAATTTACATCTGCTCTAGTATCGATTAAAGCTGTATGCTGAACTGAGTATTCTTCCATAATGTTAAGCATGATATTACATCTTCATTTTTTCTCAACATGTTTTTCTATGGAATTTATAAATTCATTATCATTAGAATTTTGTTCATGTTCAAAGGTTTTTATTTCTTTGAAACCTTCAAATTCGTCTATGACTCTATGGTTTTATTTTCTAAGTTTCTAAATTTTTTATTTTTTGTTTAAGTTCAAGAAGTTCGATTTTTATATTTCCTTGTTCTTTTTGAAGTCCTTCAATATTTACTTTACTTTCAATCTTCTTATCATTTTGAATTCTGTTCACGATTTCAGAAAAAGTATAATACTCATTCTATACTTGGAAAACTGTTTTTGACAAATGCAAATCATAGAGAAAAATCAATGGAAAACTATTCTCATCCTCCCTTTCTCTTTCTATACTTGGAGACGAAAGCCGCCTTGCTATACTTACTTTCAACAAGAATATCTATAGTTCTTAAAACACTATTTCCATGAATGTCGAGAATTTCTCATCCTATTAACCACAGTAATAATTCTTTTTTCACATAATTTTGAAGAACATTGGAAACAACTAGAAATATTTTTTTGCTACTTTAATGAAATACTAAACTCAAATACACATTTTTGAACATTTTGCAGGAAGAAGATGACTCATCAAGCTTTAATCTCACAAGCTAAAGGAAAATCTATTTGCTTAACTCCAGCATCTACCTTAAAGAGGTTGAAATGTTTTTATAACCCAGGGCTACAAAGTCCTAACTATATGATCATTAATAATTTATGGAACAATATCTGCGCTCAAGAGAAAAAACAAATCAGAGTTCATATGACTCATTTAGTCCATCTTTTAAAAGAAAAAGGAGCAATTTATTAAACAGAATAATCAGCTGACAGAAAGATTTATAGATATTTCATATGAGATTAATTATCTTTATCCTTACTCCAACAAAGTCTCATTAACATCTTATGGGATGTTTCAAATCCTTGGAATACCAGAATATATCCAGCAAAATATTTACAGAGAACGTCTTAACAGAGAGTAACTATGGGCCAAACTAAATATTTTGCCTCAAGATGTTATTAAGGCAAAAGTTGAAGATGACAATATCATTTTTCTTTTAAACGATCACAAGGAATTTACACTTCCTAATACGACATGTAACTCTCCCAGATTCACGATAAGTCTTCCTGATATTCCTCTTTATACCCCACATATAGATGCTGGACTTGTCTGTGAATTGAGAATCTCAAAAGAACCATCATTCTTCTACAATCTAATGTGGTTTAAAGACCTGCCATTATCAAGACTGTCATCTTCTTATCTCTAATAAGTTTGGCACATCTTCAATTTAATATTATAGCTACTTTACACGAAAGAAACGGTTTTGAATATTTTCCAAGCTTACAAATTTGGAAAATTTCTACAATCACTGGTCTCCATACTCATAAATGGTTCCATGAAGAAAACTACGATTTAGGGTTGGATCGCTTTCAAAGCACCATCTGGTTCTATAAAAAACTTGAGTATTTACTTGAAGATTATTCCTATTACATGACCGATGAACTTCGAATTATCTGTACTAACATTAATATGGGTGAAACTTCTCACCACAGAGCGACCAAAACAGTCATTGATCAATGGATGACTAATCTACCGATTAGCCCAGAAATAAGAGAAGCTTATGATGTTTTCATAGCAGCAAAACAATACCAAGAGAGTGACATCAGTCAAGAAGGAGAATTCCACTCTTCGAATGATATATCTATCGACAGTGATATGACAGAGGAAATAACCCATACATGGGACAATATGTGATATGCCATTAACTTATGGTAAATCCCGTATATGATTAATCTCGTTGATTTAAACACCAAGTCAATCAACTCTTATCAATATCTTTTTCTAGTTTAAAACAATTAAATTTTATGTAAATTTTATTCACACCTAAAAGTAGCAACTGCAGAAGAAATGACAATAGATATGTCTACATACAATATGCTACTTTGGATTCCCCTCTTTGGATACTTAAGCATGAAGTTACTTTTTTCAAAAGGCTACTCTACCCCCTGACCTCTAGTAGGTTTTGACGAACTTGCTCGCATGGGCCCACAAGTTATGAAGACATCTTAGAATAGTATCTCTAAACATCTATAAAAGGGGGAGAAGCTCATGAAGTGAGAGGAGGCTTTTTGGAGGGTGAAGTGTGAGATTCTCTTGAGAATTCCTCTTATTCTCTCTTTTAGTTTTTTAGTTTGAGTTTGAGTGAGATTTGCTTTCAAGTTTTATTTTGAGTGTTTGTAAGATAAGTGTGTACTAGTACTATTACTCCGGAGCTGAGTAGTTCATCACCCAGCTCCTAGTTTGTAAGTTTTTAAGTTTACTTTCCGTCAAGTATGTAAGTGTGCCTCTTGTTAATACTACTACTACTTAGTTTGCTTTAAAGTTCTTCATTTTTGTATTAGCTTCCGTTGTATATTCTCTTGCTTCCGTCTTTACTGTTTTATTGTTTTTCCTTTTCTTTTATATATACATGTGAACGAAGAAGAAGATATAACTATAAACAGTTCAATATCCTCTCCTCCGTCTACACAATATTCCCCACGAGCTAGCGAGAGAGAGAGAGAGAGAAACTTATGTCAACTTAAGTGGACCATCCACCAAAGTTTCTATCCATTGATGATACCTAGAGATCCGTGCATCATATGAAGAGACTTTTCATCAATGGATAGAAACTTTGGTGGATGATCCACTTAAGTTGACATAAGTTTTTTTTTTCTTTCTCTCTCTCTCTCTATATATATATGTATGTATCCTGTCCGAGCCGTATCCGGACCGAATGCATCCCTACTTCTTTGTTTAAGCCCTTAAAACAAGATTCTGCCATTTCATTGCCCCATATTCATTTTTTCTTCTTGGCTTGTCATTTTTTCATGTCTTTTCTCTGTTATATTTCTTCACTAGCTTTGTATTTATGCGTTATGAATATGTATTTTTGTTTGGGATTTCCGGTAGTAGCACTCTTTTTGCTGTTTTTTGCAGGAGAAAGGTGCAGAATTTTTGGATTCTAGAAGGAATTTGTACAAGGTTAAACGTGAATTGAAATATAGCATGAAGTTATATTGCATGGAGTACTACTTTGAGGTTTTCAAAGATGGTAATGCTTCAATCCGATGGAAACCAACCATTTGTACTTTATAACTGAGAATAGGTTCCTATCGTGAATATACTGCAAGTTTCTTGACTGACTCCTGATTCTTAATGACTAGATAAAACTGAACCATGGGATGATGATTTACACAAAATACAACTATCCTTTGGAGTGTCTCAGTTTCTGGTAAATCACTTCTTACATTCCATGTAACTCTCGAGCTTCACAATAGGAGGATTTGATCATAAACTATTCATATTTGTTGCTAAGTTCAGGTTCATCAATGATAATTACAAACACCACTGCTTCCTTGCCAAGAAACATAAATATCAGTTTCTGATAATTAGCTGACACTAATTTGCCCTACACATACCATGTTGGATTTGAAGCATGTCAGTCCTTTAATTTTTCCTGACAGCAAAACATATCGCGTAGGGTTAAGCTTTTTACCTCTTAGGCTCTATCATTTCATGGTTCTAACTTCTGACTTATAACTGAGGATGTGACTAAATTATTAAATTTGATACTCTTTAAGTTCCTTCCATTCCACCAAACCTCTGGAGTTATGGCAACTGGCAAGGTCAAATTATGTCATTGGAATTACTCATGTTTACCTTTTTCACTTTCATATGTTGGTTTTCCTATCCAATGGTTTAGCTCTGTAAAGCGTTTTCTGACAGTTGTATTCATTCATACATCTAAAGTATTCTCTTCAATGGGTACTCTATAATTTTGTTCTATATGATGTTTTTAGCATAGAGAATACTGATTCACCATCCGCTACCAGGTTATTGCCCCGCTGAGTGCTAGTGGTGTTGTCCTTGATGCACCCGAATCAAGCAAGCTTTTAAGCGCCGTTGCAACCGCTTTATCGAACTGTGGAAGGTGGTTATTTTACCGTTCAAATGTTAAGATACATAGAGAAATCATATTAGTACAAAAGTTTCCTTCATATTTTTTACTGATGAAATGGAGGATTAATGCAAACATAAGTGGTTAAAGTCAATAAGATAACTCAATACCACATACTGATACACAGATTATACAGTGCAGAATAAATATACTGATATCTTCTTTATGAAAGTTTGTTTCCATATACAATTCTGTCATTTTTTATGTGAACATTTGTTTTTTCTATACATTTTTGCATTGTAGCTTTACCATACTTTAATTAGGATAAGCGATTTGCTCTAGTGAATTTTAATACTGTTAAAAAACATACAAAATTGTATTTGTTAATTTGGTAGTACCTTTTGCCAATTTAGGTGCATATGGTTTCACTACATTGTACAATTTGATTTTTTTGTTTTACTAGTCAGTGATACAAATTAGTGAACCATTCAGGTAGCAAAATTCTGGCATGATAGAAGGAGGTAGATGGGAGGGTTTACATCTGATTTTTCTTTTTTTACTAAATTATAAACTTGAAGACATAATTAACATTACACTATGTCATAATTTTATCGATTGTTAAAGTGTGAATTAGTTAAGTGATTTTTTTCAACCTTGTGAAGGGAAAAGAGGGTAGAAGAATACCTTTTTTTTTAATATCTCAATCCAGAATGACATTTTGTAACTTCAAAAACATTATATTTTCCGGTCGTACAGTTGTATAGTCGTGATATGATTATTAACTGGTTATATGATGCCTAACACGTTATACTTGTAATGGCTAAGGTTCTTGGTTTTTTAATACTTGTTCCCCAGGCTGTCTATTTTGAACATGAATAATCTGAAGTGTGTTAAAAGATTTGCTTTAGAATTATTAGATGTAATAAACATTTTAAAGAATTTCCCCGCATCTGAGTTTTTATTAATTTTTATATTCTGACGCTCTTTCTTAAAACAGTTGCAAAGTCTTGATCTTTTTCGATTCTTATCTTTGTACTTGTAACATCCAATGTGGACTAATGCTGATTTGATTTACATTGCAGTAATTGGCCTGCTTTTGTTCCAGTCCATGATCCGTCTAGAAAAGCATATATCGGGATTCAGAATATGGGAACAACTTTCACTAGAAGGTTTGATTCTGATAGAATTGGCAGCCAAGTTCCCGTGAGGCTCATGCATATGGAGGGACTGTATGAATTATTTGTCTCCAAATTTGTGAGTATGAATTAAAGTAAACCATTATTTATATTAAAGATCATGCTTTTACTAAATCAAACTTGTTTCTTATTTATTCATTTTCTTTTCCAGCTATAATTGTAATATAACTGCTTGATGACCTTGAAAAAATCCCTGCAAATATAACAATGAGGAAGTCGGCCTATCATATTTTTCATTGCCTCATTTATTGCAATGCTTTTCCGTGTTCTCTTGCAAACTAAACTATTTTTTATTTGTTTTGGAGGCCTTGTCCTCAATAGATTTCTCAACTACCTTCATTGAAGTTCACTGCACAATGAAGCTGACATATAGAACACCTCCATATGATGAGGATGACGATGGTGATGGAGAGAACTTAGAAACTGAAGATAAAGAATCAAAAGGAGATACAGATGGGATTAATCATATCGTGTCACAGTGGGATGATGATTACCCTTGGGCAGAGTGGTACTCTGCGGAGGATCCAGTTAAAGGTATTATTTGTTTTCATTGTGGAGCTGAGGATGCATTCAGGTTTTTGAAAATTCTTCTTATTGGCTTACAAGAGCGTAGCTTAATCGCAATCCCATTTGATAGAGGGAAATCTTTGGTCTTCTCAGCCTTTCAATGACACCTTTGTATTTGTCTTATCTCTTTCTTGTTATTCAAGATTTCGACCATCTTGCTTATTTGGACAAAATATGCTATTATGATCTAAGTAACATTTGAAAATGGAGTTATTCACTACCAGTTACAAATCATTTCTTAAAAGTTTGGTTATCTTAATTATTCTGGTTTGTCGCTGATGCTTGAACATAATGCATACTTGAATGGTCGGCCTTTCAACATTTTCAATCTCAATATTGTACAGTTCAGATGAATCCTATGCATGGCATGATTCTCCTGTTCAAACCACTATCATGAGATTCATGAGAGGCGAAAAAAGAGGAAATAACTTAACCTGTAATGTTTTTCTTCCATAAATTTTTTTACTTTGTTTTAACTTCTGCCCCTACCCCCATTTGGTTTCTTTTACGTCTAGCTGAATCACATCAAAGTGACACCCAAACCATTTAACAAAAATGCTAGAGGAGCGAATCACTTAAAAAAGAAATATAACTTGCAGAACTTCTTCGTAGAACTTTTGTCAAATTCACTCGAGGCCTGTTGACGAGTGTGAGGCCAGTTGACTAGTGTGCAAAACTCGCAAATTTCCACTCCTTTAGTCCACAGTTGAGAGAGCAATAGAAAACAGTTGGCAATTATAATTATCATTGAATAAGTGCTGACTGGTGGACATCTATTTACTATGTTCTTATCAGACTGGTGGACATCTATTTACTATGTTCTTATCAAAGTACTATTTGGAGTGCTAATATATTATGCTAGAATAACTTTCCTTTTGTGGCAGGGGAGGGGTATATTCATTCTTCTACGTCAATGAAAATGTAGATGAGTAGGTTCATTAGCCTCTTACTAATTCATATGTTCTAGCTTTTGTACAATGCAATTATGTTTGTCAGTTAGTCTATTACTAGTTAGCCCCTCCTTTTAGTTGATAGTCTGATATTAAAACTAATTTTCTCGAAGAAATAAATATTTTATTGGTTATCCATCACACTTTCATGGCTGCAATAAATGTTGATTCTAATATGGAACTTATTTATGTATTTAAGGTTTTGAATTGACTGCCATCTGGCCAAGTAAGATTTTTGAAGGTTCCCTTGAGATGGCTGAGTTAGAGAATGCTTCCTCATTTGATGCGGAGAAGTGGCTAATTTATCTTATTGTATCTCCGAATATGTAAGTAACGATCACCAAACTTCAAAAACCATTGTTTGTATACCTAAATTTCTATAACTCTAGATATACAAGTTTGATAGTTTGTATTACTTGTTGTATAGGTTTTATGGTTATGGACACATTAATGTAATACGATACAGACATAACTGTGTAATAACCTTGAAAACTGGGACAACACTATATGCTCACATAAATTGGTAAATGGATTTGGACATATCTTATGCACTAGAGAATGTTTCTTCACTTTTTATCTTATGCACTGGGAATTTCTTTAAAGTACTTATAATATTTATTAAAATGTAACAACCAATAGCAAGAAGTCGCTAGAATAGCAATATTTATTTTACAGAAAGGAAAATTAAGACAAAATAGCCAGTAGCATTGTACAAGTTTATCTTTCATTGAAACTATAAGTATGAAAAGTATATAGCACTCTTATCATCTGCAGAAACTAATATCATCTTCGATATCGCCTCTCTTCCTTACAGGATTGATGATTCATTGGGTAAGTTGACTGGGTTTGCCTCCCAACTATATCTTCTAGTAGGTGCGCTAGACAAGTCATTTGAGGCCCTTTTTTTGGAAGATTTCACATCAGGTATGCAAACATGCTCATATTTCAGTTACAGAATGATGTACTGTAATCCTAATATCTTGCTTTGCTATGTTAGCCAGCTGAAAATATGGGTTCTGATAATTCAAAGTCTACGTCTTCAGTACCTCCTCCTACTGCTGTTGATCGCATCCTAAAGGAGCTCTTTCATGAAGGTACCACTTCACCTTTCTAAGAATGCCATGTAATTGTTAAAACTCAAGGTTGCGATGAACCATTGTGTGGTTACTCATGGTGCCACCAAGATACAACCACATTTCAATGGATATCTGGATATGATTCTTCTTTCTAGCATCCTCATGCTTTCAAAAGAATCTCCCTCCCTTCCTCCCTCCCTCCATCATGCATATGTCTGTCTATGACTCAGTGTCCATATCTTGTATTACTGTGAAGTATCTAAGATAGTTTATCCTTTTCCCAAGCATGTAGAGAAGCCAGTATGCAGCCCCTACCTGAACATGTGATCCATGGTCCACACACCCATAATTTAATACACTATTATGAGGCATATCAGTGTTATATTTTGATTACTTTCTCATTTTCCCAGCTTGTAAAAAAAGCCTTCTGTATTGGTTACCTGAACATGTTACAGGTGTTAGTGTTCACGTGGTTAAAAGTGTTCCATAGAATCCTTTTGAAATTTTACCTGGGAAGCCACCTATGTTTTTATGGTATATGTATTACTATGTTTTTTCAATATGTATTATATAATCCACAATCCATCTAGCTAATTGGACTCCTTTTAAGCAAATAATTGTGTAAATATTAAGCCAGTGTAGTATGGGCTTGAAATTTCATGTCACAATTGCACTGGAAAGGTGATGTCATCATAACATTTTGAATAGATATATCATCAGATTGAGGCAGTAATTCTCACGTATCTGAGCTTCCAAGTTTTTTAACGTATCAGAATCTCTGAAAGTTGGAAATTCAGGACTCCAGTTACATTATGAATCCAATCAATTTTGATCTTAACATGCTTTTCATTGATTAATAGCCCTCTTTCCCCTTTGATCAAGTAGAAAGCAAAACGATGAGATAAGCTACGGTTAGTGCAGTAAATAGAACAATTTCTTTTGTGCTCTGTATTTACTCTTGCATTTTATTAGCCAAAACTGTAAATGTCTGTCATGGAGTCACACTCTTTTATTGCTTTATTATGTGTAATTATTGTATGGCTACAATCAGTATATGATGGAGTAGCATGTAATCTCCTTTTGAATACTTAGCACTTAACCATTTGACAAATTATGTTTTAGGAGGTCAAAGTTCAAACTATGTTCAGCTTGAACATAAAAAGTCCCGGGTTATCAAAGGAGCGCCTCTGGATTCTCTGTTTGCACAGTTCTGTTTACATGCAATGTGGTTTGGCAATTGCAATATACGAGGTTTGGACAGTCTTGACTTTTGTGCTTGCTTGTACACTGGTTTAGTCCCGTCTCCTTTTTGGTTGGGCAATCTTTCATACATTTGTTTTCTCTTTATATAATCAGCAATAGCAACACTCTGGATTGAGTTTGTTCGAGAGGTTCGTTGGTGCTGGGAAGAGTCACAGCCATTACCCAGAATGTCAACTGACTCCAGCATCGATCTTTCCACCTGTCTTGTTCATCAAAAGCTGCAAATGGTAATTTTTTTGATATAGTGCTCTACCATCTTTTTCTTTCTAGTCTGTCTTGATCTGGGAGAGATTTTCTAACTGAAAGAGGCTTATATGATTCTAAAGATGATTTGCGTTTATTGCCTTCTTGTAAGCTTGCAATATGCATTCAGAAGAAGGGCTTGTTAGATAACTTCCACAGTAGCAACAAAAGCAAAGGACAAATTTCTGATGAGAATAAGGTGAATTTCATCTCTTCATGGGCTTTATCTACATTTTTATCTACATTTTCGTACTATATATTTGAAGTAAATTTCTTATATTCTCGAGCCTTTTATTTAACTTATTATGTTGTTCATGAATGGCTAATCAATCCTTTGATGTAAAATGCAGTCTGACTTCCAGAATGCAGGCAATCACTGTCACGATCCAGTACATGAACATTCTCCGGATGATAAGAATTGCAGGTAAAAAAGCAAGCAACCAGACACAAGCTCCTATATTTGTTATAACTTGTGGCGCCATCATGCATTATTTGACGCTAAAGCATCCAGACAGATTAACAACAATGTCATTGTTGCTTTTCAAGAATTTTTGAATTTTCCAGTCACTTATTGGATATCATTATTAGCGGTGGGTTACAATGAGATATTACATAGTTTTTATACTTCGAGAGTTGCCTAACTTCGAGAGTTGCCTTCTCTCTCTTATCAAGTTACCGTTTCCCCTATTTCGTTCTTTTTTAGTTTAAAAATTATCGATCAGTGTGCAGTGGAGAATTTTGAGCCATAGCTACCACCTTTATATTTCTAAGCAATGCCCTTTTCTCTGGGTTATATTATTGTAGAATGGGAACAGAGTGATAAATATATTTTCTAGGATTTTAGTCCTAGAAGATGCCCGACTGTGTGTATCAAGGTGACATGCTACAAGTAAATGTTCTAGCATGCGGGTAATCTTACCATAAGATACTTCAATAAATGAGGAAAAATTGGATTTGCTATAATCGGTGACAGCAGAAATATTTATTTTTGCAAGATGATAATAATGTTAAGAAAGAGCTCCAACGAATATGTCTAGGCATTGTAATAAGAAATCAGTACCTGAGATTTGATTGTTAGTTTTCAGTAAGGCAAATGGTGAAAAGAGCCTAGATGATATTACAGTGGTAAATGATGTTAGCATATTTTTAAGCTTCTTTGAAGGGTAAAAAAGGGGAATATGGATCATTCATATGCAATTTTAATGAATATGATATGCCTCTCGAGCGCAACTCTTGGGTTGAGACTCAAGAGCAATGTAGATAAAAATGAGAATTCATGTATCTTTTGAGTAATTCAACTTTTTCGAGGCTTTATTGTTGCTGCTGATTGAACTATTCTGTCCATCTGGTCCTCTCGTAAGATATAAATTTTAGTTAAACGAGTCAATTTACTTCCACACAAAATAATTTCCTTTATTTTACAGGATTAGCTAAGCAGGACTTTAATTTCAAGTAAATTTTGCTTTTGTTATTTACAGTTTCTTGCTTACCAGTGATCCAGCCAATCATTCAAAGTTTAAATAGAGAATGGAACAGATCTAGATAGTTTAAATAGAGAATGGAACAGATCTAGATGAACCCAGCCTAATTTGCTTGCCTGGGTATACTATGTAGTAGATATTCAGCCTACGCATCCTCTGTAAGTCATACATGCTTATGTTGTTAGGTGTCTGAATGTCTCAGATTCTTTTTTCTGATACAGTTATTTGATACCAAATGGCCACGATGGCACAGAAAATGCAACTGTTAGTGTGAATCCTAGTCATGGAATAGCATCTGATGAGCAACGAAATGTGAATACGTCAAGGAGGGGATCGGCTCGTATTCTAGAATCTTCTACACTTCTGCATTCATTTCAGAAGATGCATGCTCCATATACCCAGGTTTTTAATGGCCATCTTCATCTTGCACTCTGTATACAGTTTTTCGAGCACCTTGACTTGTATGAGTGCTTATCTAGTCTTCAATTTTCAGGAAGCACCACCTATGACAGAAGATATGCATGAAGAAAGGCTCCGTGCAGTCGAAGCTTTTGGTGATGCATTTGTAAGTCTGTATTCTCTCAAAATAGTACTGGGTTATAACTTATATGAATCTTTCATGCTGGTGTTGAGTATGGTCCTTAGTCAAATCCACAGTCAAGGCTCCTTGTTGGACATTTCAGCAGCTTTAGTGCAATCACAATATGCAAACTCATTTTAGTGCTTACTTATGGTCTTCTGTAGATAGCAGAATAACGTTCCCTATGGCCACATCTTTTTCTAACATATGTATTCTCATGTCATCCTGTTACCATTGTTGCCAAGAAGTAAACAATTGTGAGTTGTCTTTATCACATTCTAATTTTTTTCTCCTGTTTTTTGCTTGTACGACCTGAAAACTCCACTTGAATCAAATTTCCTTTATATTTAATACTTCCAAAATCCAAGAAAATTATATATTACATATATGATATATTCAAGAAATTCGGGTTCTGTACTTGCTACTGCTATTGATAATACACGTTAGTGTCATTACACTTAATTTCCATATCCAGTTTCTTTTATCTTATTTGTGCATTGATTAATACAGGAGAAAGAAAACTTCCTACGATTTTTGAGGTTTAAGCCTACTGAGAAAATGAGGAGTGTATGTGTGAACTTGGTTGCTGGGCAAAGCTTTTAGGCACAAATGCTTAAAACTCAGGTTGCAGTATGAAGGTTGTCAGGTAGTTTAGGACAATCATTGTTAATTACAAATACTTCACTGATGGAGATTTGGCTGTGGATGATGGGCGACACAAATGCAGTCAGAATGGTTTGCTAATTTATGTGATTTGCAACTCATGATATTTTGTCCTTGCAATTTACTATGCAAGGTAGACATGATTCATTGGTCATCCAAACACACAACTTGTGTGTTGGGGGTTAGGTGGGATTTTTTTTGTTGATTCTCTTTTGC
>NC_033800.1:15264396-15270714 GCF_001876935.1 Asparagus officinalis
CATGTCTGTGTGTGCTTGGTTGTGTGATGTGAGTAGTGTGTTTGTGTTTGTCTAGGTGCCCTGGGAGTTGGCACGAGCACACAAGGTGTGTGGGTTTGTGGGTGCATGCATGCGAGGCTGTGCGCGTTTGTGCTTGTGGGTGCATGCGTTAAGGTGTGATCTTTGACCTGGATTTTCAATTTGCGGTTGAATTTGCAATTATGGGTTGCAAATAATTGAAGGTTTGAAAGCAATAACTTAAGAAGGATAATTTAGATATGTCTCTTGCAGTTCCTCTTGAAAAAATTTGCAGGTATTTTACCGTTCAAACTTTATAAGACAATTGGAAGCTATAAGAAAACTCATTATATAACCACAAGTTTGTTTTTGGGAAATCACCTCAGCAACAATTGATAATGTTTGCATCTTGATCTGATTTTTCACATCTCTTTCTTGCATATGTCGAAAAGAAAAGAATTCTAATTGAAAATAATACTTAATAGCAAAGTTCTGTTATGAACATGTGGAACCATTCTTATCATTCTTGTTATTTTGAATCTCAAATAATCTCTATCATTACATGGAAATTCATTAAGAACTAGTTATCTCTTATTGAACCAGAAGGAAATTTTTTTGTCGAGGTAGCATATGTGATAATAGCACATGCATGATTCATCAACTAAAAGTGTTGTGCATAATTAATTTCTATAATTATTAATTATAGAAATTAATTATTGATTATAATTCTTGTAATAGTCTGTAATAAGATATTCCCCTTGTATGAAATGAAATCCAAAGAAGCAGTCCTTAATTAGGGTAAATTACACTAAACCCCTGAGAACTTTCAGCATATTTCAGTAAACCTCCAATAACTTTCAAAATAGCACATCATTGACTTTTGCATTCTGCAAAAAAAAACCCCAATAAGTTTCTGCATTTTGCAGATAACCCCCATAAATTAGAACCAGAAAACAACATACAAAGGCTTTGGAAAGTTAGTTGGGGTTTAGTGTAATTTACCCAAAGATATTGGGGGTTTTCTGTAGAAGTTATGGGGGTTTAGAGCGATTTTGAAAGTTATTGGGGGTTTACTAGAAATGCTAAAAGTTCTTGGGCGTTTAGTGTAATTTACTCTTTTAATTAATCTACTTCAAAATACTTTTTATCTTCACTTCAAGTGTTCAATTAATTTGCAAAGGTATATGATGAGTTTTTGATAGCCAGAACTGCCTTCATTAACTATTCAGTCAATCAGAAAAAATTTAACCTCATTGTGTTCTTGCAGAGCGTCTCAGGTCAGCTGGAAAGAGATATCTTATCCTCTGGTAAGATGAGTTAAATCTACCTTGTTTGGTTTCAAAACTCTATTTACTGATAAAATATTTATATCCTTTATCGCGAGAAGTAAACATGATGTGGGAATCTAATTGGGATGAGCTTCATGTCTGTACTTTCTTTTGATCCGTAATATGGATCTATAAGCTTTGTGGAAACTTCCATTGAAGATATAAGGGGCTTATCTAGTTTATACAAATAACCATAGAACTAACCACATACAGATAGAGTATCGAAAAGGTCAGCTAGATAAATTTAGATTCAGCTTTTTTCTTATTTCTGTTCATTGCATCTACCTATGTGTGAAAGCCTGGTTACGAACTATAAAAGTTTAGAGAAATTATCTTTGGTATCATAAATTTTTTGCTAATATTTTTCACTAATTTTTAGTTAGTTTGATGTCTTCATAAAGACAGTGCTTAGAATCCTTGGCCTACATGTACCAAAGATATTTCAATTAATCATTGACCTACAAGTACCTTGTTTTTATTGATACAATATTCATCGTCTTGTTAAACATATTGATGTTCCAGACATGTCTGCATTTAAAGCTGCGAATCCAGATGCACTTTTTGAAGATTTTATTCGATGGCATTCACCAACTGACTGGGAAAATGATGAAACTGGAGATAGATTAAGAGATGACAAGATGGAAGGAGATAACAGTTGGCCTCCACGTGGAAGACTATCACAGCGCATGTCCGAACAAGGAAATTCATGGCGGAAGATCTGGAATGATTCTCCAGCATTGCCAGTCTCGGAGCAAAAGCCTCTCTTTGATCCAATCCGGGAAGGGGAGAAGGTGCTTATTTTCCTGTCAATGTCGTATAATGGAAATCAGGCCATTTTTTTAAATTCACAATCATGCTTTCTTTTTTACAAGTATATTATTCTTGCGATGTCAATTCTTTTATTATTGATCGTTCAATTGTTCTTATAGAAGACACTGATCATTAGGTATGTGATTTCATGACTTTCTCCGAGTTTTCTGATAGTCTTCAGTACCCTCATGCTTTATGACACCATGCAGTTTATTTATGTGGTTTACGCTTACTCATCTTTATGTGCAGTACACCTTCTATGTATAGTGCTAGTCTGCATGGTGTAGGGGGTCCTTTACAATGGTCTAAACTCTAAACTCTTTAAGTATTATATAAAGAATAAAAATGTTTTTTATGTTCATTTTAATTTAGTGAGTACCTTTGAACTCTCATTTTGAAAGTGTGACCTTCACCTATATAGGTTATATCTGCTTGCTTGTTTTTCTGTGGACATTCTGCTTGCTTGTTTTTCTGTGGACATTCTGTTTGAAATGTTAACAATTTTCTGATATTTCACGCAGATACTCCATTATTTGGAAACACTTAAACCACAGCAGCTGCTTGAGCAAATGGTCACTACTGCTTTCAGAGCTTCAGCTGACACTTTAAACCAAACAGCATTTGGTGATTGGAAACTTATGAAAACAAAACTTGACCAGCTATACCTGACACTGGCATCTACGTTGAAGTGTTTTCAAGGTATCTAGCTCGATTATTAAGTATTTGAAATGGAGTATGTGGCAATGTTCATCTCTTTACTTCCCTGAAGGCCGAATTATAGTTTGGAACATGATGTGCATCATGAATATGCGAAACATTCATTCACATTAAACCTGTTTCTGCTCTAACTTATTGCTAAAGAAATACTCTAGTATTCGCTTTCCTTTATAATGTGTACTCGTTGCAATGAACCAATGAAAACATGTTTGCTTAAGTTTTAAGCAACCAATTTCAGTGTTAGGCAATGACCATATGGTATTGGTTGAGGATAGTGTTAGAAAATGTTGTGTGTAAATTATGCTATCTGTGGTGTCCCAAAAGATTTCTTTTTAGATGTCAATTTTCCAGCTCTGATAACCTTTTTTGTAATGAACAGGTAATCATTCGCTTGAAAAGTCTGAGTTGATTGGAGACCTATTCCAACTATGTCGTGTTTTCGAACACATAGAAAAGCTATTGATCCTTGCAGCTTCAGTGCGTCGTAAGCTGTTGGATGCCCCACGTCTTTCTGAAGCAATTTTCAATGACTATTTCAATTATTATCTTCCTAAAATGGGGACCAGTTCTGCAAGCATTTGCTATGATAAGGTATGTGCTTTCGCATTTTTTAGTATCATTTTTTTGGGAAATGTTTTTACATTTCTTAGTATCAAATTTTTTTGGAAATATTGTAGTAGGATAGCAGATTTTACGACACATGATATAGGACCAAACTTTATCAATAATTGGGATGAAATGTCAAGTACACAATGTCTCTCCAATTGAGTCCTTACTAGCAAGTGCTTTACCGATGTAAGTGAAGACTATTCATAACTTGAAAGTGTCAATTTGTAACTTTTAAGTCATGTTTATTATTAGTAGATCAGGCAGACTGGACTCATCATAAGTTAGAACCAACTATACACACTCATGTTCAACATTTGGATTGGGTAGGAAGGGCCTGCCACTAGCTGAGCATGTACTTTCTCAATGACCCTCCATATTTCTAGTTACTGCAAATGCACGATAAAATGTGTTTCGGAGGAAGTCTCTGTGCTGTAATGGTAAGACCTCTCTTCTGGTCATCCAATATTCTAGAGGTTCAATTGTCATTGTCATCATCTGGCTAGCCTTATGCTATTGTTGTGTCCTTAAATGTAATCCTAGTGATCAGAATATCATCATTGCTTCACAATCTTCTTGTAAATGAACTGTGGTGCCAGATTTTGGTCTACATCTTGTTGCGAAAAGTAATCTATATTTTTCTACATTAAGTACCGTGATTACTAAAGTGGTCAGGGACCCAGAACTAAGTTTAGTGCGGAGAACGTGACAACTGTTTCAAATTCCATTAAGAGATGCAAAAGCCATGCTGCTAAATAGTTATGCATAAAACAAACAATTTCAAACTTCACATACATCATCCGCAAATTAATATTTTATGTATACCTGAAAATATTTAGATCCAAGCGGCGATTATGGATGCATACTTCTATAATCTCCTTGCATCAGAGGGGGACATTTGGTACCAGATCGTCCAAAAATAAAAGTAAACTTCCCCTTTAAATTGGCAGGAGAGAAAATCGGGATTCTGCTCTACGGAGCCATTTGTCTCTATTTCTAAGCAGATGACCGAAGATTATCCTTTAGGTCTGAATTTATTTTCCTTTTTTCCTTAGGTCTGATTTTGTTTTCTTGTTCTTTATTATCATTTTTATCTAGGAGTTCAACACCAAGCAACTAGTTAAGTTGCGTGAGAGAGATGCTGTAGCGAGTCTTTTTCCACCTCCAACAGCTAACCAATCATGGAGGAAAGTCTTGAGCATGGGTAACCTTCTTAATGGTCACGAACCAGCCTTGAGGGAGATTATATTCTCAGTCTATGATACTCTTAGTGACAATCATTACGGAAGTAGCAATTCATCAGATATCACCGGAGATATTGAGACGCATAGAATGTATATATGTGGCACATCTAATGATCTTCAGGTTGCTCTATCTGTGACATCTTGGGATTAGTCACACTAGAGGAATCTCATCTGTTCTATCTCTGAAAGTGGTGCTCTCGTTAGCCATTAGCTTTCTAGATGCCATGGTTATTTCTGAGAATGTGAAGTTCCCCTGGGGACTTTATTGGAGTTTCCATCGTGATCAACACATATACGTAAGTGATAGTTGCCATGGTTGAGATTACACGAGAGCTGATGATTGTTTCTGTCGCCGTTCCTGCACACAATCCCGATATATATTGTATCATATCTCAATTTAATGGCCAGAAAAGGGCCGGGTTTTTTTCGCTCTTTCATATGTATCAAGTCATTACGGTGGCCGGATGGCGGGTTAAGAAGAGCAAGGAAGAGCACTATTGAGGGATTAAAGTTTAAAAGGGTGATACTTCAGAGACATGCATATATACTTATTATAGAAGATGATTCTCTTTCTCATTATACGCAGAAGATTCACAGTCTACATGTAACTTCCGTTAACTTCGAATTCAGTGGTTGGGTTGAGATTTCTCTTCATTGAAGGCGTATTTAACATTTTTTTACATCATTAGATCTCGAAGGATAAATTCGGAGAGAGATCTGATTCAAACATTTGATATTTGGTTCAACACCTGCTCAGAGCCGTGGGCATGCGCAGCTGATTGTAAAATTAACCGTTATAGTTCGTATCATGTTTAATCAAAGCTGAAGCTCCCTCACGATCTTTTGTGAATTGTTCTTCATTTTACTGCTTCCGTTATTTCATGTTTTACTCTGTAAAAGCTCCTAAAAGATGGAAATTAGTAAGTCATCTCTAACCTCATCAGTTGCCCACGTTGGTCGTGCTCTAGCACAATGCTTTTGGCTCATTTGTTTATTATTATTCGCTGTACCGTGATCCCTCATTAATGCAAGATAGAGTCCTTTCCCTGTTACGAGGGGGCCCCCCCCATGCTTATGTTCTCATTCAAAGGTTTTGTCCTTCGGTCAAGTCAAAAGTCTTGGGACAGCTCTGACGTGCTCCCCCACCTGGCATTGTGAGCTCTAATGTGCTTGGTTCTACAAACAGACGACAAAAGCAAGTGAGAAAAAGAGCAGGGGGGGGGATGCTCAGTGGGTTTAATTGATCACATTTCTTTGTCAAAACCCCTCAGAAAACACTTGTGAGCATGAGCGGTATCAGCCGACACCGAAGGGAAAACTCACGGGCCCTAAATGGGCCTGGGCCAATTAGCTTGCTTTCCGAGACCACCGACGGATCGTACAGATGGTGTGGTTCCCACACGGGTTTGGGACATCAATTCACGGTCCGGGAATATATTATGGATTTTGATTGTACCGTTAATATCTGTCACTGTAGTTGTTGTTGTCTCGCAGTGGTAAACGAGTACGTTTTCTACCAGCATGGACTTTGTGCGAGCGGTCAGTTCTGAGCCGGCCACGACTCGCGATTGCACCACACAGTAAGGCGAAGGGGCGGCAAAATGGGATCGGCCCCC
>NC_033800.1:15270739-15302706 GCF_001876935.1 Asparagus officinalis
CCCCTTTTGTGTTGCCTGAGTAAATTATATAAGCATGTAAACTCCAAATGAGTACAATATATTTTCCCTGACTGAGCAAGAGTTGAGTAGCTCACTGATCCAAATCTTTCTGTTAGGGAAAAAGAACGACCATATCAATAATTTGGATTGACCTCTTATTAATCTCTGTACGTTGGTGCTTTTTAATTATTTATTTTTTCCATCGCAAGTCCTTAGTTTTGATAGAGAGTAGTGTTACGTGAGAATCTCACTCAGCAAAATTTCATTTTGTGGAAATTGATCTTGAAATAGTGCCCACAACGAGTAAATGAAGAGAACAAGCGAAATTTCATTTGAAATTCAAGTTGTTAGGCTTAGGGATCTATTGGGATTAGGGAAATTAGGCCGAGGGAGCTACTCTTAAAATTCAAGAGAGAAGGAACAAAAATGCTATATTCTCTGAGCTGCCCACCTTTTGACTATGGTTTTTTTTACTATGAAAAGGCTTCAAGTCACAAGCTTGACCTTCCGTTCTAATTTTCTACATTCTTTCACTTTCTCATGGCCAACATATATATCTAACAAAAGGACATCATGCTTAGTTTAGTACAATCTCCTCGATCGGAACAAACATAACGAATCATTTTTGGATTAATCATGCATAACTTATAGACTATTAGTGTCTCATTTGCATTGTAATATGAATATAATATGACGCTATAAAACAAATTGGACTATTATTCTTAACCCTCTATTTTTCTAACCTAGCCTCTATTTGCATGGCCCCATGAATGATTGAAGGAATTTGTTGTGGTGGGTCACAAACAATAGAGTTTTAAAAAAATCTCAAGAAATTATCTTAAATAACATGAGAGAGAAAGGGCTATGGGGTAGGGTTTTGATGTTTCTATTGTAATTTCTAGAGAGGGAGAGAGAGTGGGGTAGGGTTTTGATGTTTCTATTGTGATTTCTAGAGTGATTTCTAGAGAGAGAGAGAGAGGGAGTGTGTGTGTGTGTGATTGTTGGTGAAGAGTAGTGGAGAGAGAGAGTGCTTGTTGGTGAAGAGTAGTGGCCTTGGATTCTATTTCCCTTTCCAAATTTAATTAAAATAATAAAGAAAAAAACAACTGTCATGATATGATTATATGTACAAAAAACTCAATATGATCACATGTATTATAAATAATAACATGCATAACCCGTACGACTTAACCACTGTATATCCTATTAGTGGGGGATATTTATTATCACAATTTCAATTCAAAATCAAATTAAATTATACTAGGTGGATGGTGATGTATCTTTTCCACCAAAAGATGCCTTGATCTCCCTTTTTCTTCCACCTTATGTTCTTTCTTGTATTTCTTTTATCAAGTTTTAAATTCTTTCGCTCTTGATGTCCTTGTAGAGTCTAAAGCACTTTCTAATTTATTTATCTTGGTAAGTTAATTTTGGTTAGGTGATGGTTCGTACGTTGCTATTATCGGTGTTATTTAGTGCTCTCACCACTGAGTTTGAAACGTATTAGAGAGGATTCTCTCTTTCAGTGAAAAGATTGGAATTGGGGAGATGCGATCCAAGTGACGAGCGTCTAGTATACCCCAGAGGTGGAGAATTTTAATTGAAATTTCACTAGAAAATAGGTCAGAGTGACTGATTGCTACTGAAACACTCTCTGAAGATGATTTTTGTATTAGTTAAACATTAAAGATGGTTTTCATATTATCATCCTACTTTTAAGATGATTTCTATGTGAAAATACAAAAAAATGAGAAGATGATATCCTATACTTCATATATTTTACACTTTCATACCTTGTGGTACTTGACTTTAAAGATTCCTTTAAAATCAAATCATGTGACTACCGGTCGTTGCCTATTTTTTGGAGCCATTTTTTGCTATATTAGACCGAATCCCTCAAAATCCCTTGTTCTTCCTCTTCAACTTTGTTAAAGTAAGAAAGAGAGAGTCTTGGGTAAATTTCCCTTAAATTGAATATCGAGTGTGTGTGTATGTATAGAGAGATCTAGAGAGATTAGTGAGTATCCTTGTCATAGGAGGAGATTTCCTCCTTGACGCCTATGTGGCATAATCATCATCATCCTCATAAAGTAGGCACAAATCCTCACTAACTCATACTCTCTCTTCTACTTTATGAGGATGATGGGGATTGTGTCATATATGCGACAAGGAGGAAAATCTCCTCCTATGACAAGGATACCCATTAATCTCTCTATATATATATATATATATATATATATATATCCTTCGGGTTCCATTCTAACCTTCGGGTTTTTTTGTTCAAAGATTATTATCTCGAACTTCGGTTTGTTGTTATGACTCCTTCAGAGAAGATTCCTAAACTACCCCTTATGTGTGTGTCTATATATATATATATATATATATAGAGAGAGAGAGAGAGAGAGATTAATGAGTATCATTGTCATAGGAGGGGATTTCCTCATTGACGCCTATATGACACAATCCCCACTATCCTCATAAAGTAGGAGAGAGTGCGTGAGTTGGTGGGGATTTGTGCCTACTTTATGAGGATGGTGGGGGGGGGTGAGGTTTGTCCTCATAACCAATGTGGGACTAAACCCACTACTAACACAATATTATCAACAACCCCCCTCAAACTCATGTTGGATCAAACACGTGAGTTTGCGTACAAAAAGTCAGAATCGATGAATGGGTAAGGTATTTGTGAATAAATCTACAAGCTCGTCAGCGGATGAAACATGAGGAAGTAGAATTGTCTTGTTCTTAATAACTTGTTGACAGACAAAATGACTGTCGATCTCAATATGATGGTCCTCTCATGGAATACTGGATTATTAGCAATCTGGATGAGACTCTTATTATCACAATAGAAAGGAGTAGGAGTCGTAACAGAAATACAAAAATTACTAGAAGACGACGAAGATGAATAATCTCTTTAGCTGTTGTGGATATTGCACGATACTCTGTCTCGGTGCTAGAAAGAGCAATAACATCTTGTTTCTTACTCCGTCAGGAAATAAGGGAATCACCAAGAAATATATAATAACATATGATAGACTTCCTGGTAGTAGGATCACTAGCCCAATCAATATTAGAATATGCACAAAACTCTAACTTGGATATAGCACGAAACAAAAGAGAGCAAGTGCTAGTACCCCGGAGATACCGAAGAATCCGTAATAAGACAACATAGTGTGCAGAACATGGGGCACTAACAAATTGACTGACAATACTGTTTTCAGCGAAAGTTGACTCCATTGTCGATTCCATTAAAACTTCGATTTGTTTACAAGAAATTACAATGAAAATAAACGAAAATACAACTCTCGAGAAAATAACACAGAAATTGTTTATCAACTCCTGCTTTGTGGGACTTTGCCTGTGCCGGGAGTGTTTTAGCTCGTAGACCACCGATTCACAGATCGTGAGGGTGTTTAAGGATCCTTCCTTCGTTTATCAAAGTAGGGATTTGAAAGCGAGTATCTTATCGATGTAAGATATTCACTCTTCCAAAGATCAAGTCTGAGCTTAGATCTCTAGGAATCACCAAATGATGCTTGTCAAAGGGTGAAAATTCTCTCTTTCTTCCTTAAAATCACCAAAAGCTCAAGTCTCTTCTGCTCCAAAATGCTCTCTGTTATTTATCTCGTGCCTAGGGAGGTATTTATAGGGGTATGAGTGCACAACAGTTGAAATGGAGGCGAAACAACTGACCCGATGAACCCTCTTTGGTCGCGGCAGCCAACACTGCCGCGGCTATTGGCGTGGCAGTGTGGACTGCCGCGGCCAAGGAGGTAGTTACCAGCACGTTCCATCGTACTTGAAACCGTTCTCCCACGTATTTTAACCACCTTTTTCGTGCTTTAACTATTTTTCCACGTCAGTACACGTTCTATCTTTGATATGCCGCCACGTGGGCTTCAAATAATCATCGTACAGCTGTCTTGTAACCACCGCAACACTCCCCTATAATAGCCACGGCACCATAGGTTGTCGCCTTAGCCGCGGCACCATATGCTGCCGCGCCATGGCCGCGGCACCATGAGCTGCCGCGCCTTAGCCGCGGCACCAAGTGCTGTCTGTTGGTGTGTACATGTTGTCTCACTTCCTTTGAATAATTCCTTCTGATTAAGAGAATGGTGTTTATCATCTTCTCTTTGCCTTGAGTGGTATTTGGATGTCTGTAAGTATTTTTTGACGCCTACAGATACCCCCTCCAAAGTATCTCAGACTCATCATTTTTTTGGAGAGGAGTCTGGGACACTTTGGATATGATAAGTTTTCCTTGCAATTTCTTTAGTACTTTATTGAGGAATTGGCGTAACACAGTCTATGAATGGCTTCAATTCTTGACTTATTCATCTTTAGTCTATTCAGTGCTTTGTAGAATAGTTAAAGTTCTTCCGGGGCTGCGTTTATCGCATGGCCGTTGTCGAAGTCTTGAATTTGAACTGCCGTCGAGGAATGGAGAAATAGTTTATACTCATATGCTCTATTGGAGTGTTCGGGAAATAGTTTAACCTCATATACCCGTTAGGAGGTTCAAGGAGATGCAGTTTATACTCATATGCTCATCGGAGTGAGGGGAAATTGTTTATACTCGTGCACCCAATGGAGTTATATGGTCTCTTTTTTGTTGGTAGAGATGAACCCGAAATCGGAGAGGAAGAATTTTATATTCTATCTCGTGGTCTCTTGTTTGTTGGTAGAGATAAACCCGAAATCGGAGAGGAAGAATTTTATATTCTACCTCCTGGTCTCTTGTTTGTTGGTAGAGATGAACCCAAAATCGAAGAGGAAGAATTTTATATTCTATCTCCTGATGCAAAGGAAACTCGAAGTGGGATCTCCACTTAGAGAATCTGGAGTGGTTTGAATAATCCTAACTGTCATAATGTTTGATTATCCAATTCAAAGTTGGACCTTTCGTTCGTAAAATGAATCGAAAGGAGATTTTGGCTGTAGTCCTAACTGTAATAAGGTTTGACCAGGTAGGAGTTTCGAGGTGATCCTAATTGTAGGAAGGTTTGATCGCTCGATTTATGGACCTCTCGTTCATTGAAGGAATCGAGAGGGGATTTTGACTTTGCTCCTAACTGTTTAAAGGTTTGACCAAATGGGCAGTGAGACGATCCTAACTGTTTAAATGTTTGATCGTTCAATTTGTGGACCTCTCGTTCATGGAAGGAATCGAGAGGGGATTTTGGTTTTGGTCCTAACTGTTTAAATGTTTGACCAAATAGGAATTCGAGACGATCCTAACTGTTTAAAGGTTTGATCGTTCGATTTATGGACCTCTCGTTCATTGAAGGAATCGAGAGGGGATTTTGGCTTTGGTCATAACTGTTTAAAGGTTTGACCAAATGGGCAGTGAGACGATCCTAACTGTTTAAAGGTTTGTTCGTTCAATTTGTGGACCTCTTATTTATGGAAGGAATCGAGAGGGGATTTTGATTTTGGTCCTAACTGTTTAAATGTTTGACCAAATGGGAATTCGAGACGATCCTAACTGTTTAAAGGTTTGATCGTTTAATTTGTGGACCTCTCGTTCATGAAAGGAATCGAGAGGGGATTTTGGTTTTGGTTCTAACTGTTTAAAGGTTTGACCAAATGGGAATTCGAGACGATCCTAACTGTTTAAAGGTTTGATCGTTCAATTTGTGGACCTCTCGTTCATGGAAGGAATCGAGAGGGGATTTTAGCTTTGGTCCTAACTGTTTAAAGGTTTGACCAAATGAGAATTTTGTGAGGGAAGATTGATCCAACGAAGTGACCAAATCTCATCTCAGCAAAAGAGTATTCGGAAATCACCGTGGGGATGTAGTGTTTATCACTTTGTTTGTAATGATCGGGTTATCCCTAAGAAAATTACATATAGTATTCTTTCGGGAACTTCCGTTACATGAACCATCCACCCCCAGCTTTTTTTTTTGATTGCGAAACTGGGTTTATCATTATGTTTAGCTGTATGATCGGGTTATCCTTAAGAGTACCATGCATGACATCCTCCAGGAACTTCCCGTGAAAGAAAGGAAATAGTTTAGACTCATATACCTGTTGGAGTATCGAACAGCAGTTTATACTCGTATACTCTTTGGAGTGAGGGGAAACAGTTTATTCTCGTGCACCCACTGGAGTTAGAGTCGTCTTTACTTGGCTTGTTTCGCCGTTATGACACCGGAGTCAATTAAGGCTTGGATTTGTTTTTGAGTCCAAAGCAAATCTCGGTGGGATGAAGAACCCTTCTGTGGTACGCACAGTAGTTTAGATCCGTAATTCTTTTAGCTCCCTCCTGATCTTTAATAGGTGGTAGCTCGATCTTGTCGTTGGTGAGGAGGTATTTCAAGATGGCTGGAGCTTCATCATCTTCGAAAGAATACTCCTTTTGAAACCTCGAATTGAGAGTCACGTTCACAGGAATTACGGATGTCGTCGGTTGACCTCTCTCAACTTTCTTTTTTTTAAGAAAGTGTTCAGCTTGTTCACCGCGCATTTTCAAATCTTTCCAAGTTTTGGATGGTATGACGCCCAGGGCTTCCAGGACATCGATGGAGAGATTATTGTGGCATATTTGTAGGATAAACTCCTCTGTAACAGGATCTCTGCAATTCATTGCTTTGTTACGGAAGCGCTTGACAAAATTGTCGACTGACTCTCCGTCTTTTTGCTTCTCATCCAGAAGGGTTCCGATTGACACTTCGGTGTCATTATCGAAGAAATTGCTGAGGAACAAACTTTTCATGTCATCCCAGCAATTGATGCTCCCTGGCTTGAGATGTCAGTACCAATCGAAGGCGGGCCCACGAAGGGTGCCAACGAATGACCGGACCATTAAAGCCTCGTTTCTAGAGATCATGCCCAAATGAGACTTGAAATAAATCAAGTGCTGAGTAGGCGAGCTTTTCCCGTCAAACGGTGTGTAGTTAATTAGATTGAATTTTTCCGGGTACGGTATTGAATCTCATTCTCTTGGATAAGGACATGGAATACCCGTCTTTTTCACTTCTTGAGCCGTCATCAAAGCGTTGATTTTGTTTTCAAGCTCTTTCATTTTCTCGTCATCGTCTATGTCTTCATTCGAAGGACGTTAAGGAGAATGAGTTAGACCACCCCTTGTAAGAGGTACCATTGAACCACCCCCAATATCGTTATTGGGAGGGTGCGTTAAACCACCCCCAGCGTTATTGCTATTGGGAGGTGCATTAGCAAAGATGACTTCCTCTACTTCCGGATCACTGTCATCTGCAATATTTTGAGTGCGGCGGCTGGATTCAGCTCGCTGACTGGACTCAGGAGGTTGAGATTGTTGAGTTAGCAATTCTCTCATTTGTTGAATAGCTAACTTGCATTAGCAAAGATGACTTCCTCTACTTCCGGATCACTGTCATCTGCAATATTTTGAGTGCGGCGGCTGGATTCAGCTCGCTGACTGGACTCAGGAAGTTGAGACCGTTGAGCTAGCAATTCTTTCATTTGTTGAATAGCCTGTAGGCGTCAAAAAATGCTGAAAAGATATCCAAATACAGCTCAAGAGGAAATCATCCAAAAAGGCAGAAGAACACAAGTATAGACTGTCTCGCCTGGCGAGTCTTCCTTCTTCACAAACATCCTCAAGAAGCTTCTAGCGAGTCCTAGAGATCTAAGCTCAGACTTGATCTTTGGAAGAGTGAACATCTTACATCGATAAGATATTCGCTTCAAATTCTTACTTCGATAAACGAAGGAAGAATCATTAAACCCCTCACGGTTCAATCAGAATCTGTGATTTGGTGGTCCACGAGTCAAAGCGCTCCCGGCACAGGCAAAGATCCCACGAAAGCAGTGATCCAAACAACGATCCTGCGTTTATTTTCTCAAGAGTTGTAATTTTCTTTTTGTTGTGTAAAAGAGTCTTATAAAAAGGCTGTTTTCTTTGAATTTATTGTAATCGACCGAAGATATAATGAATTCCATGACAAAACCAACTTTTGACCCAAACAAGCTGGCGACCACAGTGGGAGCCAACGGTCTCGCTGCCGAGACCGTCGTGTCGCAGCCGATCAAGATTCCAGTTGAATCCATGGTCGAATACGAATTCGACCAAACCAAGTTTGAGGAATATTTCTCATCATCCTCTTCAAGATCTTCAGTATCTCGCAAGTACAAGAGGATCTCACAATTGAGGAAGAGTTGCATGCCAAAGAAGGCACAAAATGAAGACTCTCGCTTGATTGTTGCTGAGAATTTCACTCGCAATACTTCTGCTCACAATGGCTCTTATCTAGTTAAAGAGTCATCGAATCAAAGCCCGCCGGCATTGACGAAAAGAGCTCGTCAGAGACAACGCCAACGCTGTGCTCGCCAAATGGCTAAAGCCTTGGAACAAACCGACGGGGTTCGTTACCACGCGGACCTAGAGTCGAGGAGACATCGAGTGGTTCAGTTGTCTCAACAACCAATCACTCGTATCTCTGCTAAAACAACGACGGATGAATGGACTATTGTCAAAAAGACTCGTTCGACCCTCAAAGAACGTATACAAAAACGTCGTGCAAAAGCTGCTAATGCCCATGCTCTCTCACAACAAAGACGAGAAAAGAGAAAGGAAATGGTGACCAAAGAATCACCAAAACTTCGTCAAGTTTGGATTCCAAAGTCTGGACTTATGCAAAATCAGCATTCGGAGCCCGTTAAGACTCCATACCCACAAGGGGGTGGTTCTAAACGTGCGACTCCCGACATAACCTTGGATCGCTTAAAGACAAAAATAAATTGTCCTGAGAATGCCAACAAGGTTTTATACCCCCAGAAGAAGACGCATTCACCAAATGATATCGTCATACCTGGGAGATCATACCAACAGACGATACGATTTTTTGGCAATCATACCGATGAATCGTATTATCAAGTTGAAGTTGTGAATAATTTTCGAAAGAGAGTTATTCGAGAGATAAACTCTCGTTGTTCCTGTGCGCGACTCGTTAAAACAGCATTATCAGAATGTGACTGTTTCAAACGAGAAGTCATCCCACGAAAAGTCTCTGTATTATCGAAACCTAAGCCGAGACATTTCCGCAAAAGAAGAGCAGCTGTCCAAAATGATGAATTCCCTGAAGTCACCATCAACGTGGCTGATAGAAGAAAGTCTAAACAGCATTCAAGTGACTCAAATCCCGACTTTTCCCCGAAAGGAAAAGTCAATCCAAGAATTGCTCAAAGGATGTCTCGACTCCAATTAGGAGCTATCAGACGCAGAGACTACAAGAGAATGCAAGAAGGAATGTCCTCGGAGGATGAATTCTCGGACACTTATTCTGCAATCGCTTCTGATGATACAATGTCTAGCACAGGACAAATCAGAGAAGTATTCACAATCACTGCTGATCAGTTCACTCAAATACTTCAGGAAGCTCTAGCCAAACAACGTGAAGAAATTAGAGCTGAAGTGAAGACAGAAATGAAGTTGGCTATCCAACAAATGAGAGAACTGTTAACTCAACAGCCTCAACCTCCTGAGTCCAATCAGCGATTTGAATCCAGCCACCACACTCGGAATGTTGTAGATGACAGTGATCCAGAGGTGGATGAAGTCATTATGGCTGATACACCTCCCAATGGCAATAACGCTGGGGGTGGTTTAACGGATCCTCCCAATAACGATATTGGGGGTGGTTCAATAGCACCTCTCACTGGGGGTGGTCCAATTATCTTTACTCGACATCATTCAGAAAGAAATGAAGACGATGACGGGAAAATGCAAAAACTTGAAGACAAAATCAATGCTTTGATGACGGCTCAAGAAGTTAAGAAGACGGGTATTCCATGTCCTTATCCGAGGGAATGGGATTCAATACCATACCCGACCAAATTCAATCTGATTAACTTCACACCGTTTGAAGGGGAGAGTTCGCCGATTCAGCACTTGATTTATTTCAAGTCTCATTTGGGCATGATCTCTGGAAATGATGCTTTAATGGTCCGGTCATTCGTTGGCACCCTTCATGGTCCCGCCTTCGATTGGTACCGACGTCTCAAGCTAGGGAGCATCAAATGCTGGGATGACATGGAAAATTTGTTCCTCAACAATTTCTTCGATGATGACACTGAAGTGTCAATCGGAACACTTCTGGATGAGAAGCAAAAAGACGGAGAGTCAGTCGACAATTTTGTCAAACGCTTCCATGACAAGGCAATTAGTTGCAAAGATCCTGTTACGATGACATGAAAAGTTTGTTCCTCAGCAATTTCTTCGATGATGACACCGAAGTGTCAATCGGAATCCTTTTGGATGAGAAGCAAAAAGACGGAGAGTCGGTTGACAATTTTGTCAAACGTTTCCGTAACAAAGCAATGAATTGCAGAGATCCTATTACAGAGGAGTTCATCCTGCAAACATGTCACAATAACCTCTCCATCGATGTCCTGGAAGCTCTGGGGGTTGTGCCATCCACAACTTGGAAGGAGTTAAAATCTCGGGGTGAACAAGCTGAGCACTTTCTTAAAAGAAAGAAAGCTGAGAGAGGCCAACCAATGACATCTGCAATCATTGAGAATGCGACTCTCGATCCGAGGTTTCAAAAGGAATATTCTTTCGAAGATGATGAAGCTCCAGCCATATTGGAATACCTCCTCGCTAATGACAAAATCGAGCTACCACCTATTAAAGATCAGGATGGTGCTAAAATGATTATGGATCCAAATTACTGTGCGTACCACAGAAGGGTTCTTCATCCCACTGAGATTTGCTTTGGACTCAAAAACAAGATCCAAGCCCTAATTGACTCCGGCGTCATAACGACGAAAGAAGTCGAGTAAAGACGATCATCCAACTCCAGTGGGTGCACGAGTATAAACTGTTTCCCCACACTCCGAAGAGTATACGAGTATAAACTGCTCCTCGATACTCCAAAAGGTATATGAGTCTAAACTATTTCCTTTCCTTAACGGGAAGTTCCTGGAGAATCCTATATTCTTAAGGATAACCCGAACATATGACTGAGGTTAACGTATTCCTCGTTATACCCAATTTTACAAAGAAAGCTGGAGGTCGATAATTCATGTAATGGGAAGTTCCTGGAAGAATATTAAATATAATATTCTTAGGGATAACCCGATTATTATGGACAGAATGATAAATACTAAGCTCCTATTATGATTTTCGAACACTCTTTTGCTGAGATGAGATTCGATCACTTCGTTAGATCAATCTTCCCTCACAAAACCCATTTGGTCAAACCTTTAAACAGTTAGGACCGAAGCCAAAATCCCCTCTCGATTCGTTCCATGAACGAGAGGTCCACAAATTGAACGATCAAACCTTTAAACAGTTAGGATCGTCTCAAATTCCCATCTTGGTCAAACCTTTAAACAGTTAGGACCAAAGCCAAAATCCCCTCTCGATTCGTTCCATGAACGAGAGGTCCACAAATTGAGCGATCAAACCTTTCTACAGTTAGGATCGTCTCAAAATTCCCACTTGGTCAAACCTTTAAACAGTTAGGACCAAAGCCAAAATCCCCTCTCGATTCGTTCCATGAACGAGAGGTCCACAAATTGAATGATCAAACCTTTAAACAGTTAGGATCATATCAGAACTCCCACTTGGTCAAACCTTTAAACAGTTAGGACCAAAACCAAAATCCCCTCTCGATTCCTTCCATGAGCGAGAGGTCCACAAATTGAACGATCAAACCTTTAAACAGTTAGGATCGTCTCAAATTCCCATCTTGGTCAAACCTTTAAACAGTTAGGACCAGAACCAAAATCCCCTCTCGATTTGTTCCATGAACGAGAGGTCCACAAATTGAACGATCAAACCTTTAAACAGTTAGGATCGTCTCAAATTCCCATCTTGGTCAAACCTTTAAACAGTTAGGACCAGAACCAAAATCCCCTCTCGATTTGTTCCATGAACAAGAGGCCCACAAATTGAACGATCAAACCTTTAAACAGTTAGGATCGTCTCAAACTCCCATCTTGGTCAAATCTTTAAACAGTTAGGACCAAAGCCAAAATCCCCTCTTGATTCCTTCCATGAACGAGAGGTCCACAAATTGAACGATCAAACCTTTAAACAGTTAGGATCGTCTCAAATTCCCATCTTGGTCAAACCTTTAAACAGTTAGGACCAGAACCAAAATCCCCTCTCGATTCGTTCCATGAACGAGAGGTCCACAAATTGGATGATCAAACCTTTAAACAGTTAGGATCATCTCAGAACTCCCACTTGGTCAAACCTTACTACAGTTAGGACCAAAACCAAAATCCCCTTTCGATTCCTTCCATGAACGAGAGGTCCAGCTTCGATTTGTGCAATCAAAACTATAAAAGTTAAGATTGCTTCCAATCTCAATTGATCAAACCTTATTCAGATTCTCTGAATAGAAATCCCACTTCAAATTTCCTTTGTACCAGGAGATAGAATATAAAATTCTTCCTCTCCATCATCGGGTTCATCTCTACCAACAAAAAAGAGACCATATTACTCCAATAGGTACACGAGTCTAAACTGTTTCCCTAATCTCAACAGGAAGTTTCTGGAGAATATCACTCAAAATATTCTTAAGAATAACCTGGCTACCTCCCAACGGGTATACGACTGATGATGACATACTCTTCGTTATATTCTTAAGGATAACCTGAACATGCGACTGATGATGACATACTCTTCGTTATACCCAGTTTAGCAAAGAAAGCTGGGGGTCGATAATTCATGTAACGGGAGGTTAAACTATTTCCCGAAAACTCCAAAAATACATGAGTATAAAATGTGTTCTTATTAAGACTGATTTCACAAGTACAAGTTCCAGCTTTAATTCAAGATCTCGACAACGGTCAAGCGATAAACGCGACGCCGGAAGATTCTTAGCTATTCTACAAAGTACTAAATAGATTGAGAGACAAACAGGTCAAGAGTTGAAGCCATCTACGGGTTCCTCTATATAATCTACTCAACCAAGCATTGAAGGGATTGTAAGCAAGACCTATCTTATCCAAAGTATCCCAGAACTCCTCTATAAAAGATTGAGTCTGGAATACTTTGGAGGGGGTATCTGTAGGCGTCAAAAAATGCTGAAAGATATCCAAATACAGCTCAAGAGGAAATCATCCAAAAAGGCAGAAAAAACACAAGTCTTTACTGTCTCGCACGCAAGACAGACTTGACTGTCTCGCCGTGCGAGACAGTCTTGACTGTCTCGCCGCGCGAGACAGTCTTTACTGTCTCGCCGTGCGAGACAGAATTTACTGTCTCGCACACGAGACAGTTATCAGTGGTTCAAGAAACTGTTTTGCAACCACCGACACGTGGCCACCAACTGTTCAAGAACGTGGGAAACGTCGTGGACGAGAATCACGTGGATAACTGCCAAAATAACGGAGTTTGAAACGTGGGAAAGCAGTTACATCGAAAACTGCCAGAAATGTAGACAGTATTTTACTGTCTCGCTGGGCGAGACAGCAAATTTACTGTCTCGCTGGGCGAGACAGCAAACACTGTCTCGGCCAGCGAGACAGCAAACACTGTCTCGCCATACTGATTTCTATGATTGCTGAGTTTTTGTAGTTACAGACCCTTGAGGCTATAAATACCCCCCTAGGGTCACTTCTGACGAGGATCGAGCATTTGTTAGAGCATTCCAGAGCAGAGAGAGAGCAGATTTGGGTTTTTCTTGCAACGCCTTGAAATTAAGCTTTGACTTGATTTTAAGAAGAACGACTATCTTACTGGATCGCTGTCATCTATAACATTACGAGTGTGATGGCTGGATTCAGCTCGCTGACTGGACTCAGGAGGTTGAGGCCGTTGAGTTAGCAATTCTCTCATTTGTTGGATAGCTAACTCCATCTCTGTCTTCATCTCAGCTCTAATTTCTTCACGTTGCTTGGCTAGAGCTTCTTGAAGCATTTGAGCAAACTGATCAGAAGTGATTGTGAACACTTCTTTGGTTTTTCCCGTGCTAGATATTGTATCATCAGAAGCGATCGCAGAACAAGTGTCCGAGAGTTCGTCCTCCGAAGACATTCCTTCATACATTCTCTTGTAGTCCCTGCGTCTGATGGCTCCTAATTGGAGTCAAGACATCCGTTGAGCAATTCTTGGATTGACTTTTCCTCTCGGGGACAAGTCAGGGTTTGATTCATTTGAATGCCACTTAGATTTTCCTTTATCAGCCATGTTGATGGTGACTTCAGGGAATTCATCCTCTTGAATAGCAAACTTCTTGCTGAAACGTCTTGGCCTGGGCTTTGACATTTCGGTGAAAAATCTCTGGAACACTGAGACTCTTTGCGGGATGACTTCTCGTTTGGCGTAATTATATTCCAACAATGCCGCTCTTATAAGTTGCACACAGGAACAATGAGAGTTTATTTCTCGAATAATTCTCTTTCGAAATTTATTCAAATCCACAGCTTGATAGTACGATTCATCGGTATGATTGCCGGAAAATCCTATCGTCTGTTGGTATGACCTCCCAGGCATAACAATGTCTTTTGGCAAACACGTCTTCTTCTGGGGGTTAAAGCCTTGTTAGCATTCTCAGAACAAATTATTGTTGCCTTTGAGCGATCCAAGGTTATGTCAGGAGTCATACGTTTAGAACCACCCCCTTGCGGGTGCGGAGTCTTAACGAGCTCCAAATACTGATTTTGCACAACTCCAGACTTTGGAATCCAAACCTTGTAGAATTTTAGTGGTTCTTTGGCCAACGTTTTCTTGTTTCTTTCTCGTCTTTGTTGTAAGAGAGCACGGGCATAAGCAGCGTTTGCACGACGCTTTTGTATACATTCTTTGAGGGTCGAGCGAGACTTTTTAACAAAAGTCCATTCATCCGTCGTTAGTTTAGCAGAGATATGAGTGATTGGTTGTTGAGATAACTGAACCACTCGATGCCTCCTCGACTCTAGATCCGCGTGATAACGAACCCCGTCGGTTTGTTCTAAGGCCTTTACCAATTGACGAGCACGGCGTTGACGCTGCCTCTGACGAGCCCTCTTCGTCAATACCGACGCATTTTGGTTTAAAGACCCCTGAACTGGTGAAGGGTCATTTGGAGCAGAGATGTTGCAGGGAGATTCCTAAGCCATGACTTGGCAGGAATCTTCATCTACGGTCTTCATCTGAATTGAAGACTTGGGAACTTTCTTGGAAGAAGAAATCTTCCCGCACTTGCGGGGCGAGGAAGATTTTAAGGAGTAGGAAGACAGGTACTCCTCGAATTTGGCCTGATCGAACTTATATTCGATCTCTTCAGTGACGATGATCTTAATCGGCTGCGACACTGCGGCCTCGGCAACGAGGCCGCTGGCTCCTACTGTGGTCGCTAGTTTGTTTTCAGCAAAAGTTAACTCCATTGTCGATTCCATTAAAACTTCGATTTGTTTACAAGAAATTATAATAAAAATAAATGAAAATATAACTCTCAAGAAAATAACACAGAAATTATTTATTAACTCCTGCTTTGTGGGACTTTGCCTGTGCCGGGAGTGCTTTAGCTCGTGGGCCACCGATTCACAGATCGTGAGGGTGTTTAAGGATCCTTCCTTCGTTTATCGAAGTAGGGATTTGAAAGCGAGTATCTTATCGATGTAAGATATTCACTCTTCTAAAGATCAAGTCTGAGCTTAGATCTCTAGGAATCACCAAATGATGCTTGTCAAATGGTGAAAATTCTCTCTTTCTTCCTTAAAATCACCAAAAGCTCAAGTCTTTTCTGCTCCAAAATGCTCTCTGTCATTTATCTCGTGTCTAGAGAGGTATTTATAGGGGTATGAGTGCACAACAGTTGAAATTGAGGTGAAACAACTGACCCGATGAACCCTCTTTGGCCGCGGCAGCCAACACTGCCGCGGCTATTGGCGCGCTATTGGCGCGGCAGTGTGGACTGCCGCGGCCAAGGAGGTAGTTACCAGCACATTCCATCGTGCTTGAAACCGTTCTCCCACGACCTTTAACCATCTTTTTCGTGGTTTAACTGTTTGTCCACATCAGCACACGTTCTATCTCTGATATGCCGCCACGTGGGCTTCAAATAATCATTGTACAACTGTCTTGTAACCGTTGCAGTACTCCCCTATAATAGCTGCGGCACCATAGGTTGCCGCGCCGTAGCCGCGGCACCATAGGCTGTCGCGCCTTAGCCGCGGCACCTGAGCCGCGGCACCATGGGCTGCCGCGCCTTAGCCGTGGCACCATGTCCTGTCACGCCTCAACCGCGCCGCTGTGTGCTACCTGTTGGTGTGTACATTGTTCTTTTGTGTTGTCTCGCTTCTTTTGAATGATCCCCTCTGATTAAGAGAATGGCGTTTATCATCTTCTCTTTACCTTGAGTGGTATTTGGATGTCTGTAAGCATTTTTTGACGCCTACAAATACCAGCAGCATGAGAGATATATGGTCAAGAGATGCATAAATAGACCAACTGGCCAATAAGATGTTGGTATCAGGTAGGATCAGATAGAGGCTCATCATCAGTAGAGCGAAGTTTGACATTCTGTTGGAATAGAGTATCGACAATTGCATCGTCAGTTAGCTCAACGCGATCTAGAATATCTGAGAGATACTTCTGTTGAGATAGTAGTACACCCCGTGGGCCCTAAGAAATTTCTAGACCAAGAAAATAGCGAAGAGATCCAAGATCCTTTATGTGGAACTGTTGTTGTAATTGAGATTTAGTGAACTATATACCAGCAACATCATCACTTGTAATGATCATATCATCTATATAAATAAGTAATAAAACTCTGTCACACGATGCAGTGCGAACAAATAGAGAAGCATCTTGATAACTCTCCATAAATCCCGCCTTGAGCATGACATTACGAAAACACTCATACCAAGCGTGGGGTACCTGTTTGAGACCATAAACAACACGACAAAGGAGACATACATATCTCGGAGGAATATTGGACCATGGAGGCGGTTGCATATATACTGTCTTAGATAAAGAGCCATGAAGAAAATCCTTCTTGACATCCATCTGGTGTAAGGGCCAACGATGAGCAGCAGCAATCGCAAGTAGAGTACGAACAGTGGGCATCTGAGCAATAGGAGCAAAGGTCTCCTCATTATCAATAATTTGTTGCTAAGTAAAACATCGAGCCACTAAACGAGCTTTTCGACGTTCAATGGTGCCATCAGAACGATATTTGACCTTATAAACCCATTTACCGCTAACAAGAGAGATCTCAAGGGGACAAGAAACAACATTCCAGGTATGTGTTTGCTTAAAGGCCTTAAATTCCTCAGCTATAGCCTATTGCCACTCTGAAAATTGAACTGCCTCTTGAAAGGACTTTGGTTTAACAGTAGTATGAATGACAGAAAGAAAGTTATGAAAGATAGGTGAATAAGAAGTAACCGAAGCATACCGGGTAGGTATGACATGTGAGTGTTTGCCTTGACGAAGAGCAAGAGGAACCTCAGCTGTGGGAGATGTTGGTGTAGGTGTGGTGAGATCAACAGTATTTTTTGGAGTGAGTGTCGTGTCCAAGGGATAGAAATCAGATGGTGTAAGAGAAGGCTCGAGTGAGGAAGACTCAACAAAAGGAGATGGAGAGATGCCAGGGAGATCTCAAAAGGAAAACTGAGGTGAAGAAGTGGGTGATGCAGCTGACGGGGAAGCATGATCAGTAGAGTGGAGGAAATTGAAGTCATCAGAAGCCGAATAATATGGAGAATCCTCTTCAAACTGAACGTGATGGGATATATGAACTCGACGAGTTAAGGGATCATAATAACAATAACCTCGATGTTCTGAACTAATTCCTAAATAGACACAAAAAATAGCTCTGGGAGACAATTTATCACATTCGTGAGATGGCTGAAGAACGAAATAGCGACAACAAAAAATGCGGACCAGATCATAACGAGGAGGATGAGTATAAACACGACTATAAGAAGTAGCACCGGAAAAAGATCTAGATGGAGTGATATTAATAGCATGAGTAACAGTGAGAATGACCTCAGCCCAGAAACGACGAGGAACAGAGTAAGAAATGAGCATGGATCGAGCGGTATCGAGAATATGACGATGTTTGCGTTTATGCAATACCATTTTGTTCATGAGTGTATGGACATGACTGTTAAAAGATAGTCCTATGAGAGGACATGATAGAGTGTATGGTAGAGGATCGATACTCTTTGGCATAGTTAGAACAATAAACTCTAATATGAGATTGTCATTAAGTAAAAATCATAGTAGTGAAGACTTGATAAGCAGTAAGTACGTCAGAGTGATTCTTAAGTAGATAAACCCATGTAAAACGAGGGAAATTATCGATAAAACTAACATAATATAAGTAGCCAGATGAAAAAGACAAATGAGATGGCCCCCAAATATCAAAATGTACTAAATCAAATAAAGAAGTGGATACAGATGTACTCATTTTAAATAGTAAAGCAGTGAATTTAGCCAATTTACAACCAGTACATGACTCAATACTACAACTAGATGATACATTACCAAGTACTCTAGACCGACTAAGACTCTTCAGCATTTTATTAGACACATGACCAAGTCATCTATGCCACAAATTGGCAGGAAGCGAGGTAAGGGGTTTTGATGAACAAACAGAAGCAGCAAGAAAACGTGGACGTATAGACTCTAGAAGGTGAAGATATTCTAAAAAATATAGCTAGTAATTCCTACGACCCGCCCCAACCGTCTTTCACGTCTGTGGATCCTGCACAAGATAAGTGTCAGAAGAAAATGAGACAAGCATGCCAGCCATACATAAAGAGCTAATAGAAATTAAATTCAAGCACAACTGAGGAGCCACATAAACATGACCAAGTGTTAGACGACCAGATAGATTATTTTATAGGATAATAAAGCTATACTGAGTGATAGACAATGATTGTCCAGCAGCTGTGTAGATAGGGGGAAGAGAAGATAAAGTAAAGACAGAGGATAAAAGTGAGGCATTACAAGTTATATGAAAGGAGCATCCATAATAAAAAATCCAGAGATCATTCATATCAGAGATCGAAGGGTTAGATTTAGAACCAGCGATATGCATACTAGAGAGTTGTGCAGTGAATGTAGATGTGATATGCTGAAAAGCATCAAGTTGACGATGAAGACCTTCAATAACTTGAATAGTAGAGTCTGAAGTGGTAGAAGGTATAGCATTGGCCATCAATTCTAGTGTACGAGAGGGTTGAGGCTGAGGGGGTCGTCGACCACGACCAGTACCTAAGGAACGTAACTTATGATGAAGCTTGAAGCATGTCTCAATGCGATGTCCTTCCTTCTTGTACTATTTGCGAGAGAGCTTAGATCGAGCCTGTGGAGAGGGAGCCTGTTGAGAAGTATGATTCATAACAGGAGCAGTGACAGGTATAGACAGAGCAATCTCGTGTGAAGAGGAAGGAGTATCTATTAATAAATTGAGTCGTGTTGTCTGCTGCCGGGTCTCATAAGCAATGAGAGCTCCCATAACTGATGCCAAAGTCGGAAATTGAGGCTGATAAAGTAGTTGATCAGTCATAGCTGAATATTCAAGAAGGGACTAAAACAGTTGATGCACCTCATGCCGCTCGTACCAGGCTAGCTAGTCTTCATATGTGGAATCACGCCCACGAAGCATGGAGTGTAATTCTATCTAAAAAGCTGGCATTTGTCCAAAATAAGACTGCAGAGAGGAACTATATTTGGGTTGTAGAGCAACGCGTTGCAGAAGATATGTCTCCCGTGCATCAGAACACTCAGTGAAACGCTTAGTAAGGTGAGTCCACATGGCCCGAGCAGAGGAAACGAACCAATTTCGACAGTAAGACTAGATCCAACACAGCGAGTGAGATAACCCATGACAAGAAATTCATGCAATTGCCAATCCTAACTCTCCTTGACATAGAGAGCACGTGCGGTTTGAAGATAGACATCACCACTGCCAGGTGTAACAATACTGGATGAAAGCAACAGTGCTGATGAACGATGGAACTGGTCCCGTACTGGTGAGATGATCAAGCAGACTAATGTCATGCATAGTATTTGTGATAATGGTGGACCACCATGTCCATTCACTTTGATCATTGAGGGGCAGGGGTGATTTAGAAATCTTCTATAAAGCAGTCATAACAGGAAACCAAAGTTCAAGATAATAACCTCTGAACGAAAAAATTCGAAGGTTAGAATGGAACCCGTAGGTTGTGATAATAAGAGTGTCATCCAGATTGCTAATAATTTAATTAGTATTTTATGAGAGGACCAAACATATTGAGATTGATGTTCATTTTGTCTGTCAACAAGTTATCAAGAACAAGACAATTCTACTTTCCTCATATCCCATCTGCTGACGAGCTTACAGATTTCTTCACAAAGGCCTTACTCGTTCATCAATTCCAGTTTCTTGTACCCAAACTCACTTTGTTTGATCCAACATGAGTTTGAGGGGGGATGTTGATAATATTGTGTTAGTAGCTCAATACTCAATTTAAGAAAAATTCACCCAAGACTCTCTCTCTCTCTCTTACTTTAACATGGTATCAGAGCTTGGTTTAAGGGTTTTCCAAATATATATATATATAAGTAGAGGATGATGAGTTTTGTCCTCATAACCAATGTGAGACTGAACCTACTACTAACATTTATCAACAAACTTAAACGGTTATTAAAAGGATATGGCAAATCTAAGATTTAGGATGCTAAAGTGAAATAAGAATAGAAACTGTGTATATGAATGTGAAAGCCCTTCAAACAAAGACGAGATGCATGATGAGTGAAAGGATATTTATGAACGGGCAATGAGGCAAAACACCCAGAAAAAAAAACTTATGATGGCCAAGATTATTAGTGTTCCCTTAATCATTAGTGAAAGAATCTCATCCATGGACTCTACTTCAACTCTAGGTCCCTCCTTATATGTAATCTAAATAGGGTACCCCTACTTCCTCCGTCACCATCAACCTATCTTTTTGTGATTGCGTTTGCTATTATTGATTGTGAATTGAATAATTAGCACCTAAGGAAACCAAAATAATGAATTTTGATTGCCCATAATTACTATAGCTGCAGTCCAAGATTATAGAAAGTATGCGAATTATGATTTCTCTATATCCTAGGTTGCTAGCTAATGATGCCGGTAACCCTATGCTTTTATCCCTGGAAAAAAAAGTTGATAACAATACAGTAACACAGCAAACCTCCATGTAAAAGGATGTAAAGTGTAAAAAATTGGGTCCCAATGGCAGCTTTCATCACTTTCAATTGTTTGTTTGTAGTTGTGAAAATAGTGTAAAGTGATTTCATATGCTGATGTGGCTTGTAAAGTGATTTCATGAAAAAAAGACATGATTTTAGGAGAAAGCTAACATTGAAGTTAGGAAAAAATAATAAAAAATAATTCCAACCAATATGATCATTTGAGTAGGGACCACTTTTTACACTTTCCAAACAAACAATTAAAGTTTCATTTTGCAAACCAAACAAGTGTTTTATGATTCTAATGGAATAAAAAACAAACAAAGAAAAGTATAAAAGTGAAATTGATAAGGTGGACAACAACTTTCCAAGTTGTGTCATAAATACACAACTTTACCAACAACAGCCAAACAGCCCCTAAAAGGATCGCATATCTTATTACGATTCCACATGACATGTGGCTGAAATGCTCATGAGCCATACATGAGGGGTCTAGCGGAATTGATTAGAGATTTTAACTATCTAATGTACTCGTATTAGAACACTTCCTTCTAATGGGATTGTTTTGATAAGATTTGTATCGATCAGGAAATTTTTTTTCCGCTTTAGTTTTAGGTTCCAATGTGCTATGGCAAATAAATTGCAAATATTTTTCACGTCACAAGTTGAAATAACTTTTTGCAACTAAAAGATGAAAACACCAATCTTGCTATATGGTAGTTTTGTTTCGTATACCATAAGCTAGCTCTTAGAGACAAAGATCAAATCTATGAGAGGACATTGACTAATTAATAAGTTAGAGATCCAGCTAATGGTTGAACTAAAATGTGCTTTCACAGATCCACCTGTACAGTACCAATAAGGTGTCCTAAAATAATATTTTTCCTATAATAATAGGACTTACAACCATTTTGTATTGTAGCTCCAACAATAACGTCTAGAACATTAAAGAAGTTAATTAACAAAGAGTTTCTTTCTCAGATCAATCAGGTGATACATATATTCTCATTTTCTTTTATCTCAGATCATGGTGATATATTACCATTTTCCACATAATATTAATTTGAATACAAGAGCCATTTACCCGTGTCTGGGACCAAGCCCCTCGGAGTTTACTTGACCTGCACTAATAAGTCAAAGTTACTTAAAAGAAAACTGAAACATATGCGTATGAGAACAAAGCTATGAATTGGACCTTTTGGAATGTTAGAGGGTTAAATAAATCCTCTAAGCAACATTTGGTTAGGCATCATATTATGCAATACAAACTGACTTTTGTAGCTCTCTTGGAAACAAAACTGGAAGCTGTCAAAATTCCAGCTGCTGCTAGGAAGATTGCTGGTACATGGAATTGGTTCTCTAATGCAAACAGCTCTGCAAGAGCTAGGATTCTGCTATTATGGGACTCAAATATTCTGGATGTGCAAATAGAAAATTTTACAGATCAACATATTACATGCAAAGTTAAGTCAATTGATGGAAGAGTTGACTGCATGATTTCATCTGTCTATGGGCATAATAACTTGATGAATAGAAAAGATCTATGGTCTAGCCTCAATCAAATCCATCTGAATATTGGGAATAAACCATGGCTATTGTGTGGGGATTTTAATGCCATCACAGGTGATGAAGAAAAGCTTGGGGGAGCTGCTCTTGCTGAAACAGACACAATGGACTTTAGGGATTTCATTGAAGATTGTCAACTAACACATCTTAAAACTGAAGGTTGTTATTATACATGGAATAACAAACAAGACTCTACCTCAAGAGTGTGGAGTAGGCTGGACAGAGCTTTAATCAATGACTGCTGGCTGAACATGCACAATTCAAGTCATATTGAATACCTTCTACCTAGTTTCTCTGACCACTCCCCTGGTTTGGTAGCCATATATGATGAATGTATTCAGGGAAAGAAATCTTTCAAATTCTTCAAGATGTGGACAAAGCATGAAAATTATTTGCCTACTATAACTTCAGTCTGGAACACTAAAGTGACAGGTTATGCCATGTTTTCAGTTTATTCAAAGCTCAAGCTTCTTAAAATTGCACTAAAGGAACTGAACAAAAGGCATTTCAAAAACATCAGTGAACAAGTGATAAGATCAAAACAAGCTCTTCAAGATGCACAGAAAAACCTGCAAGTGGATCCTCTTAATCAGTCCTTCATTGATCAAGAAAGGAAATGCACAGTCTCTTATAATAAATTACTGGATTGTGAGCTCTCTTTCTATCAACAGAAATCAAGAATTTTATGGAGCCTTCAAGGTGATAGATGTACAAGCTACTTCCACTCTGTGATTAAATCCAAAAGACATCAAAATAGAGTCATGGTCCTCTATAATAATGCAGGGGAAAAACTCACAGAGGGAGAGGAAATAATATCTGAACTTATCTCCTTCTACAAGAGTCTGATGGGCACAACAACTGACACTGTCAAGCCAGACAAGAAAATTATTGGCAATGGCCCTTGTCTAAGTTCAACCCAAGCTAGGAATCTGATAATTCCAGTCAGTAGAGAGGAAATTAGAGATGCTGTTTTCTCTATGTCAGAAAATAAAGCCCCAGGTCCTGATGGGTTCAGCATGTCTTTCTTTAAAACTGCATGGGGAATTATTGGGGATGAAGTCTCTGTTGCCATTGAAGATTTTTTCAAGAATGGTAAGTTGTTGGGTGAGATTAACTCCACGTCCATTAACCTAATCCCTAAAGTTCAGTGTCCTAAAATGCCATCAGACTTTAGACCTATAGCATGTTGCAATTGTCTATACAAATTCATTTCAAAAATCCTAACAAATAGGATTAAATCAGTGATGGGATCACTAGTTAATGAAGCACAAAGTGCTTTTGTTAAAGGGAGGCAAATAACTAGTAATGTTCTCCTTGCACATGAGCTTGTCAAAAATTACAGCAGGAAACACATATCTCCAAGAGTTATGCTTAATATGGATATCAAGAAAGCTTTTGACACAATCAACTGGGATTTCCTCAAGGAGATGTTATGTGGATTGGGGTTTCCTGAGACAATGATAGGCTGGATTATGGCCTGTATCACCTCTCCCAAATACTCTATTGCATTAAATGGATCTCTACATGGATACTTCAAAGGCAAAAGAGGACTGAGGCAGGGAGACCCCCTCTCACCTTATCTCTTTATCCTTGGTATGAAGAGGACTGAGGCAGGGAGACCCCCTCTCACCTTATCTCTTTATCCTTGGTATGGAATACCTTTCAAGAAGCTTGAATATGCTAAAAGATGACAAGAACACCTTATCTCTTTATCCTTGGTATGGAATACCTTTCAAGAAGCTTGAATATGCTAAAAGATGACAAGAAGTTCAAATTCCACCCTAGGTGTGGCAAATTCAGTATCACCCACTTGATTTTTGCAGATGACCTCCTCCTATTTGCAAGAGGTGACCTGTACTCTGTAAATAAACTGCAGCAATGCTTCAGGGAGTTCAGTGCAGTGTCAGGTCTTGAAGCAAACTCAAATAAATGTTCGATATTTTTTGGAGGAGTTGATGTCTCAACCAAGACAGCAATTATTAACAGTCTGGGATATCCAGAAGGAGCTATGCCCATTAGGTATCTAGGTGTTCCTCTCATCTCCAAAAGATTATCATGCTTAGATTGTGCACCTTTGCTAAACAAAATCAGAGATCAGTTTCAGTCCTGTGCAAACTACAGACATTTATCATATGCTGGAAGACTTCAGCTAATCAAAAGCACAATTCTAGGAATTCAAGTGTTTTGGACATCCAACTACATCTTACCTGCTGGAGTTCTTCAGAGAATTGATATTCTTTGTAGGAACTTTCTGTGGGGGAAACAGGATCACCAGGTCAAAGCTAATTCCTTGGTTGCATGGGACAAAGTGAGTTTGGGGAAAAAATATGGAGGCCTGGGAATATACTCTGCCTCCATGTGGAATTATGCTTCAGGTCTGAAGATTTTGTGGAATATACATATCAGGAAAGAAAGCCTCTGGATGAAATGGATACATGGCACCTATCTTAAAAACAGAGATATTTGGCTTGTTCAAGCTAAAAGTGGCGACTCATGGATGTGGAAACAAATCTTAAAAACCAGGGACAAAGCTTTGTTCTCAAATGGAGGGGTTGATAACTTGATGCAATTGATTAACTCCTGTGTTAATAATTCAAAAGTTCAGATGTCAGTCCTCTACCATGCTCTCTCAGCAAACTCTGTGCCTGTACCATGGTATAACACAGTCTGGGGAGGAATCAGTTACCCAAAACATTCTTTTTTGAGCTGGCTAGCTGTGCAAAACAGGTTGCAAACTCAAGATAGGCTTCTCAAAAAAGGAATTATAACCAGTAACTCCTGCTGTTTATGTACAAGAGCTGAGGAGAATAGAGATCACTTGTTTTTTGATTGTCATTTCTCAAGTGAAGTCTGGTTGCTTGTGATGGATTGGCTGAAATTTTCATGGAGATCTTGTGTGTGGAATCATATTATGGACTGGTATTGCTACAGGTTGAGAGGTAAGGGAGACAGGCAAAAGATCAAAAGGATGGCTCTCTCCTCAACACTATATTGCATATGGATTGAGAGGAATAACAGAATTTTCAAGAATAAATTCAGGAATGCAGTTCAGGTGTTCGGGGAAATAAAGATCAGTATGCTATACATCATCCTCAATAGTACAAGTCTTCTTGACAGCAGAGATTGGATACTGTCACTATAGATGTAAATAATTAGAGTATGAAGTTGTAATCTCATATTTTGAGTATCTTGATGTACATTCTTTTCATATTTGGTGAATGAATAAAGTCTTTTTCATTGACCAAAAAAAAAAACTACAGGTATAATACTCATGAGTTAACAAATATTGAAATAACGGTAAACTATTTGCCATTTTTTCTAGTAGTCACATGTTAAAATAAAGCATACGTACCATGCATCGACATGTTAAAATAAAGCCTGTACCGAGTTCATAGCAAACTTTTACTGTGCTCCTCTCAGCCCCCCTAGCTATTTAGATGTACTATACTCACTTTAATAAATCAACTAATAGATTCCTCCTGTGTTCTCCTTTATTTATATCTATTTTCGTACTCATACACTTCTATCAGTTAAAAAACAAATAGCGTCTACATTATGTTGTCCAAGTACTTTACCTATTTCAATTAGTTATATAAAAATGTTAAATCTTCCTTAACCCTCCAAAAAATGCATAATATATAAACTTCCTAATTATATTATTTTCCTGGAAAGAAACGTCCGAAGAAATGCATATTCGTATTATAGTGACCTCAGTGGAGAAACATATATAATTAACAATTCAGTATCTATGTGTTGTCTGGTTCACTTTAGCTAATCATGTTATGGTTGTCTGGGATTTGGTGTGTTCTGATCATAGTTTTAAACTTACGATATCAATGAATGCTTGTAAGTTTCTATTATAATTTTGGAAAAATTGCTTCATGGCCCCAAAACCCAAAAAGCAATGTGCCCTAGCCCCTCATATTATTTGTAATGTGTTGCAGCCCCCAAATTTCGAAAAAATTGTGCCCAGCACCTCCACCTCATAATTAGCCCACTTTTATATGTTTTTTTACCCAAAAACCCAACTTTACCCCTCCCCACTTCTTTTTCAATCCTCTTCCCTCCAATCCCAGCCCCCTCAAGTCCCCAAACGCCAAAAAATAATTGCGGTGCTCATCGTCGAGGTCCTCCTCGGTGGTGACGACGGGTCGCGGGCGTTCGTGACGAGCCAGCTGAGCGTCTCCCTGGGCGAGGAGATCGTGTTCAAGAACAACGTCGGGTTCCCCCACAACGTGGTGTTTGACGAGGACGAGATCCTGTCGGGGGTCGACACGGGGGCAATCTCGATGAGCGAGGAGGACCTGCTGAATGGCCCCGACGAGACCTACAAGGTGACGCTGAAGGAGAAAGGGTCATACAGCTTCTACTGCTCCCCTCACCAGGGAGCTGGAATGGTGGGAAAAGTTACCGTTAATTAGATCATTTTTTTTCGAATTTCAAGAGGTTTGGATGAATGGATGAGACTCTTTTATCATTTGCGTTGATTTGGTGAACTCCTGTTGTTTAAGGATTTAAGGGAGGTTTTTGGTTGAGTAAAATATGTAATTATCAAATTAATATTGTGTTTCGCTGTTCGTCATACGTTTTGTGCCAAGTGTTTGGGGATGTAGCAATTCAGTTACTTGAAGTTGACTTTTGTTATCATCAAGTGTTTGGTTGAGTAAAATTGTTAACTATTATTAATCATTATTTGTTATGTCACCGGAAACATGTTAACTTTCTTTGTTTGCTTGTTAAGTTACACTGATAACATGTTAACTTTTGCAGTTCGCTTGTTAAGTTACAATGATAACATGTTAACTTTGGATGGTTGCTTGTTACTTTTTTAGGTATGAGCACATGGTAAAAGAGATAAATCCAGACAGTTATATTCATGTTGAACAAAATGCATTGCTTCTATATGACGCTCATGTGTGAACGTTCTTATTTAACATGTTAACTATAATACATGTTAACCTTATTGGTAAATTGATAATCATGTTTAGTAAACTGTTAACTATAATCTATTATATGTTAACTGTTATTTATAATCTGTTAATTAACACCCTTATACTGTTAACTATTAATCATTATCTGTTAACTGTTATTTATAAACTGTTAACTATAATGAATTATCTGTTAACTGTTATTTGTAAACTGTTAACTATATAATTCATTATCTGTTAACTGTTATTTGTAATATGTTAGTTGTTATTTGTAATCCATTATCCGTTACTTATCATTTACCGTTAACTATTATTTGTAATCCATTATCCGTTACTTATCATTTACCGTTAACTATTATTTGTAATCCATTATCCGTTAACTGTTATTTCGGGTCATATACATGTTAATATAGTTCTCATTTAACATGTTAACTATAATACGTAACATGTTAACATAATCCATTAACACGTTAAATAAGAACTATAATACATAAATTGATAACTATAATACGTAAATGAACTATATTAACGTGTTATAGTTAACATGTTAACATGTTAAATGAGAACTATATTAACGTGTTATAGTTAACATGTTAACATATTTATAGTTAACACGTTAAATGAGAACTATATTAACATGTTAACATAATCCATTTACACGTTAAATGAGAATTATGTTAACCTTAATTGCTAAATTTATAACTATATTAACGTGTTAACGGATTATATTAACTATAATACGTTAATATAGTTTTCATTTAACATGCTACGTATTATAGTTATCAATTTACATAGTATAGTTCTCACTTAACGTGTTAACATATTATGTTAACATGTTACGTATTATAGTTAACATGTTAAATAAGAATTATATTAACGTGTATATGACCCAAAATAATAGTTAACGGATAATATATTATAAATAATAGTTAACGGTAAATAACAGTTAACAGATAATGGATTACAAATAACAAATAACAAATTACAAATAACAGTTAACAGATAATGGATTATAGTTAATAGTTTTACAAATAACAGTTAATAGATAATTCATTATAGTTAGCAGATTATAAATAACAGTTAATAGATAATAATTAATAGTTAATAGGATAAGGGTGTTAGTTAACAGATTATAAATAAATTGCAAAAAGGAACATGTTATCCTGATCTCATCTTTTGGTACACTACGTTCTTATAATTTAAAATTAATAATTTCTCAATTATATTTAACATAAAACATGTAAACGTTAACAATTAATCAACTATAGTAATTTGAGCTGCTTCTTTTGATGAATTCAAGCTTTAATAGTATAGCTAGCATATCTCCAAGCAACACCATTCTTGTGTGGCATTTCATCAAACACCTTTATTGCATTCATTCAGTTTTCTAGCAACATACGTTCCCTTATAAATCGAGGCCTAATGCCAGCTGAAGAACCTGAGGATCCAAGATATGCCAAGCCTTTCGCCCGATGATGTTTCGATAGTGGTTGATGTACTCGGACTCGAGCTCATAGAAGCTGTTGAGCATTAAGCCATAACTCTTATGCTAAGGGTCTTTAATCGAGGGAACCATACTGGCCTTTTTAGGATCAGTGTCAGCTGACGAGTCAATTTGGGACTTGAACAGCTTGATTTTGTGAGGGAGACCGGTAAGGAAGAAGTCCTCCGCCTCCGGCGGGAGTGTTTGGAGGGGCTTGAACTTTTCAAGAACGTCAAAGACACAGTTGGCGAAGGCACTCGTCCCTTGGAAGGAGAGCCTAGGAATTCCACACTTGACGGTAACGTCGACGGTCCACGGGAGAAACACATCGGTGACGACGCAGACGGGGGAGAGGTCGGCGAGGGCGCGGTCGAAGGGCTCGCGGAGGGCGTCAACGACGTCTATGAATGCAAGGCGCATCACCGGGGTAGTGGCCGCGTCGAGGTTTTGGCACTCCGTGGGGAGGTCAGAGACAGAGGGGAAGGGGACGATGATGAGGTTTACGCCAGAGACGACGACGGCGAAGGAGGAGGCATTGCCGTGGATCATGAGGATGGTGGCTTTGACACCATGAGCGGCGAAGACAGCGTCCATGTCGAGCATGGGGAGCATGTGGCTGGGGGCCATGAAGGGGAAGAAGAGGATCTTGAGGGATATGACAATGATTTTTGGGAGGGGTATAGTTGAGTTTTTGGGTAAAATACAAAGAAAATTGGGTCAAAGATGAGCTGGAGGGGTTGGAGCACAAATTTTTTAATTTTTAGAGGTTGCAGTACATACCAAAAAGTATAAGTAGCTCGGGCACACAGACTTTTGAAATTCGGGGCCTTGAAGCAAATTTTCCTTATAATTTTCTACCAGAAATATATACATGTCCAAAGAACAAAATTTGGTGCATCTTCATTATTCATTCTCTATAATATATAGTAGTACAGTAGTGTTGTGATAGGTTCTAGCACTAGAAAACATAGTAGTTAGCTAGAGCTCCAAGAATTTTCAGAGTTTTGTAGTAAACCCCAACAACTTTCAAAATTACACTAAACCCCCAATTACTTTTGCATTAAACCCCCAATATCATTCGGGTGAATTAATGTGAAGCCCCAATAACTTTTAAAATGACTTTTATGTTTTTTTGTTCTAATTTATGTGAGTGCAATAATTTATTGGGGTGTTTCTACAAAATGCAAAAGTTATAGGGGGTTTAGTGTAATTTTAAAATTTACTGGGAGCTTGCTACATAACGCTCAAAGTTCTTGGGGTTTTAGTGTAATTTACCCTTACAGTTGCACATAAGACACAGCATATAAGTTGTCTAGTATGATTAACCATCGTGCATTAGGTTAAATGAATATTTTTAACTTTACGCAATAATTGACATTCTACCTATTTTATGATTTTATGATTTTATCCATCTATCTATCTATTAGATTCTCCGCTGCATTTTAATCTTTAAGGCCGGTTCGAAGGTAATGGTTTCTATTACTTATTAAAGGCAAAATGATAAATTATTGGATATGAGGGGTAAAAGTAGAAGCAAAGATTTTATCCCCTCTCCGATCCTTATCTTGTCTGTTGTTGGCTCGACTACGCACGTATTTTCAATAAAGATTTTGAAAATCGCTTTAGAATTTTATTTGTATGGATGGTTTTGATTTAACCAAGTAGGGTAGGATGCACCCGTATCCACATCACATGGCTCTACAACTCAACCACAATAGCTCTTCTCAGATCCATGCGCCGACGTAGTTAGGGCTCCATATGCAGTTGCTCTCGGAACGTCTGCATATATAATATCCTTTCAAAAGGCACAACGGAAAATAATTCCTCTATATAATATCCTTTCAAAAGGCACGACGAAAAATAATTCCTCCTTAAGGACATCTCCAACAGCTTCTCCAAATTTTTTTTCAAAATGGGGAAGCAAAAATCATATTCTTCAAATTATTTTTACATCAACTCCAACAGCTTCCCCATTTTGAAGAATCCATTTTTTTTCCTCCAAAAATTTGGAGAATGCTGCAGATTTGGGGAAGCTTCCCCATTTTTTCTCCCCCATCCCTATTTTGGGTAATGAGATGGGGAATCTGTTGGACCAAAAACCTAACTAAATTCTCCAAAAATAGAAAATGGAGAAGCTGTTGGAGATGCTTACAAGAGGGGCTCTCCATATATATCTTTTATATCGCAAATCTTTATATTCTAGTTTTCATTGCACATGTATTACTGACATGAGCATTGGAAGGGTTTGACCGAAAACTACCCCGGCCTAGGACTCAAATAATGGCTTACCTTCCCTCCCTCGTGTGAGGGTCTCGAAGCAAACCAGCATCAACCTCGGCACTCGTAATCAATTAAATTGCCATGTAGATCCCCAACTTATTATTGTTAGAAACCTATTCACCCTTCTTAATTATATTAATTAACACGCATCTGAGCGGGCATAGAATTTTGAAGCGGAAGATAAAAACGGAAGGTCAATTTCCAATATTCTGCCCCAATCGCAATACCCCCACGTCCTTTTACCCCCAAAAGCAAAGGCCACCCCTACCCACATACCCTACAAATAAAACCCATTAAAAAAAGCGAGAAAAAGAGAGGAAAAATAAAGCTTTGCTACATGGACCCAAAATACGAGACTAATAGAAGGATAAGTGAGCTGTCTCCCTCCTATTAGATAATGAGTTGACCATCAGTAAAATAGGTATTAGCATATCAGTAGCTAATATAAAAAAAAAAAAACACAAAAGAGAATGTCATGAGTAGAATAGGTATTAGCATATCAGTAGCTACTAACTAGTCGCACTACTCCTAAGCCACCACCAAGGCTCGTTATTATCCCACCCATCGACTCGTCCCCAAAATCCAACCACCCCTCCATCAAAACCCG
>NC_033800.1:15303134-15306723 GCF_001876935.1 Asparagus officinalis
ACGAGGACGAGGGGGGACTGGGGCTGGGGCTGGGGCTGCGGCTGGCGGCTGCGCTGCGGCGGGTGTGGAGGAGCCGTGTGCTCCGCCGGCGGGTCGGGTCAGCGGCGGTGGAGGGCGAGCTGGACGCCGGTTTCGGGCGGTCGGCGCCGGATCCATTCCACGAGTAAAGATTCTATTCCCGTTACTGTTCTGTTTGTTTATTTGGGATTAAACTGTAGGGTTAGGGGTAGGAGATAGAGTATATATTGTTATTATTATATAATTATAATTATCATTATTAATTTCTGTATTTTTCATGAGGCCAGGAGGGGGAAAAAAAGAAAACGATTTGGGAGAGAGAGCAGAGAAAAATTCCTGTGCTCTATTGTCGAGTTTGCCTTTATTGAGCTGTTTGTTTCAGTTTTGTTATCTGTGCTTGAATTGCTCTGGTAATTCTGGGCTGGGCTTTAAATTACTTTCAGAGCACAGGAGGCATTAATTGATGCTGCCTAATAAAATATCAAATAAGATGGTGGGAATTAAAAATATTAATACGACACGATATGGTGAATGTAGTCATTTTTTTGTTCGTACGATCTTAGATCTGCATCGTCTATTGTTTAATTCTTCAGCATTCATGCGATGAACCCATGAAATAATTACGGCTTCCTGTTAGAACTGACAACTGTTTGTCCTTTTTTAAAAAAAAAATTTTGATTTTGGAATTCAGATGATGGGAATTTATTTCTTTTATTATATTTTTATTTATTTTGTTGAGAAAAGAATTTGGCGGCAAATGTTAGATGGAGAATCCCCCCCCCCCCCCTTTTTTTTTCTTTTTTTTTCTTTTTTTTTTCTTTTTCCCCCCTTCTCCTTCTCCTTTTCTTTTTCGTCTTGCAGCAGTAGCAGCAGCAGCAGAAGCATTCTTACTGTAGTTAGTACCCCGACTGATTTGTCCAGTGCTAATGATCACACCGAGTCCTCATGAACAGTAAGTACTCTGATGACCCCTCTTTCTCTCTCCACAATATTCTTTAACCCGATATTTAACCATTTTACTTTTTTACATATAGTAATTAGGGGGAAAAACCTCAAAATTAGTATCCACATTTAGAAATTAATTTTATACAAACTTGCTGTCATAAACTAATTCGACTAGAGTGAGTGAGTTACCATAACTTTCAAGATTAAAATTGCACATGTAATATGCAATATGCACGTCACATGTTCCGAGCAATTTTAGGTTTATTTGGTTTACGTAACTAGTCTCTTCTTAAAACCGTAAACGAGCATTTTTCATCTTTTTACTACAGTGTTGACGCCACTGGGGGAATTTCCTGTTAATCTCAAATCTTATATGGTAGATTTTTTATATTGACAAAGGTTGGGCTAATTTCCCGCAAAATGTATTTGTTTAGTGTTTTTTTTTTTTGTAGATTTGCTTATTAGTATTATTTTTAGCATATTAGAGTTTGTAAGAGAAACGTTCTTAGCTCCGCACAAACCAAGATTTAAATCCTAGATGTTTTACAAATTGCAAAAGGGAAAGGATTGATATTTGTAAATAGGAAAAAGTTTGCTAATTGAACAGTAGCGTTAAAAACTTTGGGAATGAAAGAAAAGCCTAATAAGTTATGGAGAGGCTAATTTATTTATATGTTTCATCACTATATAAAAGTGAATGTTTAATAAAAAATGACGGTAAGTACTTCATTTGATTAATTATTTAAATTTTAATTATGATATATAGAAAAGATTGAAAGTTCAAGATAGTTATTGCAAAATATCTCGTTAAATATTAGACCTAGTCTTATGACAATTACACTTTTTGAGATCAGTACCGAATAGCAACAATTTTTTTTATTTTTTTTATTTTATTTTTATTTTTTTTGACGTGAGCATGAGCTTATATCTAAGCAGCTGGTTTAAACATCGTCAATTGCTGCTTAATGAAAGGAAACCAACTTAGCCTCTTTGATTAATATTCTAATAGCAACTAGAGTTTGGTATGCTCGCGTAGAAAAAAAAAAAAAACTAATAATATCGCTTTCTCCTCTCTCCTCTGCCCATTCCCAACTTCACAGGCTGAACAGTAATCTACTCCATCTCCATTACACACGCAAATAGACGTAAGCCTAAAGCTACCAGAATATTACTGTAGAGAGAGAGAGAGAGAGCTCGGCTAGCTTTCTGTTTACTTTGTGTTTGAACAGAGATGAGAGATATGTATGATTTCGTACGGATTCTTTATTTTTTAAGTGATCTATCTTTGATTAATGTATAAAATATTTTTTAAATGAAAAGGAAAGCATATATATCTGCAGCTAGCCATCTGGTGATCTTGTCCAAATGGACCTGGGAAAATTATTTTGTGAGACATGGTGTGAAAGCAACATATTGATACTAAGAGAAAAGTGTGGAAATTTTACTTTAAGAATAATACAATGCAGAATATTAATGTAAAGTTGTAACAAGGATATTTAAAGATATTTGCAGTAATTATCTCTGCATGAGACAAAATACATGTACGAGTCATTTAGTTTGATGTCTATATAAAAAGGAAAAGTTAAAATACCCAAAATTTGATATTTATGTAAAACTAGTTGAGATGCACCTACAATGTACGTGATTAAATATCATGATTATTTAAATTGATAAAAATAGAGTAAAAATAAAAAAATAAAGTTTTTTGTGGGATTGATAATCAACTTAATAATCACTCTCTCAAATGAAATATTATTATTGTTTCGCTCAACCCAGAGTGTGGTCACGTGATCTACTATTTGTGGGTTATAAATACATTGATCTAGTACAACATCTTTATTTATTAGTATCTTGAAGTCTTCAAAAGCTAAGTGATCATTCAATTCGTAAAAGAATTTTGCATATGAATTTACTTGCAATATGTCCATTAAACTTTTACTTGTGGTCTGACTCATATTCATATTAACTTTTAGTTATGGTTTTACTCATATTTACATTATCTAATATTCTCATTCAATTTTATAGATTATTCTCCGTATCATAAAAGTAAAATTAAAAATAAGAATAAATTATTTTATTGCCAAATTAGAACAGGAAGATTATGATATATTCGCCATATGCTTTAAATATAAAAATTTCTTATTTCTTTGATGCAATATCCTTATCAAATCTTGGCCCAAACGATGTGAATTAAAAATACTATTATAACTCACTTGCCTAGATAATTGTATTATATATGAGATACATAACTTATCTGGAATATCCAAATCTGTTAAATGGATTTTGCTGTTGTGAAAGAAAAATTTTAGAGGCTCATATTTAAATTTTTTGACTCTATAAAAGACACAAGAATTTAGAGTGCATATATTATATATCGTAAAGAACATACTGGTTCATGAAGAATTTTTTCTAATAACAATATTATTACAATGATATTACTATTCAGTATTAAATCAATTTTATTATATAAGATTAGATGACCCTTTTTAATAAGTTATAAAGTATATATGTGGAAATCTTGATGCTTATAGCCAGTTGTTGATGTCTGATATCAAACAGTCAAAATAAAAGAAGTGATTAAGTTGATGGAGGTCCTCTAGTCCTCCGCATGTCCTGTTCTGGAGTA
>NC_033800.1:15306733-15318355 GCF_001876935.1 Asparagus officinalis
TAGTTGTTTCTCGGACGATCAAGTTAATGATTTGTTTGAGTGGAGAAGTAAAATAAACTACAGTAATTCTTATGGATGGTGGATAGAGATAAAGATCTTATCTTATTACTAAAAATAGTATCCCTAAGAATGATAACTTTGGTTAAGTATGGGATGGAGGCCATATCAGCCTCTGCTTTACAGGTGTCGGCTGACGAGTGGAGGAGAGATCATTTCGATATTTAATGTAAAATGATTGAGGGTGTGCGGTACCGACGTGGTCCGATGTGTCATAAAGACTATTGAGGACAGAGGAATGATGGCGTCCATAATGAATTTAATGACATTTATTGTGAGGTGATTGGTCAGCAGTACACGGGAGGGGACTCGAGGCTCGAGATATTTCGTCTCCTTTCTACTCGACCAGTGGTCGAGAAATACCGTCCTTTGAGTCGCCTTCGCAAGATGTTAATCGAATGAACGGTTGGGTAGGTCAATCAGGGAGTCGACCCAGCGAGGGGTCGACATGTAACGCCATTTGAGTCGTCCTTAAGAAATGCCAACATGTCGAGTCGTCTGAGCTGTGTCTTGGGTTATTTTAAAGTGTTGGCTCAATTACGCATAAGGTGAGACACTTGTCTGCCCTTGATTGGAGATTACTTTTCAGCACTAGAATGACTATAACATCAGTAGTTTGACTCTACAAAATAGGTTAACTTTACATTGTACTTTGCTATTGGTAGTACTATTGGCAATGCCATTAGCTTTCATCTTTATCTGATTATTCATGCTTTTATGATATAAGTTCTCTTTTGCTAGTAACTCAATTTGCTATATTTAGTTTTTATAATATTAGAGGTTAGAATATCCTCTTCTATTTAAAAAGTATTGACATGGTTTTCTAAAAAAAATATACACATAGTAGCAATAGTATATATTTCAGTTCAACTCAAACATTGGCTTGAAGCTATTTAAAGTAAGATCCTTTCTACATTAGAATAGTGATATAGTGATTACACAATCCAAAAGTCAAAGAAGAAATTTTTACAAAAGAAAAGTAATTTAATTTGTCAAATTAACAACTAATTTATAAAATATACATGGACAGTGCAGATGCCTATAGAATGTAAAGCATATATCTTGATAATAATTCCATAATGAGTGACCAACTACAATCATCCTATATATATATATATATATATATAAAACTCAAATATAGATGTAGGGACAAGATTAGACCACATCACTACCAAGTTGTAGATAAAGTCAACGTTTATGTAATTAAAGCTAACTACTTATAGTTAGTTTTTGGTATATATAATGAATAATCTAAATACTATATTAAATATACCACAAGTCAACGTTTATGTAATTAAGGATATTAATTTGTTTGATTCTTCAACAAATTATTTGTAAATTGCGCAACTCTAATTTAATAAAAAGTATTCAATTAATCAAAATCTCAGAATATAAATCTAATGATATAATGAAAATTCCCCAAAATTGTAATTATTTTTTCTCCATCTTGATCTTATTCTTTAAAGTTGGAACAATAGAATCTCTAATCATCATTATAAGATGAAAAGTTTATAATACGTAAATGTAATCTAGCAATTATATTTATATGATTTTATAAATATTTATCTGTTATTAAATATTCTACTTTATTGTGCCATTATTTTTCCAAGGACTAGAAATTGAATTTTAGACACAAATGAGTCTAGTATAGCAATAGGTGATACATCAAAAACCTTTTTATTGCCTTTGCTATTAGATGTCATTGTAGGTGTGGATAAATCTTGATAATGGTAAATACATCTTAGGATAACATAAACTTGAAACAATTTTAATAATCAATATACTAATAGTTTAGTATGAAAAATCTTCTTTTTTATCTTTTCTATCAAAAGCATTTCTAGGTGTAGATAAAGTCAGGAGTATATTCAATAGATTGATTGTCATCAGCTTCAACATATGCTACTTTCAGCGAGTCCTCATCCTTTGAGAATAGTAATGGAAAATAAATTATATTATTTCAACACATGATATAACAGTGAAAAAATAATCATTTGTAAATTTATTATTGCCTAAATATTTGCTAACAATAATAATTTGTTTAATTTTTCATCATTAATATTGCCATTAGTAATTTTAATGACCGTGTAGTCCTTAATGCATTTACCGATGTTATATTCACTGCATTCTACTTCCAATTAATCCATTGATAGCCTCTAGAATATTGTTATGTTGTCCATCCTATGCAATGGATATAATTCACTAAATTTTATATTGGAGATTTTAAAAAAAAATTATTTTTAATAATAAGCAAAGCTGACCATTATATGAAAATATTAGCAAAATTGAACTCTTTGACCAAAAAGAGGTCAATTTTGTAAAATACTAACTTAAAAATGCATAAGACTAGTAGTCACGTGCACTTAGTGGTTGCTAATTACGATTAATCTGAAATTATCGTCTCATGTACATTGTGCTGAAATCTTAAGATTTAATTAATGAGAACTAAATACATGAGACTACTAGTCCCGTGTATTTTAAAGGTAGATTTTTGCAAAGTCGACCTCTTTTTAAAAAGAGATTGGTTTTGCTAATAATTTTACAAAACGATTGATTTTGCTAGTCATTTTTGGAAAAGGGTCTTTTTAAAAAAAATCTCCATTTCATATTTCATTATGATCATGGTAAAAATATGATTTGAACTCTATTATTATAATAATTAATAATAAAAATAATAGTGAGAAGGTTTCAGTTTAGTTTTTATTTATATCTCAAAGAAATTTTAATAGCTGCATATAAATCCCAAAAAAGTTATTGTTCCTAAAAATTTCACACTCATCCTTTTTTTATTGATTGTAGTATTAAATTTATAGAACAACTTTTTGAGGTATTTGTACTCAATTGTAGTATTAAAATTAGAAATTTCACTGGTGAAAATCGATCTCTAAAAATCTAACCCCTAACTAAATTAGAAAAACTAAGATGAAAAAACAATGTCAAGTTATAATAATATGCAAGTTTATTTCATCAATTAAATTAAGAAATATAGATATTAAAATAAATTAATATGTATGCAAAAAATAAAACCCCTAACCCAAACCCAATCTAACCTAACCTAGACGTAAAATCCCATATGTATTATGTATTTAAAATTTAAAAATTTTGGAATTATCTATTCGATGTAAAATTAGAAATTGCATCGATTAAAAATCAATCTCTAAAAGCTTTACCCTAAAAAAATAAAAATAAAAATAAAATAGAGAATCTTTCAATTCAATTTCAATTACTAGAATTTTAATAGCTATTTATAAATCCGAAAAAATAGATATTGTTGTAAAATTTTTATAATCGTCTTTTTTTTTATCGATTGTAGTATGAAATTCATGAAATAGTTTTTTAAAGTATTTGTACTCGATTGTAATTTATCCCAAATGTTTAGGAGTGACTACATAAATCCTATTCTTCCATTCTATTTTGTAATAGTTCATCTTCTCGGTTAAGTTAGTCATAATCATATCCTTCTTAGTTGCTTTTAACCAAGTTATTTTAGGTCTACATCTAGATATCCTAACCTAGTCAACCATAATATTATTACTTTTCCTAACTGGTGCACGTTCTCCAAAAAACTAACCCTCAAGTAAATTATAAAAAAGAAAAAAATAATCTCAATTTATAACAATATGCAATTTTAACTCATCAATTAAATTGCAAAAAAATAATATTTTATAGAAATAACACCATTTTCTCTATGTTATAGAAATATTTTCTATAAAACTGTGGTGAACCAAACACAATTTTAAGAAAACTTCAGAAATTAATTAATTACAAAACTACCACTGTCAGAAATTTTCTATAATATATTCTACAAATATGGTGAACTAATCAGCCCCTTAGTGTAGATCCTCCATGAGAGCAAGCTGGAAAGGTGTGATAACCTCTGTGTTTGACGTACCAGCATAATACTTGCATGCATTATGATAGAGTTAAGGAAGGATATACAATTTTAATTAGGATCTTTTCCAACATTGTAGGTGTCAAAAAATGCTAATAGATATCCAAATACAGCTCAAGAGGAGATCATCGAAAAATCAAAGAAAAAAGACAGTCTTTACTGTCTCTCCGTGAGAGACAGTCTTTACTGTCTCTCCGCGCGAGACAGTGTTTACTGTCTCTCCGTGCGAGACAGTGTTTACTGTTACTGTCTCTCCGTGCGAGACAGCGTTTACTGTCTCTCCGTGCGAGGCAGCGTTTACTGTCTCTCCGCGCGAGACAGTCTTTACTGTCTCTCCGTGCGAGACAGTGTTTACTATCTCTCCGTGCGAGACAGTGTATACTGTCTCTCCGTGCGAGACAGTTCTCAAAGGCTCAGAAACTGTTTTATAAACAGCCGATACGTGGCCATTAACTGCCAAAGAACATGGGAAACGTCGTGGGCGAGAATCACGTTGACAACTGCCAAAATAACGAAGTTTTAAAACGTGGGAAGGCAGTTACAACAAAAACTGCCAACCGAGACAGCAAACACTGTCTCGGAAGCCGAGACAGCAAATGCTGTCTCGCGAGCTTGTTTTCCGCCAACTGTTCCTAGGGGCTATAAATCCCCCCCGAAGGCCATTTTTTGAGGGGGCTGATCAGAGAGCATCCACAGGCTGATTTCAGAGCAGAGAAGGCAGAGTACTCGAGCTTCTGTAACTCCTTGATATTCAGGCTTTGACTTGATTTCAAGAAGAACGACTATCTTACCTTGATAAGATATCGTGTCAAGTTTTCACTTCGATAAACAAAGTCAGAATCATAAACCCCTTACGATTCAATCAGAATCTGTGATTTGGTGGTCCACGGGCTAACGCACCCCTGGCACAGGCAAAGATCCCACGCAAGCAGCGATCCAAACAACGATCCTGCGTTTGTTTCTCAAGAGTTGTAATTTTTATTTTTGTTGTGTAAAAGAAGTCTTATAAAAAGGCTATCTCTTTTTTGAATTTATTATAATCGACCGAAGATATAATGAATTCCATGACAAAACCAACTTTCGACGAAAACAAACTGGCGACCACAGTGGGAGCCAACGGTCTCGCTGCCGAGACCGTCGTGTCGCAGCCGATCAAGATTCCAGTTGAATCCATGGTCGAATACGAATTCAACCAAACCAAGTTTGAGGAATATCTCTCATCATCCTCTTCAAGATCTTCATTGTCTCGCAAGTATAAGAGGATCTCAACATTGAAGAAGACTTCCATGCCAAAGAAGGCACAGAATAAAGACTCTCGCCTGATTGTTGCTGAGGATTCTACTCACAACCTCTCTGCTCATAATGGCTCTTCGCCAAGTAAAGAGTCATTAAATCAAAGCCTACCGGCATTGACGAAAAGTGCTCGCCAACGCCGCGCTTGTCAAATAGCTAAGGCCTTGGAACAAACCGACGGAGTTCGTTATCATGCGGACTTAGAGTCGAGGAGGCATCGAGTGGTTCGGTTGTCTCAACAACCAATCATTCATGTCTCTGCTAAACTCATGACGGAGGAATAGACTATTGTCAAAAGGACTCGTTCGACCCTCAAAGAACGTATACAAAAACGTCGTGCAAATGCTGCTCATGTCCGAACTCTCCTACAACAAAGACGAGAAAGGAGGAAGGAAACGGTGACCAAAGGACTACCGAAACTCCGCCAAGTTTGGATTCCAAGTCTGGACTTATGCAAAATCAGCATTCGGAGTTCGTTAAGACTCCATACCCGCAAGGGGGTGGTTTTAGACGTGCGACTCCCGACATAACCTTGGATCGCTCAAAGACAAAAATAAATTGTCCTGAGAATGCCAACAAGGTTTTATACCCCCAGAAGAAGACGCATTCACCAAATGATATCGTCATACCTGGGAGGTCATGCCAACAGACGATACGATTTTTTGGCAATCATACCGATGAATCGTATTATCAAGTTGGGGTTGTGAATAATTTTCGAAAGAGAGTTATTCGAGAAATAAACTCTCATTGTTCCTGTGCGCGACTCGTTAAAACAGCATTATCAGAATGTGACTGTTTCAAACGAGAAGCCATCCCACGAAGAGTCTCTGTATCGTCGAAGCCTAAGCTGAGACATTTCCGCGAGAGAAAATCAGTTGCTCAAGATGATGAATTCCCTGAAGTCACCATCAACGTGGCTGATAAAAGAAAGTCTAAGCGGCATTCAAGTGACTCAAATCCCGACTTTTCTCCGAGAGGAAAAGTCAATCCAAGAATTGCTCAAAGGATATCTCGACTCCAATTTGGAGCCATCAGACGCAGAGACTACAAAAGAATGCAAGAAGGAATGTCCTCGGAGGATGAATTCTCGGACACTTATTCTGCAATCGCTTCTGATGATACAATGTCTAGCACAGGACAAATCAGAGAAGTATTCACAATCACTGCTGATCAGTTCACTCAAATACTTCAGGAAGCTCTAGCCAAACAACGTGAAGAAATTAGAGCTGAAGTGAAGACAGAAATGAAGTTGGCTATCCAACAAATGAGAGAACTGTTAACTCAACAGCCTCAACCTCCTGAGTCCAATCAGCGATTTGAATCCAGCCACCACACTCGGAATGTTGTAGATGACAGTGATCCAGAAGTGGATGAAGTCATTATGGCTGATAAGGAAAAAAGACAGGTATTCCGTGTCCCTATCCAAGAGAATGGGATTCAATACCATACCCGGCCAAATTCAATCCGGTTAACTTCACACCGTTTGAGGGGAAGAGTTCGCCGATTCAGCACTTGATTTATTTCAAGTCTCATTTGGGCATGATCTCTGGAAATGAGGCTTTAATGGTCCGGTCATTCGTTGGCACCCTTCGTGGGCCCACCTTCGATTGGTACCGACGGCTCAAGCCAGGGAGCATCAATTGTTGGGATGACATGAAAAGTTTGTTCCTTAGCAATTTCTTCGATGATGACACCGAAGTGTCAATCGGAACCCTTTTGGATGAGAAGCAAAAAGACGGAGAGTCAGTTGACAATTTTGTCAAACGTTTCCGTAACAAAGCAATGAATTACAGAGATCCTATTACAGAGGAGTTCATCCTGCAAACATGCCACAATAACCTCTCCATCGATGTCCTGGAAGCTCTGGGGGTCGTGTCATCCACAACTTGGAAGGATTTGAAAATACGTGGTGAACAAGCTGAATACTTTCTTAAAAGAAAGAAAGTTGAGAGAGGTCAACCAACGACATCCACAATTCCTGTGAGCGCAACTCTCGATCCGAGGTTCCAAAAGGAGTATTCTTTCCAAGATGATGAAGCTCCAGCCATATTGGATGATGAGCCCCCAGCCATATTGGAATACCTCCTCGCCAATGACAAAATCGAGCTACCGCCTATTAAAGATCAGGAGGGTGCTAAGATGATTACAGATCCAAACTATTGTGCATACCACAGAAGGGTTCTTCATCCCACCAATATTTGCTTTGGACTCAAAAACAAAATCCAAGCCCTAATTGACACCGGTGTCATAATGGCGAAACAAGCCGATTAAAGGTGAGAATACTCCATTGGATACACGAATATAAACTGTTTTCCTTGACTCCGATGAGTATACGAGTATAAACTGCTTCTCCATCTCACTCCAAAGAGTATATAAGTATAAACTGCTTCTCGGTCATCCAACTAAGTACAATGTTAAACCCGGTTTCGCAAAGGAAGCTGGGGGTGGATGATTTATGTAACGGGGAGTTCCTGGAGAATCTTATAGCGACTGAGGATAACGTACTCACCGTTACACCCAGTTTTGCAAAGAAAGCTGGGGGTAGATAATTCATGTAACGGGAAGTTCCCGGAAGAATGTTAAATGTAATATTCTTAGGGATAACCCCGATCATTATGAACAAAGTGATAAACACTAAACTCCTACTATGACTTTCGAATACTCTTTTGCTGAGATGAGATTCGATCACCTCTTTAGATCAATCTTCCCTCACAAAATTCCCATTTTGGTCAAACTTCCCATTTGGTCAAACCTTTAAACAGTTAGGACCGAAGCCAAAATCCCCTCTCGATTCGTTCTATGAACGAGAGGTCCACAAATTGAACGATCAAACCTTTAAACAGTTAGGATCGTCTCAAATTCCCATCTTGGTCAAACCTTTAAACAGTTAGGACCAAAGCCAAAATCCCCTCTCGATTCGTTCCATGAACGAGAGGTCCACAAATTGAACGATCAAACTTTTAAACAGTTAGGATCGTCTTAAATTCCCATCTTGGTCAAACCTTTAAACAGTTAGGACCAAAGCCAAAATCCCCTCTCGATTCGTTCCATGAACGAGAGGTCCACAAATTGAACGATCAAACCTTTAAACAGTTAGGATCGTCTCAAATTCCCATCTTGGTCAAACCTTTAAACAGTTAGGACCAAAGCCAAAATCCCCTCTCGATTCGTTCCATGAACGAGAGGTCCACAAATTGAACGATCAAACCTTTAAACAGTTAGGATCGTCTCAAATTCCCATCTTGGTCAAACCTTTAAACAGTTAGGACCAAAGCCAAAATCCCCTCTCGATTCGTTCCATGAACGAGAGGTCCACAAATTGAACGATCAAACCTTTAAACAGTTAGGATCGTCTCAAATTCCCATCTTGGTCAAACCTTTAAACAGTTAGGACCAAAGCCAAAATCCCCTCTCGATTCGTTCCATGAACGAGAGGTCCACAAATTGAACGATCAAACCTTTAAACAGTTAGGATCGTCTCAAATTCCCATCTTGGTCAAACCTTTAAACAGTTAGGACCAAAGCCAAAATCCCCTCTCGATTCGTTCCATGAACGAGAGGTCCACAAATTGAACGATCAAACCTTTAAACAGTTAGGATCGTCTCAAATTCCCATCTTGGTCAAACCTTTAAACAGTTAGGACCAAAGCAATAGCAGTTCTAATTCAAGACTTCGACGACAGTCACGCGATAAACGCAGCACCGGAGGAATTTTAGTTATTCTACAAAGCACTGAATAGGCTAAAAGATGACGAAGTCAAGAGTTGAAGCCATTTATGAGTCCTTCCGTATGATCTACTCAATCAAGCATTGAAGGAGTTGCAGATAAGATCTATCTTATCCAAAGTATCTCAGACTCCTCTATAAAAGAATGAGTCTGGAATACTTTGGAGGGGATATCTGTAGGTGTCAAAAAATACTAATAGATATCCAAATACAGCTCAAGAGGAGATCATCGAAAAATCAAAGAAAAAAGACAGTCTTTACTGTCTCTCCGCGTGAGACAGTCTTTACTATCTCTCCGCGCGAGACTGGTTACTGTGTCTCTCCGTGCGAGACAGTCTTTATTGTCTCTCCGCGCGCTGTCTCTCCGTGCGAGACAGTGTTTACTGTCTCTCTGTGCGAGACAGTCTTTACTGTCTCTCCGTGCGAGACAGTCTTTACTGTCTCTCCATGCGAGACAGTGTTTACTGTCTCTCCGCGCGAGACAGTGTTTACTGTCTCTCCGCGCGAGATAGTGTTTACTGTCTCTCCGTGCGAGACAGTTCTCAAAGGCTCAGAAACTGTTTTATAAACCGCCGACACATGGCCATTAACTGCCAAAGAACATGGGAAACGTCGTGGGCGAGAATCACGTTAACAACTGCCAAAATAACGGAGTTTTAAAACGTGGGAAGGCAGTTACAACAAAAACTGCCAAACGGTTACTGTTCATGAGACAATATTTACTGTCTCGCGGGGAGAGACAGTCTTTACTGTCTCGGCCACCGAGACAGTAAACACTGTCTCGGAAGTACTGTTCATCCTGGAGGCTATAAATACCCCCTGAGATCGATTTTTTGAGGGGGCTGATCAGAGAGCATCCACATGCTGATTTCAGAGCAGAGAAGGCAGAGTACTCGAGCTTCTGTAACTCCTTGATATTCAGGCTTTGACTTGATTTCAAGAAGAACGACTATCTTACCTTGATAAGATATCGTTTTAAGTTCTCACTTCGATAAACGAAGTCAGAATCATAAACCCCTCACGATTCTATCAGAATCTGTGATTTGGTGGTCCACGGGCTAACGCACCCCCGGCACAGGCAAAGATCCCACGCAAGCAGCGATCCAAACAACGATCCTGCGTTTGTTTCTCAAGAGTTGTAATTTTTATTTTTGTTGTGTAAAAGAAGTCTTATAAAAAAGCTATCTCTTTTTTGAATTTATTATAATCGACCGAAGATATAATGAATTCCATGACAAAACCAACTTTCGACGAAAACAAACATATGTATTATCAATCCCAGGAAAAACCTAATAGATTGAGTCCGTAAAATTAGACTATATGTTAAGATTCCCCTTGATCTCTTTAGATAGCTAGCTATATAGTTGGTCTTGACTGGGGCCGTGTAACACAAAGAAATCATCAGATTGACAATGATGGACTGTTCATCAATGCTCATCTGATGCCTAGGTAGGACTCTTGCTAATAAAGATCAAAGCAGTAAACATATAAGTTAGGGTTTGAGTAGGGTTTATAGGTCTAAGGTCGTTGGAGCCAAACCTTTCAGAGATATAAGATTGGGATTTCTTTACTTGCAGTGGGTCAGTGTATTTAAACTAAATTTCTAAGCAGATCAGATGACACATGCATGTGCCACAATCCTATCATTCGATGTGATTATGGTATTTACATGGTGAGAGAATAAATTTGCATGTCAACAACTCATTAGTGGAGGAAGGTTCCTCTGATGTTGTATTACGATTAGGGAAGTTATGGAAGTTGGTATCAGAGAGGTTGGTTATCAATTGAATATCTCCTAACATAATTTGTCATGAATACGATATGATTCATATCAATCTTCTTCAATCAAGCAAACTGCCATAAGTTTGGTCCGAGTTAGAGATAAGCATGATATCCGATATGAGGTGAGTTTGGTCATCAAGGGCCTTAGATACATCAGAGGAAGGTTCCTCTGGTGTGTATTATGATCAAGAAAGTTATAGAAATTGGTATCAAAGAGATTGGTTATTGATTGGATATCTCCTAATACAATATGTTATGAATACGATTTGATTCTTATCAATCTTCTTCAATCAAGCAAACTGCCATAAGATTTGATGTGGATAGAGTTAAGCATGTTATCTGAAATGAGGTGAGATTGGTCGTCATGGGCCTTGGATACGTACCAGGCTTGTTTGTCAGACTTAAGGTCGTGATTTGATTTAGGTCTGTTAAGTGTAGATGCCCTACACTTTAGCAAGTTAAGCGGGCTACCTTGTTTGCTGAGTGGGTTGCTGGTGTGACATTACCTAGCTAGCCTAATTACAAAATGCAGGTTATATGCATAACATATATCTTCCAAATGATAGAAATTTTTATTTACACTCTCAACAATACTGTAATAGCTAATTGAGAAATCCCATCGCTTACATTTTTCACAAGTATGTTTATCAGCTTAAAGTCCTATTATCTTTTATTATGTGCTCCAAAATATATGAAAATCTTCAATGAAAAATGCAAACAACTTATTTGCATCCAAGCAACACACGAGAGCATTTAGAGAAGAATTTTGTTTAGGAAATATTAGCTTGACTCGGTCATGGATGACCAAATCAACGTTCATTTTTCTGTTGAGAAGAACGTGGAAACGTGAGTTTGTTGAGAGTAAATCTTTCATA
>NC_033800.1:15318368-15347283 GCF_001876935.1 Asparagus officinalis
GGGGGGGGGGGTGGAGATAGTGAGTTTAGCCCCTATAAAAGAGGGTCAATCTCTTTCAGAATACACAACAACGAAGAAAAGAAAATCAAATCCTTACCTATTATCGGAGCCCCCCCTCAAAAATCTGTTCTTTCTTCTTATTTGAATTCGATCACTAGTATAGAGCCGTGTCGATCACAACACCGCCTTCTCAAGATTTGCGTTCGAACGTCGATGATGACTGCTTCGTTTGATGGCTGTTTCGCTCGACTATGACGTCGATGATTACGCTTCGATCGATGATGATGATGACAACTCGACGACCTCTGCTACGATGATCAATCAACAATGATGATGCCTCGACGATCCTACTGCGACTTCGACGACTGAAGGAAATCGGAGGTCATCGGTCAAGCTCGAGATCGAGGTGAAGTGACTAATTTTTGAGATTGATCAGATCTGGGTTGATTTGATTTTGAGATAGAAAAGAATTTTTTTTGGAGAAGAGGAATAACAGAGAGAAGTCAGCCGCCTCTGTATGTGGGAAAATTTGCAGTAAAGAGACAGTGAAAAAAAATTAACTTGTATTCTCTCAAAATCGATTACAATTTGGATTTCCTGATTACAAAAGAGAGGAGAATGAATTTGATTCTTCCCTTTGTTTAATTCTGGGTTCTTCAGGGTTCTTCACCATAGCGATAGAGTGCCTCCCTCGAATGCTCGCGTCGAGTTTGCTCTCCGTTGACAATCCGACGTTTTGCTTCACTGGAACGATGTCTTATCCTCACGATTCGACGTTATGGAGAACTTGCGTGGGAAGTTTGAGAACTCTGAACGAGTTTAGAATAACTCTGTGAAAGATTTGATTTGAACCGAAGATCGGTTAATAAGCCAAGGCTAGAAGAAAGCTCCGGTGGTCGATCGTTGCTGAGGATGAACGTCGATCTCTCCCTAGCTGCCAAGCCAAAAGATCTCCTCTTCGCTGTTGAAAAGAGGATCAATCCGAGCCAAGAAACTCCAACCTCGCTGTCAAGTCCCAGATCCCCCAAAATGCCAGCCAGAACTCAATTGAGTTTACCCATATTTATAGGGAATTAAGGGGTGTAACCGCCCCCTTAATTCTCTTCATAATGGGGTTGAGAGGGGTGTAACCGCCCCCTCTTAATCTGCTCCCAAGTGGGGCGGAAATCCCTCAGATCATGGAGGGAAAACGGTTCCTGCAACCGTTCAGCTCGTGTTTGAACGAGTCAAGCGCCCACGTCGGCGTCCAGGACCCTAACTCCGCGTTTTAGAATGGAGACGCGGAGTTGGGTACTCGCTGGGTGCTGAAAACACGGGTCCGACCCCAGCGTTTTAATGTTGTAACGCGGGTCCGACTCCAGCGTTTTGATGTTGTAACGTGGGTTCGACCCTCGCGTTTTGATGTTGTGACACGGGTCCGACTCTAGCGTTTTGATGTTGACACACAGGGAGGACCTCCGCGTTTTGGTGTTGATACACAGGGAGGACCTCCGCGTTTTGGTCTTAGAGCGCGATGATGAGTTCCGCGTCTTGCTTTGGAGAGATTATCAATAAGTAATCTCTTTTGTCATAGCGTTGCAAAGATCATTGTCTTGTAATCTTTGTCTTGACTCCTTGAGAATATGAGAGTCATCAGATTGTAACTCCCGATGTTGATTGTGAATGCTGTTGAACTAGAGCTCTCATCGGTTGTCGTGAAGGTCGTCAGATTGTAACCTTCAGCGATCTACGTGAAAGTCATCAAATTGTAGCCTTTTGGAAGTCGTCAGATTGTAACTTCCATCATCGGTGTTTGATGGGGGATAAGTTATCTATTGTGATTTTTAGACAGCCTACAGCCTCTTGCTATTTGAGGTTAAAAAAACCCTAGCTAATTCACTCAGATCCACCGCCTATCACCCATGCCAAGTTTTCACTCAAAGCCCACATTACAAGGCCCACTTTCACTCAAAGCATGTCCTATTTTATTTGTTAAAGCAAAGTCTTCACTCGGCCCACATACATCAAACCCAACTTGGAACGGGTGAGCCAGTGCAAATTATCCTATCTGGTGGAATCCAAAAAACAACAACAGATTGTCTCTAAATCCGATCAGAAATGATGACAAAAACCTGACAAATGCTGATCCAATCAACACCGTTGAGTGTTAATCTCGCTCAAATTGGAACCTCTTTCATCAACTCGGAATAATCAGGTTCATTTTTATTTATTTATTTTATCTAACTTTATTATATTTTAGTTCTTTACCGAATGGCTAGTAAACTCATCCTATCAGAACTAGAAAAAATTAACAAATTTTAATGATAGTAATTATGATATGTAGCATAGAAAAATAGGATATGCTCTTATTCATGACAACATTGATGATGTAATCGAAACCACTGCTCCAACCCTTACTGATAAATCAACACCTGAAGAAAAGAAAGAGTTCGAACAGTGAAAGTCGAAAGACAAAAAGGGAAAAAGCCTTATGCTCATGTTCATGGAAGATAACTTAATCAAAGTTTTTGAAACTTATAAGACTTCTATGGACATGTGAAATGTAATAAAAGAGAAATATGATACCGCCTCTGAAGTTAACATTCAACTACTCTTGTATAAGTATAATTCTTGTCGTATGCAAGAGGGAGACAATGTCGTAGAGCATATTAACAAGATGATTGTCATGACTAAGAACTTATCCACTGCTGGGAACAAAATCCTGGAAAGAATGCCAGTGGCAACCATCTTGCTGTGGCTGCCACCACATTAAGAATGAATCCTGCCATTAAGTCTGTCACTGATCTTCCTATGCACCCAGCGATAAAACATGACTTAATAGCCAGTAAGAAAGAACAAGAACTGAATATGGTGCAGCAAGAGCTAAATTATGTCTAGCAGAGACATAATGCTGGAACCTATAAAAACCCTGGTCCTAGTAAACCACAACCGTGAGGACCGAAATCACAATAATTCAAGAGAAAGAAAGTACCCCGTGGAGTCTGCTACAATTATGGAAAGTTTGGGCATTTCAAGCCTAACTGCCCGCAAGGTAAAAAGCAGGAGAATAAAGGAGGCTATAAGCATCCAGAATAAGGGGGTACTAGCAAAAGAGAATTCTTCCGTGTGACGGAATGTAATGCTGTGATGACGGATATCAGTGGTTGGTGGATCGACTCCGGTGCGACTAGGCATATCGCAAAGGACAAGAATAGAATCATAGAATTCATCGAGCTGAAGAAAGGAGAACAAAGAATCTATATGGGAAATAATATCTATCTCGATGTAGAAGGTATTGGTTCATATAGATTAGATTTTGGGGACAGTATTCTTGTCCTCAAAGATGTGTTCTATGCGTCAGGAATTCGACGCAATCTGATCTCTGTTTCCAGCTTGATGAAGAAAGGACTGAAAGTTAGGTTCTATTATAACAGTGTTTCTATAGATAAGAATAATAAAGTGTATGCTATGGGAAAATATGTACCCGAGCATGAATTATGCATTCTTCCAATAGTTTGTAATAATTCTGATAATAAAATTTTGAATTTGAACTGCTTGTTCTGTTATATTTCTGAGTCTGAATTGTAGCATTCTAGACTAGGACATGCTAGTATTTAAAAAATGAAAGAAATTATCAGAATGAACTTGCTTCCTACACTATCTAATATTCAATTACCACCATGTGAACATTATTTAACTGGTAAAATAACTAGAAAACTTTTTATTGGTGCATAAAGAGCCAATAAACTTTTAGGGTTGATACACCCGGATATTTGTGGTCCCTTAAGTGTCAAAACTCATAGTAATAAAGAATATTTTATTACTTTATAGATGATTATTCCAAGTTTACACACATCTATCTTATATCCAGAAAATTTTGAGAACTGATAGAGGTGGGGAATATAACTCTAAAGAATTTGGGAGTTATTGTATTCAACATAGAAGTAAAAGACATACAACAATGTCGTATACGCCATAACAGAATGGTGTTACTGAAAGAAAGAACATAACATTGTTAAATATAATTAGATGCATGTTGTCTCATTCTAGTCTCTCTAAAAACTTTCGGTGAGAAACATTGTTAACTGCAAACTACATTTTAAATAGAATTCCCACCAAATTAGTAGTATCTATACCTTATGAATTATGAAATGGAAGGAAACCTAATTTGAGTCATATTAGGAAGTGGGGATCCATAGCCCATGTTCCCATTCAATGTCAACTTAGAGATAAGTTGAATTTTAAAACAATAAAGTATAGGTTCATAGGATATTCAGAAAAGTCAAAAGGTTATAAGTTCTACAATAAAGAAAAGAGAGTCATTAAAAACAGAGATGCTACATTTCTAGAGAATCTAGAGGAAGAGGAACAAGTTCGAGAGGAAAAGAGTCATTAAAAACAGAGATGCTACATTTCTAGAGAATCTAGAGGAAGAGGAACAAGTTCGAGAGGAAACAGAACCTCTAACTATAATATGCTACATTTCTAGAGAATCTAGAGGAAGAGGAACAAGTTCGAGAGGAAACAGAACCTCTAACTATAATAAATGATGATTATTACAGTGTTGTTCCCACTAATGACCCTGATATCGTGAATGAACCTAACCTTAAAATGATGAAATACATATAAAAAATAATGTACCTAATCAACTGGTTATAGGCAATAAAAGACCAAGAACACAACCTTCATGGATGGATGATTACTATTTGTATTCATGTGAGTTATCATGTTTCTCGGTAGATACAAATATAGAAGAACAAGATCCCTTAACCTTTTCTGATGCGATAAAATCGCATGAATCAGCTTTATGGCTAGAATCTATGAGAGAAGAACTTGATTCTATAGAAAAGAATAAGGTATGTGAGTTATGTGATCTACCAGAAAATAGAAAAGCCATAGGATGCAAATGAGTGCTCTAAAAGAAATATCGTGTTGATGGATATTGTTTGGTGGAAATTTTAGTGAAAAAAATTGAAAGAAATATATTTGATTTGTATTCTCTCAATCTCAATTACAATTTGGATTTTTTTATTACAAAAGAGAGGAGAGAATTGATCTGAATTCTTCCCTTTATTTAATTCTGGGTTCTTCACAGTGGCGATGAAGTGCCTCCCTCGAATGCTCACGTCGAGTTTGCTCTCCGTTGACGATCCGAACGTCTTGATTTACTGGAATGATATCTTCTCCTCACGATTTGACGCTGTGGAGAACTTGGAAAGCAAGTTTAAAACTCTTAATGAGTTTCAAGCTCTGAACGAGTTTGAAACTCTTAATGAGTTTCAAACTCTGAACGAGTTTGAAACTCTGAACGAGTTTGAAACTCTATGAAAGAGTTTATTTAACCGAAACCAGTTTATAAGCTAAGAAAATGCTCCAAGAACTTTGTTGTTACAGGAAGCTCGAAGATGATCTACTGCAGGAAGCTCGAAGATGATTTGAAGAAGCCGATCTCTAGATCTCCCAGATACTCTAAGATCCAAAGATCCGAACTCAGTTGAGTTTACTCCTATTTATAGAGGATTAAGGGGTCTAACCGCCCCCTTGATTCGCTCCTAAATGGGGCTGAATGGGGTGTAACCGTCCCCTTAAACTGTTCTCTAAATTATAGGGAAAACGGTTTTGAAACCGTTCAGTTCATGCTTTGAACGAGTCAAACGCTAAAAAATAGCATCCAGGGCCCGAACTCTTCGTTTTAGACTAAAAACGTAGAGTTGGGCCTATTTTGGTGGGTGAACGCATAGGTCGCGCTGTGTTGTAAATCTGAAATGCAGAGTTGGGATGTAGAGATGAACTCCGCGTTTTAGACCTGAGACGCAGAGTTGGGCTCTGTATGAACTCTGTGTTTTGGACCTGAGACGCAGAGTTGGGACGCAGAGATGAACTCTGCATTTTGGACCTGGGACGCAGAGTTGGGCTCTGCATAAACTCTGTGTTTTGAGTCCACGAACTCTGTGTCTAGACTTGAATGTTGGGGATGGCCTTTGCGTTTTCAACTAGAATGCTGAGCATGACCTCTGCGTTTTGACTCTGGAATGTAGGTATGACCTCTGTATTTTGATGTTATAACACATGGATGACCTCTGCGTTTTGATGGTGAAACGTATGAATGACCTTTGCATTTTTGATGTGAAGAGACCATTAATTTGTGGTCTCTTTTGCTAAAGCATTGCAAAGACCTTCATCTTATAATCTTCATCTTGGCTCCTTGAAAATATGAGAGTCGTCAGATTGTAACTCTCGATATTGATTGTGAAGGCTGTTGAACTAGAGCTTTCATCGGTTGTTATAAAGATCATCAGATTGTAATCTTTATCGATCTACGTAAAAGTCTTCAAATTATAGTCTTCTGAAAGTCGTCAGATTATAACTTCCACCATCGGTGTTTGATGGGGGATCAGCTATCTGTTGTGATTTTTAGACCGCCTACAGATCTATTGATAAATTCATAGTATGGTTAGTTACCAAGGGTTATAACCAGAAGGTAAGAATAGATTTTTAGGAGACGTATTCTCCTGTAGCTAAATTTGCATCCATTAGAATTATTTTGGCTATTGTTACATATCTTGATTTGGAGTTATTCCAAATAGATGTTAAAACTATATTCATTAACGGAGAGTTGAAGGTAGCAATATATATGCAACAAACTGAAGGTTTTGAGGTGAAAGGACAGGAACATAAAGTTTACAAATTAATAAAATCTCTATATGGTTTAAAACAGTCTTCTAGACAATGATATCTCAAGTTTTATGATGCTGTCACTAAACTTGGTTTTATTCAAAATAAATTAGATAATTGTGTATATGTCTTGAAAAGTAGGAGCAAGTTTACTATATTATCCTTATATGTGGATGATATATTGCTCGCTGGAAATGACATAGAAATATTGAATAAAATCAAGACAGATCTCAGCGAAAAGTTTGAGATGAAAGATATGGAAGATGCATCATATATTCTTGTAATTCAAATATTTGAGATAGAAAGTCTATAATGCTAAGTTTAAACCAAGAAAAATATTTAAGATCAGTTCTTAAAAGGTTTGGAATGGAGAATTCCAATTCGGCGCTAACTTTGTTGGTTATGGGAAAGAAATTATGTAAAGAGCAAAGCCCTAGAGAGGGACAAAAGCCATTAGATGTTCCTTATGCTCAAGCAATTAGAAGCTTGATGTATGCAATGTTGTATACCAGACCTGATATAGCTTATGCTGCGAGTCTAGTTAGTCGATATCAAAGTAATCCAGGACCAGCACATTGGGAAGCTGTTAAAAGGATTATAAAGTATATCAGAGGTACATTAACTCATAGATTAGTTTATCAAGCTGATTCGCTTGAACTCCTTGGTTATTTCGATGCTGATTTCGGAGGTGATAAAGATGATGGAAAGTTCACTTCGGGACACTTATTCATCTTTGGAGGAGTTGTTTCTTGAAGTAGCAAGAAACAAGGGTGTGTTACTGGATATACATAAGAAGCTGAATATATAGCTTGAAGTATGTCAACTACACATGCTGTCTAGATAAGACGGTTTTTGATTGATCTTGATCTCAATTTGTTAGAAGGACCTATTGATATTTATTATGATAATCAAGCAACAATTAGCTTAATCAATAGTGCTCAATTTGTTAGAAGGACCTATTGATATTTATTATGATAATCAAGCAACAATTAGCTTAATCAATAGTGACGCGAATAGCTCCAAAGGAAAACATATTGAGATTCAGTATCACTATATTCGAGATATTGTAGAAAATGGAGAAGTCAAAGTGACTTATATCCCTACTACAGATATGATTACTGATCCTTTGATAAAAGGAATACCAGTGAAATCTTTTTATCAAACATGTAAGTCTGATGAGACTTAGGAATAAATAAATCCAAGTAAAATTTTATGAATAACGAAATAAGAGTCACTCTCTACTGATAGTGGGAGTAATTGTAAGGAAAAATGTCTGGTCTCATGGATAGTGGGAGACATGTCACTTGGTTGATTTGGTCTAGTGGGAGATGTTAGCTTGACTCGGTCATGGATGACCAAATCAACGTTCATTTCTCTATTGAGAACAACGTGGAAACATGGGTTTGTTGAGAGGAAATCTCTCATGGGGCGGATTTGAGGGGGTGGAGATAGTGGGTTTAGCCTATGTAGGCTGTCTAAAAATCACAATAGATAGCTGATCACCTATCAAACACCGATGATGGAAGTTACAATCTGACGACTTCTAGAAGGCTACAGTTTGAAGACTTTCACGTAGATCACTGAAAGTTACAATCTGACGACCTTCGTAACAACTGATGAAAGATCTAATCAACAGCCTTCACAATCAACATCAGGAGTTACAATATGACGACTCTCATATTTTCAAGGAGCCAAGACGAAGATTACAAAATGACGGTCTTTACAACACTCTAGCAAAAGAGACTACAAATTGACGGTCTTTTCAAATCCAGACGCAGAGCTCATCTATGCATCCCAGATTCAAAGCGCATAGCTCGTGGTTGTTCCCAGAACGAAACGCATAGGTCCTCCCTGCGTTACCACACCAAAACGCGGAGGTCCTCCCCATGTGTCAGCAACAAAACATAGGGGTCGAACCCGTGTTTTAACATCAAAACACGGGGGTCGAACCCGCGTTGCAACATCAAAACGCGGGGGTCAGACCCTTCGTTGCAACATTAAAACGCAGGGATCAGAGCCGCGTTTTCTACGTTCGACTGGTTCAAACAGAACCTGAACGGTTTTAAAACCGTATCTCCACTTAATGGGGTCGGTTACACCCTATTATGGAGAGATTTTAGGGGGGATTATACCCCTTAAACCCTTGAACAGTTCCAAAACTGTTTTTTATGATTTGGGGGCGGTTACACCCCACTTAGGAGTAATTTAAGGGAGCGGTTACACCCCCTTAATCCCCTATAAAAATGAGTAACCTCAACTGAGTTCAGAGCTTCTTTTCGGCTGGGTTTTTGGATCTTAAACTTGGCAGCGAAGGAGAGATCTTCGGCTTGGCAGCAAGGGGGAGATCTGATGGACCCTAGAGCGGGGGTGATTAGGGTCAAGAGGCTCTAATATGCAATAAAAATTAAACACAAGCAAACCACAAAACAGTAATGCGATTAAAGTAAAAGAGATAGGGTTAGGAATCGTTATCCTTTGACGCGCGATGTGTTAACGAGGTTCGGTCCGCTGACCTACGTCCCCGCTCCCCACTCTCGAGAAGAAATCCACTACACACCCGGTTTGGAAGCCGGAACTTCGTCTACACAGCGATCCCACACGATCTCTCACTACACAGTTTGATCTCAACAGATCACACACCCTCACAGTTGATCTACACAAGATCTCACTCACACAGCAGAAGAAAAGATGCAAGACTCTCTCTTTACACAGCCCCTATGGCAAAGAGAAGTATTACTGAAGCTTGGAAGTGAACACACACAAAAACCACAGAGAAAACAAATTTAAAAATTTTCTCAGGAAGACAGCAGTCTCTCTGGTTTTTGCAAACGTTAGGGCAACTGGAGGAAGAAGAAGTCTAGGGTTTAAATAGAAGAGATAAATCAATTTAAAAACAAAACCCAATCTTCCCAATTAAGAAAATAATCTCCTTTTCAGACCCTTACCACAGACTGTGCCAAACACGGTTAAGTGCAAGCACAGTATTCCAGGCAAATGACCGTTTGAAAAAAAGTCGCGGCTGACCGAAGGAAATTTCGGTTGACCGAAGGGATTTTCGGTCGACCGAAAAAATACTTCGGTCGACCGACCGAAAATCCGGTCGACCGCGAACAACTTTGAAAACCCAGAAAACAAGCAGAGCCATCATTGGTCGACCGGCGCGGTCGACCGATATAAAAATCGAGTTTTCGGTCGACCGCACCGATCGACCGACGACCTCTCTGGAGCCCAGTGACGAAAGACCTTAAGTGCGGTCGACCGGTGCGGTCGACCGCATTCTGATATGCTCCAGAAGAGTTTTTGACTCAACTTAAAATATTTAGAAAATATTTATATGACCTCTGAAAATTATGAAACTTTGTAAAATGTTTTTAATACTAAAAACAAACTGTTTAGAAAAGGAATTTTGCAGATAGGTCCTCATACTTGTGAAAAATAGTATTTTACGAAAAAACGTTTAAAAACTTAAGTATGAAAACGTGTGTGTGAGTCCCAATAGCTTCAAGTGAATTCAATAACTCTTTGCCTACATTCTAGCACTAGAGAGAAAATAAAAACTAGCTAATATCCTCACATAGAATAAAGTTCTTGAGTCTTGATATAGCTTTAATTTTGATGAAGCTTCTATATGAATTTGTTGTTCTTGAAATAACATTGCTTCATCATTATGCCTCCTCCTCCTTTGGATATCATCGTTGTAGCGTATGTTTCATCCAATCCTCCATTTATGGCACTAACAAGCTTGATAAATGAATTTACTATATTTGCACTCAATAAGCCATTAGTACCGTTAATGGTGGTTGTAAAACATCATCAAAACATAAGGGATAACAAGATCGACGTTCATCCTTCAGCAACGTTTGGTAACAAAGAGCTTTCATCCTTGGCTATAAACAGATTTTGGTTAAATCAACTCTTTCATAGAGTTTCAAACTCGTTCAGAGTTATCAACTCGTCCAGAGTTCTAAAACTTGCTTTGCAAGTTCTCCACAACATCAAATCGTGAGGAGGTGATACCTTTCCAGTGAATCAAGACATTCGGATCGTCAACGGAGAGCAAACTCGACGCGAGCATTCGAGGGAGGCACTCCATCGCCACCGTAAAGAACCCAGAATTAAACAAAGGGGAGAATCCAGATCAATTCTCTTCTCTTTTGTAATCAGAAAATCCAATTGTAATTGAGATTGAGAGGGTTGTAATCATTCTTTTTCTAAGCAGTTAGAGAGAATAAATCAAATACGATTCTTTCATTATTTTTCTTACTACGAATTTTCCACAAACAACCCCTATAAAAGGAGGGTCAATCTCCTTCAGAATACATAACAACGAAGAAAAGAAAATGAAATCCTTACCCATTATCGGAGCCCCCCTCAAAAATCTGTTCTTTCTTCTTCTTTGAATTCGATCAAAACAAGACAAAAAAGTCTCTTAAAATTGGTGCTATTTTGATCTCACTCTTGATTGCAATGACACTAGTTTCTCAAAACCGAATTAGAATAAATCTTAACTAAGTTTAGAGGAATTTGACAAACTTACCCTACTCTAATAACTCCCAATTGAACACCACTTCTTTCTTATTTTCCTTTTTTTGGTTTTTTTTTTTTTTTGGGGTGGGGGGGGGGGGGGGGGTTCAGATATTAGTCCCACAAATCTTCAATAGTTCCACATTAGTCCCTCAAGTCTCAATAAATTGTTTATTAGTCTATCAAATCCTAGGGGATCTTTAGTGACCAAAATACCCCTTGTTATGATTTCTCTCTTAAAAATTATTTTATTCAATAAAAATGGTTATTTTCACTTTGGCATTCTAAAGTTTCACCTTTTCATTTTAATATCCTAAAATTTTTTGACACTTTAATGGCCTAAAAATTTTGCACTATTTTTAACTTACATACTTTAAAGATTTTCTAACACTTATGTTATGATAAAGTTTATATTTTTTCACTATAATATCCCAAAATATTGTTTTTGACACTTTGACATCCCAAACTCTAGGGCATCAAACTCAGGCATGTGTAAACTTTGAGATATCAAAGTTATAAAATGTGGAGTTTTTGGGTATGGAAAGTAAAGAGATGAGTGAACTTTGGGGTATTAAAGTGTCAAAAAAATATTTGGGGTATCAACGTTAAAAAAGATATAAACTTTAGCATGTCAAAAAAAACTTAGGAGTATCAAAGTTTAAAGAAAGTGTAAACTGAGTGCTAAATTGCAAACAATACTAGGATTTTGAGTGACCAAATTGCAATAACACTAGGATTTTTGGAGGAACTAATGAGCAATAATTGAGACTAGAGGGGTAAATATGGAATCAGTGAAGATTTGAGGGACTACGATCTAAATACCCCCACCTTTTTTTTAATTGACAAAGAGCTTTTTAAGGTGAAAAATGAATTAAAGATTATTCGAGACGTTTACAAGCCATAGGTCTACGAAAATCCCCTGGTTTTGTCAAGATCACATAATATCAATCTCTCTACCTTTTGTCACCAAGTGACCTCCATTTGTCAGTCAAAAGATTATATTTGTGTTACTGTTTTCATCTGCTGATCCTTACTTTACCTCACTACATACTAGAAAGAGGGAAGAAAACTTAGGGGCTGTTTGGTTCAATTTCTATAAGAAAGAGGAAAAAGAAAAATACTCATAATTTGATTTCTTTATATTTTTATAAAATTTGTAAGAAAAATTTATAGAACTCAAAAGAGTATCATATTTCTTGTTTTTTGCTATTTCTTTGTATGGGTCAAAGTATGAAAAAGTTTCTAACTTCATAGAAAATATTTTGTTTTTTTCTTTTGTTTGGATGTCACTTTTTATAGAAAATAGCTTACTAACAATGCCCATGGGATATCACATGGGAATAGGCTAAATACCCATATGAGTATTTTAATTCTACTCCATTTATCAATAATGCATTTTAATTAGGCAAACCTGCTTTAAAGTATTTTAATTGATTCAACTTACCAATAAGGTCTTTTTTCTTGTCCGCGACCAGTTTTTCGGCGAGAGCTTGTCACGTGTGTGGCACGTGATGACTTAAACTAATTTTTAGCTGCTGATGTGGCACGGATTTTCTGACGTGGCAGTGTTTAAAGACGGGAATTAACCCTCTAAAAATCCCAATTCACCCAAAATATGACAGATCCGTGCCACATCAGTAGCTAAAAAAGAGTTTAAATCATCATGTGCCATGCACGTGACGAGCTCTTGCCGGAAAACTGGTTGCTCGCGAAAAAAATAGACTTGTTAGTAAGTTGAATCAATTAAAATACCTTAAAGCAGGTTGGCTTAATTAAAATACATTCTTGATAAATAGGGTGGAATTAAAATACCAATATGGGTATTTAGCCCATGGGAATGGTACTGACGTACTTAATTATTTTTTAATATATGCGTCAGATTTCCGGGTGATTTCCGTCAATTTTGAGCGGAAATTGATTTCTATAAAATGTGATACTTTTCTGTACTTTATAGAAAATTTTCTGTAAATTTTTTTTGAACTAAACACAGTTTATAAAAATCTCCAGAAAAACTTTATTTACAAAATTGTCATTATTAGCCATATTCTATAAAGTTTTCTTTAAAACCAACCAACCAAACAACCCCTAAGCTCGGAAATCTCGTGTGGGTTTTCCAAACATTTGTTTTGATTGATTGATTGGGATTTCAGGAATCCCAATTTCCTTACGTTTTCTAAACCATCTCCAAATGGCAGTCATGTCATCATTATGTTACTCTTAAAGTAGGATGTATACACTATCGAGTATTAAATACTCAATGATTTCTCTCAGTGTACTCCTTTTTATTTTAATCTTATCAGTAATCAAGTTTTCGAAGGCTTAAGCTAGTAGTTCTAGTCATAGGTATGCTTGCTTCTGAGAAGCTGACAAAGGTGATGAGATAGCGATGGGGGATTGATCACTTTAATTTCAGAAGTTGATGAAAGTCACAATTGCAATTGTTTTGATGGGGACTCTCCTGGGCTCAAATAATATATTGAAACAAACAAGTAATCAAACTGTCTACAAAGAGGACAAGACTTAAGGGGATATTTTGAAAAAGAAAATTAATTTCAAAGTGAGCACTCAATCAGATATTTGGAATCATTGGCTTTGAGGTTAAAAGCAATCTCTTTTTGTATTCGGGTTCTTTTTATAACTTTCAAAAGTGAAGCCCACAAAGAACTCTTTACGATGACCAAAATCTAAGTGATGTGAAGGCAAAAGAGGGAGATAAATATAAACAAATATCAACTGATGTATATGGTTTTTCTTTCTTTTTTTTTTGTGGTGTGGGTGTGGGTGGGGAGGGGTGGTGGTGGTTTGGAAATAGGGTACAAGCCTAGATGGCGATGAATATGACTGCTACAATTTTTTGACTAGCTCAGAATAAGCACCGGAAATATAATAAGCAAACTAACTCAGGAACACACGAGATTTTTATAGTGGTTCGGATTAAAATCCTATGTCCACTTTTTCTTCTCGCGAAGGGTCTTTCTTGTTAGACCCTAGGGGGGTGATTAGGGTCTTATGCTAATCTAATCCGATTATATGTTAATTAAAATTAATTAATGAGTTATCCTAGCAAGTATGAAATACAACAAGATATATGAGCTAGGATAAGCAATGTAAACAATGAGATATATCCTATATGATGAAATATATATGCAAGGATATATAAACTAATACAAGGGTGATATAATCAAACTACAAATGTGATAGTGTGCAAATAAACAATGCAAACACATAATATGATCACGAAGTTCGGACCTTCCGTCCTACGTCTCCGCTCCCCACTCCCGGGGAGAAATCCACTATCACAATCCGGTTTGGAAGCCGGAACTTCTACACACTCGGTTTTCTAGCTAATCAAAAACTCTACAACTCACACTCTTACAAACCCACTCTACACCCTCACAAGTGTTGGACCTAGCCGTATCTCCATCAAGTGCTCGGTTACAACCTTTCCCTTGGTTCGTCAACCGACGCCATTCCTCTTGGGACGATCCCCGACTCTCACCACACACTCCTCTCGGTGTACAAGTGTATTACAAAGTGTATCTCACAATAAGCACAATATAAATCAAATGATTGTTCTCTAAACAAGATGAGAACTCAGTTAAGCACAACTCTGAGTCACAAACCCACAACCCCAAATTATACTATGTATGTAAATACAATAAGCTCAATGGTTGTGTGTGTAAACAAAGAGTAAATCAAATCAAACTAAACTCAAATAAATTCTAGCTTAATAAAATGATAATCAAACATTTATATATAAATGTAAAGCTAGATTGAGTTTAGAAACACTTCTCTAAAGACGACAAGAGAGAGAGGGAGAAGAGTTGAATACCCAAACACCAAAGAATGATCTCCTCAAACTCTTGTGAAAGTTCTTCATAAACAAACTCTTGAAACAAACTTAAAAACCCTTAAACAAACTTGTAAAACTCTTTTTAAAACTCTCTTAAACATCCATGAGAAACAATGAAAGTTGAGGGCTTTTTATAGCCTCTTAAACCATCCACAAACCCCAAAAAACCGAAAATATCAAAAACTAGCCATTACTAGCCGTTATAGGCTGAAAAGACCAAAATACCCCAAAATCCAGCATTCTGGATATTTGCGTATTTAATTTTTTAAAATCAATTAAAAATAGTAAAACAGCTCCAAAAAATATTAAATTTTGTGGGAAGGTTATATACATGTAGAATAACATGTTAGAGAAATAATTTATGAAAAATAATTTCCCAGTTGAGAGAAATAAATGTTTGAACACAGATTTATAGTTTCTGAAAAACTGCTGACATACACGATTTTGTAAAATCAATTGGGCACAGTACATCAACTCCAAAAATAGTAAAATTTTGAGGAAAGTTTTTAAACATGTAGATAAACATGTAAAAGAAAGAGTTTTTTGAATACCACTTCCTATTTATGAAAACTCATCTGTTTTATAAAACATGCACGAACATGTGCACGAACAAAAACATGATTTTGTAAATTCCATTAAACATAACAAATCAATTCCAAACTTGATGAAACTTTGCGAAATGTTTATAAACATGAAAACAAACATGTTACAAAAATAAAATTTTCATTTTCATTTCTCAATTGTGAAAACTCGTTATTTTGTAAAAACATGCATGAATATGAATTTGTTAAGAACATGTTTTTGACAAAAAGAGTTTAAACGCATATTGAAACTTTATGAAATGTCTTCATAAACATTATAACACATGAATATAAAGTAAACATGATCAATAAAACAATATCACAAAGTTTTCTCAAAATAGCTCATTTTGTGAGAAAATCCAATATTGTGTGTGTATATGATATTGAGCTTAGAGTACTTAACACACATAATATAAAATCTAAACTAGATTACCCAAGCTTGATCTTGATCTTCATTGTAGCTCAACTTGGTACACATACGGATGAAGCTTGAACTTAATCTTTAACTATGAATTGTAAGGCTTCAACCTGACATTCCACCAACCTCCATTTGATATGATCGTTATGGCGCAATCCATCCATCCTCCAACAACGTTGTTTGTCTACAATACATAGGAATACACAAACACTAGACAAACAACATTAGTAGTAAATTGTTTGTAAATCATCATCAAAACAAGAAGGCCAATGTGAGTAAGCATAAATGAAAGATATGCTAAACATAACTCACATACAAACAAGACAATGAGAACACATATTGATATGTCATTATGAAATAATGTCTCATTACTCAAACATAAAAACCATGTATGAATAAATTTATGAAAACAAAGGAATGAGGAAAACATGAGAACCATGAAAAAAGTTTTCAAGTGAAAACAAATCACTCAAATGAAATCATAAATCAAGATTTGAGTCCAAAAACAATGTTTGATCAAAAAGAAAATTTTCTTTACATAACTTGATCAACCCACTCATATAATACATTATAAGGCACGAATAGATGATCCATGAGCACAAACATATAAATATCATCATATAAGTGAAATATAATGAATTCAAAGCAACAAGTCAAAACAAAATCTTTGGCAAAAGAATTTCAAGAGAGGCAACAATACATCAAGCTCTTAAGCTTGTTTCAACCCATATAATCATTCTAGCATCCGGTAAACATGATTTGGGAATAAACACCCAATAAATCCGGAGGGTTATATAAATACAAACCTCTCATCAAAATAAAACCAATAATCATGAAAACAAAATAGTTTGACCAATAAAATGAATTATTTTCATAAAAGTTTAAAATACATTTTTCAAAACCAAGAAAAAAATAAATAAAAGTACTAATATTCTTAGCTTAAAAATTATTTTGGCACCCAAGTATTATTGGTGCCGGTTTGTTTAGAGACATGACCCCTATCATTAAAGCTCAAAGTCCTAGAGTTATGAACCCTCTTGGACATATGTGGTGCACGAGATCGGTCATAGCAATAATCACTCAAATGATCCTTCCGATTGCAATATGTACAATGGAAAGGAAGCATTTGCTTATGTTGACCATTAAAAGGTGCACGAGGAATATTTGTAAATAAAGATGGTCTTTTAAGATTATTTTGCAAATGAGAAATATTTTGAAACAACGTTGGTCTACTTGAAATATTTTGCGATTTAGAAACTTTTCGCAAATCAAAACAAAACTTAGCTAAGTGACCAACTCTACCACAAAAATCACAATGATACACATTACCATGCTTATGATGAACAATGGCAATGATACACATTACCATGCTTATGATGAACAATGGGTGCATGTGTGTGTACATGTGATGATGAAGAAGTCTTATGAGATGCACATGGAGTATTAGCAATCTTAGGTTTGTGTGCATCATAGCAAAATTTAGCAATGTGGCCTTTACGACCGCAAATAGAGCATTTGTAAACTTTGCTATACAAGTGTGCATAGTGTATATGTTTCTTAGAAGAGTTTGCATTTGACTTTGCACACAAGTTCATAAGTTTCTTATGATTATTAATGCATATTTTCAAAGTTGAATCTAAAGATGAAATACTATTTTTCATAAGATTCAAATCTTCATTTTTAGGCACATATGCATTTTTAGAAGTAGAACATAAATAGTTATTTATAAAAGAAGCTGTATCATTCTTTATGTTCTCTACTTCTAACATGGCATCAATCTTAGCATGAGATAAGCTAGAAATGGATGATGATAATTTCTCATTTTCCAATTTTAACATATCATTACTTTCTTTAAGAGCAACATTTTCTTTGGAAATGATATCAAAATTGGAAGCTAGCTTCTCATGATCGGATTTTAAACTAACATGCTTGCTTTGTACATAGATGAGTTAAAAGCATTTAGCAAGTATTCTAACAAAATGTTGTTCATAGTAAACATGCGATGATCATTTTTATTCCACTTGGATTTCTCCATAGTGGGCATAATATAAGCATCATCTATAATTTCCCATAAATCAAAGTGTTTAGATTGAACAAAAAGTTTAAATCTAACACACCATTGGGCATAGGGGAAATTATCTAATCTAGGAGCAATATTGATGGCATAACCTAAACCATGCATATCCATAATATAAAAGGCAAGCAAGATACAAATAAAGCTCAAAATTAGATTAGCACAATAAGCTAACTTGGATCTTTAACTCAAGGCGATTAGACCTTAAATCAAAGAGCACCAAGCTCTGATACCAATTGTTAGACCCTAGAGGGGGGTGATTAGGGTCTTATGCTAATCTAATCTGATTATATGTCAATTAAAATTAATTAATGAGTTATCCTAGCAAGTATGAAATACAACAAGATATGTAAGCTAGGATAAGTAATATGAACAAGGGATATATCCTAGCAATGAGGTATATTATGAGTTATATGCAATGATATGAAACTAAGGGTGATATAAACATAAACAAGATAGTGGGCAATATAATCAACAAGCAATATACAAAGGCGATATAAGATATGAACATAAAAGTAAGTGCGCCAATGCAATCACAAACAAGCAATATGATTACGGAGTTCGGTCCCCACGACCTACGTCTCCGCTCCTCACCTCGAGGAGATCTCCACTATCACAACCGGGTTTTCTACGTTCACCCGAACAACGTTTACACCTCACAATACAATCACTATGCAATCACACCTCACACACTAAGTGTTGGTCCTAGCCCGTGTCCTCCTCCTCAAGTGCTCGGTTACAACCTCTCCCTAGGTTCGTTAACCGACGCCACTCCTCTTGGGACAATTCCTGACTCTCACCACACACTCCTCTCGGTGTACAAGTGTATTACAAAGTGTATCTCACAATAAGCACAATATAAATCAAATGATTGTTCTCTAAACAAGATGAGAACTCAATTAAGCACAACTCTTAGTCACAAACCCACAAGCCTAAATTATACTATGTATGTAAATACAATAAGCTCAATGGTTGTGTGTGTAAACAAAGAGTAAATCAAATTAAACTAAACTCAAATAAATTCTAGCTTAATAAAATGATAATCAAACATTTATATATAAATGTAAAGCTAGATTGAGTTTAGAAACACTTCTCTAAAGACGACAAGATTGATTGCTCAAACTCCAATAGATGATCTCCTCAAGCTCTTGTGGAATTTTCTTCACAAACAAACTCTTGAAACAAACTTAAAAACCCTTAAACAAACTTGTAAAACTCTTTTTAAAACTCTCTTAAACATCCATGAGAAACAATAAAAGTTGAGGGATTTTTATAGCCTCTTAAATCAGGCACAAACTCCCAAAAACCGAAAATATCAAAAACTAGCCATTACTAGCCGTTATAGGCTGAAAAGACCAAAATACCCCAAAATCCAGCATTCTGGATATTTGCGTATTTAGCTTTTTGAAATCAATTAAAAATAGTAAACCAGCTCCAAAAAATATGAAATTTTGTAGGAAGGTTATAGACATGTAGAATAACATGTTAGAGAAATAATTTCTGAAAAATAATTTCCCAGTTGAGAGAAATAAATGTTTGAACACAGATTTACAGTTTCAGAAAAACTGCTGACATACACGATTTTGTAAAATCAATTGGGCACAGTAAATCAACTCCAAAAATAGTAAAATTTTGAGAAAAGTTTCTAAACATGTAGATAAACATGTAAACGAAAGAATTTTTTGAATACCACTTTCTATTTATGAAAACTCATCTGTTTTATAAAACATGCACGAACATGTGCACGAACAAAAACATGATTTTGTAAATTCCATTAAACATAACAAATCAATTCCAAACTTGATGAAACTTTGCGAAATGTTTATAAACATGAAAAAAAACATGTTAAAAAAAGAATTTCTCAAATTGAATTTCCATTTGTGAAAACTCATGTATTTTGCAAGTGTGTCCAAAGCATAAAAACTCAAAACCATGCATGTATATATATAACTATATATATACATAGAAACCAAATACGTGTGTGTATATGATGTTGAGCTTAAGGTACTTAACACACATAATATAAAATCTAAACTAGATTACCCAAGCTTGATCTTGATCTTCATTGTAGCTCAACTTGGTACACATGCGGATGAAGCTTGAACTTGATCTTTAACTTGAATTGTATGTTACTTCACTCCACAATTCCTCCAACCTCCATTGGATATGATCGTTATGGCGCAATCCATCCATCCTCCAACTACGTTGTTTGTCTACAATACATAGGAATACACAAATACTAGACAAACAACATTAGTAGTAAATTATTTGTAAATCATCATCAAAACAAGAAGGCCAACATTCCTCACTATAATCAGAATTCACCCAAATCACAACCCGATTTGGTAGACTTTTAAAAACCGCACCCTAAAATCTACCCAAAATCAGTCGTCCACCTAACTCTTCACAGATATCAGAAAAAACCTAGCCCTAACTAGACAAACTTTCAATTAACCTGGCTTGAGTACGCCAATCCTTAATTACCCTAACTTGAGTAGGCCGTTAAACTTACAACTTTAAAACACAAAATGAACTGAAACAATTCAAAGCACAACTAGAAAAATCTTACATCCCTTTTAAGAAACCGCCATTCAAATTGATGATGATGAAGATCCGTGAAGAATTGATTGTTGATGCACACATGCTTAACAGTGGGATTTAGGGCTGATTCTGAAGAGCTTAGGGTTTCTTGATCTCCTTTGTGTTAGGGCACATGTTTATGAGCCTATTATCTAGTTTTGATGATTTACAAATAATTCCTAACATCGTTTGTCTAGTATTTGTGTTTGCCCATTAAGTACTCTAGACAAACATCAATGTTGGAGGTTGGATGGACTTGTGCCTATACGATCATATCCATTAGAGGATGGAAGGAATATCAGAATGAACCTTTGCATTTCAAGTCAAGTACACGTTTAAGCTTCATCCGTAACCAAGACGAGCATGTCGAAGATCTCTTAGCTTAGGTATATTGTTTCTAGTTTAGATCTTATAATTTGTGTGTTATGCTGAAAGCTCAAATATTACACACATATACGTTTTCGGTTTATCGCTTTCAAGTTAAATCAAATAAATATGAAACAAATAGTTACATTTACAAACATACATGCTAGTTTCATATTTATCATCTTTATTTAGAAAATAATGTGTTTATGAATTAAAGAATTGTTTAAACTATTTTATATCTTTTCTAAAGTCTATTAATCTATTAAAAAGTATTTCAAAACTTGTTTGTATTGATTTCATCAAAATCAAGTTTTAACGATTTCATATTGTTTAACAGTTTACAAAATAAATGAGTTTTTACAAATGGGATATGCAAAGCATGTTCTATTACATGTTTATAAACATTTTCCAAAATTTTATTATTTTTGGAGTTGATTTACTATATTAAATTGATTTTACAAACTCAAGTGTTTCAGCAGTTTTCAGAATCTTGAATATCTATTGTAAAATAGCGATTTCTTATAAATGGGAAGTGATATTTTATAAATTCTTTCTCTAACATATTTATCTACATATGTAGAAACTTTCCTTAAAATTTCATGATTTTTAGAGTTGATTTGATATTTTTAATTGATTTTAGAATGTCAGGTGCGCAAAAATTCTAGAATCTGCCAAAACTGCCAACAGTCAATTTTATCAGTCGACTGATGACATTATCAGTCAACTGATGGGTATTTTTCAGCTTATAATGGCTAGTAATGGCTAGTTTTCTTTATAGTCGATTTTTGGGGGGTTTTTTGGCTGGTTTGAGAGGCTATAAAAAGCCCTCAACTCTCATTTATTTCTCATAGATGTTTAAGTAAGTTTCAAAGGAGTTTGTTTCAAAGTTTTAAGTGTATTTTGCTTATGTAAAAAGTGGTTTACAAGAAGAGGAGATTAATTTTGATTTGAGCATTCAATTCTCTAATCTCTCTCTCACTTGTTCTTTGAGAAGTGTTTCTAAACTTAATTATCTAGCTTGCTTATACTTTAAATTGTTATATTCATATTTGCTAGATTATTTTGAGTTTTATTTCATTTTACTCATTGTTTACACACACACCCCTTGAGCTTAAATATTTTAAGTATTTGCTAGATTGGGTTGTAGGGTTGTGTCATTGAGAGTGAGCTTATAATTCGTTCTCATCCATTGTAAAGAACAAATCATTTTTAGTTGAGCTTATTGTGAGATACACATTGTAATACATAAGGACACCTAGAGGAGTGGTTGGTAAGAGACAGTGTCAATTCTAAGAGGAGTGACATTGGTAGTAAAGCCTAGGGAGATGTTATAAATTCGAGTACTTGAGGAAGGTGACACGGGCTAGGCCAACACTTAGAGGGTGTATTGTGCGATTACAATAGTGTGTGCTATAAACGTTATCAGTGAGCATTAAAAACCGTTTGTGTAGTTGATTTGAGTTGATAGTGGAGATTCTTCTTGAGGGTGAGGAGCAGAGACGTAGGTCAAGGGTGACCGAACTCTATGACCATTTGCTTGTGTTTGTATTTGGCATTTGTGTATATTTCTCTTATATCTAGTGCACATTGTTTATCGCCTATTGTCATATTGCACACCCTTGTTTATCATTGTATATAATTTATTGTATATCTCCTTGTATGGATATTGTCTCATAGTTTATTCTCTTATTGTTTTATTACATATCCTTGCATATCTCATTGTATATCTCAATTGCTAGGATAATTGTTAATAATTTTTAAATTGGCATTAATATCTGATTAGATTAGCAAATACCCTATTCACCCTCCCCTCTAGGATCATTTCACTTTGATGGATGATCCCCTGATAAGAGGAGAGTCCTGTGCACACACAATATGTTAGAGGATCAGAGTTAGGGCTGAGCATGGTTTGGTCCAAACCGAAAAAACCGACCGAACTGACTCGAACCGACCCGAACCGACCTAAAAAAATTGATTTTATGAGTAGGGTGGTTCGAGTCGGTTTGAAAACTTTTTAACCCGAACCGACCCGAACCGACCGAATATAATGCAATACTATCTATTCTGATCTTAAACCCTACCCGACTCATCCCCAAAGAGTCAAAGACTCAAACCCTAAACTCATTTTCTGAATCATTATGAGTTAAAAATAATATCATTATATTAGTGTTTAATACTTCATAATCTCCTATTTTGTTGATATCTTTTTTTTAACATAGTTTGTTGTTTGATAAGAAGTTTGATGAAGTTAGAACCGAACAACCAAACCAAACCGCGCCGAACCGACTTGCAACAGTTCAGTTCGGTTTTGAATTATAGATGGTTCGGTTCGGTTGTTCAAATTTTAGTAAAAACTGAACTGAACCGACCGCTGTACACCTTGAATCAGAGTTGAGTTCTCTGGTACTCTTCTAACAATCAAGTTAGTTATGATCTGAAGAGGATCAACGAACTGATATAATTCTCTCTGAGTGTCAGAAATTACGTACCTTTGGTCAGTAGGTGATGTGCCTATTTGTACAGAGCTGACGAGGGTATTTATGTAATCTTGGCCTTGTCCATGTAGTCAGCTTATACGGCTGATACTTTATAGGCGTCGGTTGTGGGTGGCATGAGTCACCATTGTGATTAATGCGATGATGATAGGGAAAGTAAGGTGTTGACAAGGTCCAATGATCGTTAAGACTTTTGAGTGCGATGTAATGATGACTCCAACCGTGCATTTAACATGATAGTGTTTGGCTATCAGTGAGGGGTTCGAAAATGACATCTTGCCTTTTATCTCGACCTTCGTGGGAAGCGAGAAGTGACTCATTTTGTCTCGGCTTTTAGGGGAGATGAGAAGAGACGCCTTTCATCTCGGCCTTCGAAGGGGATGAGAATTCAATATTTCTGGATCGAGTTGGTGTGTAGTCTACTTTAGATACGCTCCAACCAGTTGAATGTGATTAACACTTGCTTATTTCTATTGCATAACACTGGTCCCTTTCACTCGAACTTAGATGATCGAGTTTGAGTGAAATTGACTTTGTACCTTGGGTTTACTTCAAAATAATGCTAAGGTATTGGGTACGTGCCTTGGGCTTATTCATGAGAATAACGCTAAGGTCTTATGTGTCTTCATTGCCAAGTTAATGAAGATCAAGTGGCAAGAGTTGCATACATGTTAGTACACGATATAAAAATATTTATTATGTATAGAATGGTCTTTATAGTTTAATTACATTTTGTAAACACCAAGGCCTTATGCTAGAGCCGACCAAGTTGAGAACGACTCGACCTCGTGCCTTGGGCTTACTCGAAATGACACCAAGGTCTTGAGTACGTGCCTTGAGCCTATTTATAAGAATGGTGCTAAGGTCTTAGAGTCTTCATTACTGAGTTGATAAAGATCAAGTGGCAAGAGCGTTTATTTAGCTTTGTTCTTCATTTAATCTTTTGGTGGACTTTTTGATTGTTGTAGCGTTTAAGTGGCGGTGGCAGCTTCTAATTCCGAGGTCCAAGGATAGAGGATCGACCACTTCCCCAAAAAGAGATGAAGAGGCTCTTTGTTGGGTGCCAAACTGTTAATGCACAGATGCTTAACAAGGGGATTTTAGGCTAACTATGAAGAGGCTAGGGTCCCTTAATCTTCTTTAATGGCTGATCCCCACACATGAGGAGAGTCATGTGCACATGCAACATATTAGAGGACTAAAGTTGGGTTCTCTGGTGATTTCTCTGATAATCAAGTTAGTTAAGATCTAAAGGGAATCGAGGAACTGATATAGTTCTCTCTAAGTGTGCAAAATTATATACCTTTGGTCACCATATGATGTACCAATTATACCGAGCTGATGATGCTATTTATGTAATCTTGGCCTTATCTATGCAGTCAGCTTATTCGGCTGATACTTTACAGGTGTCGGCTATAGGTGACACGAGTCACTCTTGTGATTAATGTTTGCATCGAAAGTTGGTTTATTCATTACTAAATCTATTACAATTGTTTATCAATTACAGATCCAAGAGAGTGTATCTTTTTATAAGATCTTTTGTTACAACGAATATAAAATGAAAATTACAACTCTCTTAAAACACACACAACAGACGTTTATCACCCGCTATTTGTGCGGGATCTTTGCCTGTGCAGGGGACACGTTAGTCCATGGATTACCATGGATCAGATCCGGTTGATAGAAAAGTTAAATAATACTCTTATTTCACAAAGGAAATAATCGCAGAAGTGATAATCTCGACCAAGCAAGATTACGACTCTTCTCAAGATCAAAACTAAGTTTGATCCGGAGGAAAGGGGGAACGGGCCTCAGATCCTTCGGATAGCTTCCTCTTTATGCTGAAGTTCGTCAAGATCTACTAGCCCTCCTATAAAATTCATGCACTTCTCTTCAATTTGGCAACACCTCACCCTCTGATTTTTGCTTCTTTTAAATGAAGGCCCTAAGCTTGTATTTATAGGCTTTTGTTACAGCATTTTCTAATAAGAGTTACGATCTGACCTTATTCGTAGTTAATAACTGCTTAACCATGTTTAGGGATAACTTAAAAATAGTTGGGTAGCCTCTGGAATGAAAGAATCCCAAGAAAACTATTGAAAAACGCGTTTTGGGAGTTTCTGGGAGCGACCACCTGACGGTGGCTCGGCCTCCGGCGAGCTACATTTGGTGGCTCGTGTCTTGGCCGAGCCACTGTCCTTGAATGAGTTATTTCGACGCGACTTGGGTGCCAGGGGCTATTCCTGTTTGTTCATATTCCGTCGTTACGCGTATTTCGTTGTTTCTTTGATTTGTACGTTTTATCGGTTCGCTTGATGCATTTTATTAACTTAGAGGTGGCCGACGAGTGCGTGGGCCACTTGGAGCTGGCTGGTTGCAATGTCATTAGCGATTCGCTGCTTTGTTGTTTCGACGGCTCGTCGCCATGTCATCTAACGGTTCGTCGCTCGACGGCTCATCTTCTTGAGATATTTTAGGGACCTATAGGTAATTTTTGATGCCTACAGATATCCTCTCTAAAGTGTTTTAGTCTTATTCTTTTATAGAGGAGCCTTGAATACTTTAGATATGATACACTTAGCCTTTAGTCCTTTGATTTCTTTAGCTTTCAGTTTATTCAGTATTTTGTCGAATAGCTAAAATTCTTTCGGTATCACGTTTATCGTCTAATGGTCATCGAAATCTTGGACTTAGATTGGCGTGTTGATATCTGAATTAGCTCATGTTGTTGAATCAATGTTAAATTGATCATCTTCTTAGGTAATTCGTATCTGAATCGCGATTGAACTCCCTAGCATTAAGTCAGAATTAAGAATAATCCTGAGCGTTATTTTGGTGAGACTATCGAAACGTTGACCAGCATCGATTTGTGTTGAATGACGTTTGACTCGCATTGATCAACGTGAACACAGTTTATACTCATACGTTAACTGGAGTCTACACTGCTTAAGCTCTTAAGACGTTGGAGCGAGAAGAAGCAGTTTATACTCATATACTCCTGGGAGTTTTAGGAATTAGTTTAACCTCTTATACCCGTTGGAGGTTGTCAGGTTATCCTTAAGAATATTCTATGCAATATTCTCCAAAAACTTCCCGTCAAGGGTAGGAAACAGTTTAAACTCATATACCTATTGGAGTACGAGAGCAGTTTAACCTCATATACCTGTTAGAGGATTTTGTTCTCATTTGTCTTATTTTACTGTCATGATATCGGCATCAACTAAGGCTTAAATACTATTATTCAGAGCAATACAAGCCTTGGTGGGGTGATGAACCCTCCTGTGATATGCACAGTACTTCGAATCTGAAATCTTGTTTGCTTTCTCTTGATTTGTAATCGGTGGTAGCTTGATTTTATTATTGGTGAAGAGGTACTTGAAGATGGCTGGAACTTCGGCATCTTTAAAAGAATACTCCTCCTGAAAGTTCGAATTAAGAATCCCTTATTACCTCCAAGGTTGCTGTTGATGAATGTCGATAGCAGTTGCATGTGCTTTAGCCGTCGGTTGGCCTCTTTCGGCTTTCTTCCTTTTGAGAAAGTGTTCGGCCTGTTTACCGCACAGTTTTAACTTTTTCTAAGTTTTGGAGGATACGACCCCCAAGGCTTCTAGGACATCGATGGAAAAATTATTATGGTATGTCTGCAAGATGAACTCCTCTGTGACAGGATCCTTACAATTCATTGTCTTGTCACGGAAGCGTTTGACAAAACTGTCAACTGACACACCATCCTTCTTATTCTCATCCAGAAGAGCCGGTCGATACTTCGGTGTTATCATCAAAGATATTCTTGAGGAATGAGCTTTCCATGTCGTCCCAGTAGTTAATGCTCCCCGACTTAAGACGTCGATACCAATCGAAGGCCGCCCCACGAAGGGTACCCACGAATAACCAAATCATCAGGGGTTCATTCCTAAAGATCACTCCTAAGTGGGACTTAAAATAAATTAGGTGCTGAGTGGATGAACCTTTATTGTCAAACGACATGAAGTTAATTAGATTGAACTTCACCGAGTACATGATTGAATCTCAATCTCTTAGATATGAACACGGAATGTCGGTCATCTTTACTTCTTGAGCCGATAGCAAGGCGATGACCTTATATTCCAGCTCTTGCATCATCTTGTTGCCCTCACCCGTAGCTTTCTTTGGAGGATGTCGAGAAAGATCAATTGAACCACCCCCAGCAATATTAAGGTGTGCAATTGAACCACCCCTAGTGTTACTGAAGGATGCGATTGGGCCACCCCTAGTATTTTTAGGGGTGCATTAGTCATGACGACTTCATCCACTTCTAGATCGCTATCAACTGCGATGTTCTGAGTGTGGCGACTAGATTCAACTCGCTGACTAGACTCAGGTGGTAGTTAAAGTCGTTGAGCATGTAACTCTCTCATCTGCTGCATGGTCAACTCCATCTCTATTTTTATTTTAGCTCTGAGTTCCTCTCACTATGGAGCTAAAACCACTTGAAGCATTTGAGCCACTAGGTCGGGAGTGATTATGAATGAATCCCTTCTTTCCCCCATGTTAGATATTATATCATTTTGCACGTGAACAAGCCTCTGAAACGAACAGCAAATGATCTCTCGATGTCAAACATCATAATTCCTCACCTTTCCTTCGACAAACACCTCGAGATCTCTCCCAAAACTCACAATTAGGGTTAGGGTTTGAGGAGAAAGGTTGCTTGTATTAATCTCACGTGAAAGAATGTTAAAAGAGCTTTAAAACGAGTATATATATATATATATAACCTGAAACAAACCTGACAGAAACAGATTCGCCCAGCAGTCGACCGCCGGGTTGACTACGCAGGTTTTTAGGCCGTGCTTAGAATGGGGTTTGGTAAAAAGATTATAACTTTCTCATCCGATCTCGGAATAAGGTAATCTAAGATTTGTTGGAAAGCTATTGAAGAGTCCTATACTTTGGTCTTTTACACTTGTCCCAATTCTGACTGCATTGATATGCAAAACATAAAAACTCTCAACTGGTTATTATTCTCAAATTTTTACTCTTTTGGTCTTTATGCATGTTTTGTGCATTTGCACTCATATTTTCACAAATATACAATGAATTAATCTCAAATCAATTCTTATCATACTCAAATATCAAGATATGTTATTTTTTACTATATAATATATTTATCATTATTTATCATAAATTATTCAAATTTATGGGGTTTTACAGTGTACAACCCCTCAGTTTGTGGAATTACTCGGGTTTTGTTCACTAAAACTTTGCCTCGATTTTTGTGTGAAGGGCTAAGGTGATCCATGATCTTCATCTTAGATTTTGATGGATCCACAGTACCGTGAGGTTTCACCGGAGGTAGGGGAGCAGAAGGAGCGGGAATGGAGGCTTACG
>NC_033800.1:15347299-15349211 GCF_001876935.1 Asparagus officinalis
GGGTCGGGGGGGGAGCCACTTCGAGGTGGCTCGGCTACCAGGGCCTTCTCCCACCGCCTTCACACTTGATTTTTGTGCTGTTTTGGTCTTTGGCACCTAGATTTGGTGGGACTTTAGCGGTTCTTTGGCTACCTTCTCCTTCTTCATGTCTTATGCCTTTCATATTAAGGCACACACATATGTGATACTTGCACGGTGCTTTTGGATGTGTTCCCTCCAAGTTGAACGAGTCCTTTTGATGAGGACCCACCCTTCCGTCGATGGTTTGGAGGAAGTGACAGCAAATTACCGTTGAGACGACTGGATTACTTGACGTTTCCTAGACACCAAGTCCGCATAGTAACGAATCCTATTGACTTGTTCCAAGGCCTTGGTGATTTGACAAGCTTGGTATTGGTGTCACCTCTGATGAGCCCTCTTCGTCAGAGTTTGTGTACTTTGATTGAACAACTCCTTGATTGGAGAGGAGTTATGGCGAGCGAAGTCACTTGTAGCCTTCTTCGGTGAATACGCCTCCTTTAAAGATGAGATCTTTCCACACTTGTAGCGAGAGGAGGATTTTGATGAAGATGAGGAGAAATATTCCTTGAACTTGGCTTCATCAAACTCGTATTCGACCGCTAAATCAACCGGGATCTTGATCTTCGATTGCGACATGACAGTCTCAGTGACGAGGCTGTTGGCTCCCAATGTGGTCGCCAACGTGTTTGCGTTGAAAGTTATTTTATTTGTAGAATACATTACATGTTTATCGATTATAATAGATTCAAAAGGAGTTAATCTTTCTATAAGATCTCTCGCTTACACATATAAAATGAAAATTATAACTCTCTTCAAACACACGCAGAGGACATTTATCACCCACTGCTTACGTGGAATATTTGTCTGTGTCGGGGACGCATTAGTCCATGGACCATCACGAATCAGATCCGGTTGACAAAAAAGTTAATTAATGATCTTGCTTCATAAAGGAAATAATTTCAAAAGTGATAATCTCGAACAAGCGAGATTACGACTCTTCTCGAGATTAAAACCAAGTTTGATACGGAGGAAAGGGGGAACATGCCTCAGATCCTTCGAATAGCTTCCTTTTTATACTAAAGTTCGCTAACATCTGCTAGTCCTCCTCTAAAATTCGTGCTCCACTCTTCAATTTGACAACACCTCGCCCTCTACTTTTAGATCCTTTTAAATAAAGGCCCTAAGCTTGTATTTATAGGCTTTGTTGCAGCATTTTCTAATAAAAGTTGATGATCTAACCTCATCTGCAATTAATAACCACTTAATCATATTTAGAGATAGCTTCAAAATAGTTAGAGAGGCTCGGGAATGAAAGAATTCTGAGAAAACTATCAAAAAATATGTTTTGGGGGTTTCTGGGAGTGAGCCACCTCATGGTGGCTTGGTGTAGACGGTAAAAAATACCTCTATGGGTCTACAGGGAATTTGTCTACGAGAAGAGTTCGCACGCCCAGTTCTCTGACACGGACCTAAACCGCGTAGACGTCGACTGTGCTCAAATCCAGGTTCGCCTAACGGTCGACTCGCCAGCATGAGTCAGGAGCGATCAGGATGGCGGAAATTTGCTCTTCGCTCAACTCGCCTGCCCGAGTTCGGAGTCGAATCAGCCAGCAAGCCCCAAAACCGTCAGTACAGCTGGGTATCCACTACCCCACGTGCTGAGGTGGGCCTTCCCACCTCTCTTGACCCAAAAGGGAGAGAGAGCACAGTACCCCAGGACCGTCAAAACGGCCGCCCACAGTGCGCACAGCGCGAAGGAGCTGGACAGGTGTCGAGTCAACCTGAGCATTCATAAATACGAATCACCTCGGCTGTCTGAGTTTGGAGCTGGGTCCGCCGGCACTCGGCAAGCTGGCTAGACTCACTCGAGTACTGTACACCTACTTCACCG
>NC_033800.1:15350211-15372502 GCF_001876935.1 Asparagus officinalis
GTCTCGAGATGACTATATATATATATAATATATATATAATATATATATATATATAATATATATATAGATAATATATATATAATATACTATATATATAGAGAGAGAGAGAGAGAGAGAGAAATATGGTTGTTGTACCAAGCACAAATTTGGTGCTTGTAGGATGCGTCAACATCCTCATCCACTCAATAACCATGTAAATGTGTCCATATGCAATAGTGCGCAGGAGATGTGACACAGCACTACCAAGCATAACTTTTGTTGTATCAAGCATACCATATCTCATATATACTACTATATATAGTATAATATATTATATAATATATATATATATATATAGGTATAGATATATCATCACTACCAAGTAGGCCTTAGTACCAAGTTTCTCCATTTTTTCTATATATATTATATATATATAAGTATATTATATATATAATATATATAGATATATATAATATTATATGTTATATAGTATCATATAATATAAACTTGGTACTAAGCTACTGTAGTGATGCATATATATATATATATAGTATATATTATGATATATATATATATATATTATATATATAATATAATATATATAAATATATATATATTATAATATATAATATAATAATATATATATACTATATATTATATTATATATTAATATATATATGAAAAGTGAATCTAGGACACCCTAGGGCCCTCCACCTAAGGACGCGGCAAATCACATCATTTCAAAAAAAATTACGATCGCTCCATTGAACTTGATCTACACGTTCTTAAACCAAAACACACCAATTTTGGGTGAACCCGTTGGTTTGACCATTCGTTGAGCCGTGCAAAAGTCTATTCCCCCCCCCCCCCCCCCCCCCCCCCTTTCAAACCGTTAAAATGGCAGCGAGTGGATAAAGGATCAAACACGACGGATTCACCCAAAATTGTTGTGTTTGGTTTAAGAAACATGTAGATCAATTCAACGGAGCTGATCGTAAAAAAAAAAAAAAATTAGGAACATGATGTGATTTTAGACCGCCGCTCTTAGGTGAACCTAGGGTGATCACCTTAGATTCACTTTTCCTATATATAAACTATTTTATATATATATATATGATATATATATATATGATATATATAATATATATATATATATATACAAATACTTATTTTGACACACGTGCAATGCACGCGATTAATACCATGATTAAGTATTTGACAGTTTGTGCTCAACTTATTCTTTAAATCTATATCCGATTATTTTTTTATGTTGTTTAAATGGATACACCCAATTTAAATTTTATGCTGATATTTGAATTGACAAAAAAACAAATATAATTTAAAATAATTTGAATTTCATATTTATTTTTGACCGATATGAAACTAAACTTTATTTGAAAAGTATGATTGCAAGTAAAAATATAAATAGGTTATACAAGGAAAGTGAATATTTAAAACCATATGGCAAAATGCATGATTTAAAGTATGTTAAAACGATGCAAGAGAATATGAAGTTTATTCCCTATCATTGACTAGACATCTTAAGAAAAATATAAATAAAAGATTAATGTAACTCTAGTATACTTTTATATGATAAAAACATCCAATGAAGAATATAAAGTACTTGCAAAAAATTCCAATAAAACTCCCTCTAAAGATCCTAATTCACTCAAAATAATTAAATATTCTATAAAATATTCATAAAATATTGTTTTTATTCTTCTATTTATTTTAATTGAGTTAAGATCAATCCTTCTTCAGGTTTATCATTTATCATTTCTCAGACAATTCTAGAGTATTGTCTCATTCATCTAGATCAATTGTGACACAGGCTAATTTTTGTCATTTTTTAGGTTATATCTTTTCTGGGTCGTAATTTTTTATCATCTCATTCTAACTTTACAAAGAAGTCAAATGTACTAATGATGTCAACACAAATGCCCTCAAAATATAGACTTTTGTTTTTTTTCTTTTCAAGATCAAAATATAATTTCATATATATAAATTCTTTGTGCTTCCTAATATTACTTATAATAAATTAGAAGCCTATCTTTTTATTTTCCTTAAAATGAATCTCTGATGTCATCCAATATAATTTCTGTTATTTTAATAATAATACATGCTCTATCCCTGCATTTTCCATAAAGATCTAAACCTAGATACCTGCATTATCATTACCAATTTCTTCTTAGATTATATATTAATATTTAATTTGAAGAAACATATGAATTATGAATACTTACTAATTTCTTAATGTCTTCCATGGAGATTTTCTTTGATTAGGATAAAGTTATTAAGTTTATTTTTAATGTAACTCATTCAGTGCTATCATTAATAGAATGTCTTAATGTTAATCCAATTCAAGTGATTCATGACGTTTCTGATTTTAGATTTATGTCCATCACTTTCTCATTGCAATGGGAATATAAACTCAATTCTTTTAAGTTATCTCTAAATATTTCTGATAGTTTCTTCATATGTAATTCGTGTATTTACCCCTATAAATATTATTACGTTAAAATTAACAGGTCAAATTAAAATTATAATCTAATGTATAATATTATAGTGTTTTAATCATTTCTATGGATTTAAACATCTATCAATAATGTACGAATGTATTTGGCTACCCCATACTTATTACTAAAATTATATGAAAACTTTAATTTATATAGTGCCGTTAATTTTAATCTATAACTATTTTAAAATTTACCATTAACCGGAGTTTTAATCAATTCTTATTATTTTGTTTACCAGTATCAAACTTAGACTATCTTTAGAGCCTGAAAATGATAGTAAACCCAAATTAGCAATTTTAATTATAGATAGTATTATATACTATACTAATATATAATATATATATATATAATATATATACTACATATATATATACGTATACTATATATATATGAAAAATACAAACAATTACACTTTTCTTTAAAAAGTTGTAAAATTTTAGACTCCATTTTGTGGTTTTGAATTTGTGAGGGTGTGGTTTATAATTTAAAAATTTTAAAAGAGTTTTTAAAAAAAATTCTTTTTAAGTTTGGTTGCTTGTAAATTCTATGTTTCATGTGTTGCGTGGTATTTTTTAAAGTTAGTAATTTCTTGTTAACTCTAAATTTTAAGGGTGTATTTTGCCAATTATTTAAAACTATAGATGAATTTTTGCAAAATATAAATTTCAGCGGTCTACAATCGAGAATTTGGATGTGTGCTAGTTAATTTTGAAAATTTAGAGTTTTTGTTTTTTTTCTTGTTCAATTCCTTCAACTAATTCAGATGTTGCATTTATTTTCTAATTTTTACATCAATAAAAATATGGATTCAGATCCTCTCCCCTAGTAAAAGGTAGAAGAAGAACCACTACTTAATTATAACCACTGATTAACAAGTAGGTGATTACAAATTTTTTTTGAGTGTAAATTAAGAATGAGTGCAATTAATACATGTAGTTCAGTGAATGTTAGATTTAGAATGACTATAATCACCTACTGGATATTCAATAGTTAAAATTAAAAATAGTGGCCTCTCCACTACTTTTTTATATGAAGAGGATCCAAATTCTGAAAATACTGGCAACATAGAAACGGCCAATTAGGTCGCAGCAAAAGTTGGAGCTTTTTGTTCCTACCACAATTTGATTATAGCATTTACTGTCGCAACTCTATTTTCCGTTTTTATAAAAAAAATCACCAAAAGGGACCCAAATTAAAAATGTAGGCAATGACTTTAGGGAGAAATTCAAGAGGCTCGTTCTATCTTCTACTGTCTATTTGATCTAGCAGGAGAGAAACTGTAGAATTTTTCAAAGCAAGGCCCGATCATGGGATGCTATATATATACTCCTATATCCGAGGAAATCAAATGCGTTATCTTTTGATGATGTAAATGTTTTCTCAAGCTGTTACTCTTGAGAACTCTTTGATGTACTTATCATGCAAACACTTCGTGAATGGATAAAATATTTTCATTCATTATAAAAAAATGAATTGAGGCAAGAAGATCAGCTATGAGTAACGGGTCCCACATTAGGTTTGCCTCAAATAATTGAGCAATGGCAGCTCTTGTTGAGCTAAAGAACCCAAATCCTAATTAGTTGTTTACTAAAATATTAGTCATTGGAAGCCTCTCTTTTGCTCCCTTGTGTCGTGCTTGGGGTCATGAATGAGAGAGAGAGAGAGAGAGATCGTGCCCACGTGAATGTCTGTCAACAAACATTCACGTCGAGGCTCACTCACTCTCTCTCTCTCTCTCTCTCTCTCCTAGGGTTAGGGTTAGGGTTTTGTTTTTCGTCTTCATCAGTTTCCAAACTTGCAATTAATTGGTCTCTCTCTATCTGCGTGATGCCAAGATTAACAAACAAGCTTTCTTTGGCAGAGATAAGTCAAATGGTAACGTGATGCAAATTAATTTTGACAGGTGAACTGATAAGGGAGAAAAACAAATACAATTAATTAAGGAGATCGGCTAATATATAATTAGTTTGCTGCTTCTGATGTGCTCTTATTATTTAAACCTTATACAGATTTCAATTGCGAAAACAGTGGAATATAGATCGATTGAGAGCGAAGCAAGAAACATGGTCTGGTATTGTAGCGAGCTAGCTAGCTAGCTAGCTCGCTAGGTTCTTTTCTTCATGTTCACTTAACATTTAATTTGTGTGCACATTGATGATGAAGATTAATTAATATGCAACAACGTTTCAAACAAATTGATCAATCCTAGATTTTTCTTTTCCAAAATTTAGGGGTCTGATCGACTTTAGTATTTCGTAGGGAAAAGGGTTGAGTATACGATTATTCAAGTATATGCAACAAAACAATATACATGTAGCATATTATTGTGGAGTCCTTTCTATGTTGTACCTTCCTAGCTAGGCATAGTTTTTCTTACGAACTTTCATAATTCTTTAAATAACGTTTCTTTAGATTGGGAGGTTTAAATTAACAAGATTGTGAACCAAGAAATATATATCTCAAGTTTTTCACACAAATTAAAAACCAATATTTATCCTTAAAAGTGTACAATAAGTGTGGCAATATCGCCTGCAAATTAATAGCTTGGATAACAACTACTCACTGTTTGTAGAAAAGTTCTTTGAGATAACTTCATTGCTTCTTACCACTTGTGCTGATAGGTCTTCCTATTGTAGGTTCTCTAACAATTTAAACAAAAATTATATTTGCAAGTTGCAACCTAGAACAAGTTGTCCGGCCACTTTAAATATAATTAATATTACATGAATTTTTAGAGTTCATGATTTAGCAAATTCTCGGTAATTATATGAGTTTTCCAATTGCCCAAATTTAGTTGCTCAAGCCTTAATTTTGGTTAATATTCATTGCTTTATGGAAACACGGGAAGATTTCCAACCCTGTTTGATTTATTAGAATATAAAGAAAGAAGGCCAAATTAGTTCAATCAAAAGTCATGACCTCCACGGAATGTAATCTTAAAATGGTACACATCAGTACGCATATTTAAGCAATTTAATCAATCATAGGTAAGTTTTACTGTTTTCGCCATATATAGCATATACACTCCTTGAGAAAAAACACAGCTGATTCATAGTGAGGCCACAAAAGAACTAGCTAGCTGGTATATGATGGAATTTAATAAACCTTAGAAAAAAAAATATTTGTTATAGATCATGAAGTTTGTGAAATGATATAGTTATGAAGTTTGTGAAATGATATAGTTTTTTTTTTGGTCAATGAAAAATATTTATATTCATCACCAAATTTTGAAATGAGAGAGCTACAAAGAACTACCAGAGTGAAAAATCTCTGGCAACCAAAAATAGAAAAAATCACAAACTAATTACAATTTTCCTATTTTATCTCTCAAGTGTTCAGGTATATCTTCATTTAGTATCTTTAATAGCAATGTAATCTTAATTTCTCTGACCAGTTGATCGGGTCTGCGGATTTTTTGTTGAAAAGCCCTCATATTTCTCTCCTTCCATATCCAGTAAACAGCCACGGAAAATACCATTCTTTTTATCCTCTTCATAAATCCAACCCCCTTCAAGTTGTTGCTGTACCATCTCAAAACCTGATCCCAACTACAAGACCTCCATGGAAACTCTAACCATGCCATCAGTTTGTTCCAGACATAAGAAGAGTATCGGCAATCAAAAAATAAGTGATTCCTGGTCTCTAGGTAATTACCAGTATCAGCACACAGTATACATTGATTAATATCTAACATACCCATGTTACACAGCCTGTCTTTGGTCAGAAGCTTCGATAGGACTGCAAGCCATAAGATGATTGAATGCTTGGGGTAATGTAAGCCTCCCCATACTGTATTCACCCAGGGAGCAACAGCTGTGAATTGAGAAATAGCACTGTATATAGATGAAATTTTCATTTTACCTTCATTGTGACATTTAGCAATGCTCCTAAAGAGATTGTTCACATCCCCAAATCTGCATATTGCTATATTCCTCACCTTTAGAACTTGTCTCCACATCCAAGAATCATTTCTCTTTGGTTGCACTTGCCAGATATCCAGATTTTTTAAGTAGTGCCCATGTATCCATTTTATCCATAATAGATCCTTTTTAGAATGAATCATCCATATCATTTTGATAGCAGCAGAATAATTCCACAGTTTTGCGGAGTATAGACCCAATCCTCCTAAATTCTTGGCCTTACAAACTTCTGCCCAGGAGACAAGGTGGATTTTGTTCCCCCACAAGAATGCAGAACATAGCTTATCAATTTTCTCCAGTACCTTAATTGGCAAAATATAATTGCTTGTCCAATATATTTGAATCCCCAATATAACAGTCTTGATTAATTGGATTCTCCCAGCATAAGATAATTTTTCCCTGGATTGCTAGTTTTGGAGCTGGTCTGATATCTTTGAAATCAGAGGTGAGCAGTCCAAAAAAGAGAGCCTCTTTAAAACTAAGGGTAATCCTAAATATCTCATAGGTAATGAACCCTCGGGGAAGTTTAAGTATGAACATATTTGTTCTTTTGTGTTTTCTTCAATCCCACTCATGATAACAGAGCTTTTGCAAGAGTTGGCCTCCAGTCCAGAAACTCTACTAAATTCCTGCAGACAGTTGTTAATTTTTGCAATTGAATCTATGTCAGCTCTACATAAGAGGAGCAAATCATCAGCGAAAATCAAGTGTGTAATCCCCATCCTTGCACATTTCGGATGATACTTGAACAAACTATCAATACTGAGGGTTTTGAGCTTCCTGGATAGATATTCCATTCCAAGCACAAACAAATAAGGAGATAATGGATCCCCTTGTCTCAAGCCTCTAGCCCCCTTAAAATACCCATGTAATGAACCATTAATTGACAAGGAGAACTTAGGCGTAGAGATGCATTCCATTACCCATGTGATCAAATTTTCAGGGAAACCCAGACCTGTCAACATATACTTGATAAAACTCCAATTGATAGTGTCAAAAGCCTTTCTTAAATCAATGTTGAGGACAGCTCTTGGAGAGACTTTCTTCCTGTCATAATGCTTTAACAGTTCATGGGCTAAGAGGATATTGTTAGAAACCAGTCTACCCTTAACAAATGCACTTTGTGCATCATCAATCAGAAAACCAATCACTTTCTGAATTCTGGTGGCAATGATTTTTGATATTATTTTGTATACACAGTTGCAGCAAGAAATAGGCCTATAGTCAGATGGAGATCTGGGGTTGAGGATTTTAGGCACTAAAGTTATAGAGGTTGAGTTGAAGGTATTGAGGAGCTTACCAGTGTAAAAGAATTCACCCACTGCTTTACACATATCATCTTTGATAATATCCCATGCAGTTTTGAAAAAAGATGCACTAAAGCCATCTGGACCAGGGCTTTTATCATCTGACATAGTAAAAACTGCATGCTTAATTTCATCTCTAGTGACAGGAGAACCAAGAATTTCCATTTGATTTGATGAGAGGACAGGACCATTTGCTATAGTTTCCAGATCAGGCTCAGAAGTGATTCCTGAAAATCCCAGCAAGCTCTTGTAATAGTTTATAAGCTCATTAATAATTGTATCCATATCAGATATTCTATTCCCATCCTCAGTATACAGGGATAATACCCTATTTTGATGTCTTCTAGCTTTCATAGCTGAGTGAAAGAACTGAGAGGACTTATCTCCATGAATAGCCCATTTTATATTTGCTTTCTGTCTGTAAAAAGATTCTTCACAATGTATCAGTAAGGTGTATTTCTTTAAGCATTCTTTTTCCATAGAAATAAGTTGAGGGTTGAATAGATCATTTGACATCAAATTCTGAATATCAGACAACTCCTGTTTAGCTCTTAGAACCTGCTCGCTGATATTCATGAAGTGTCTCTTATTTAGCTCTTTGAGTGCAGGCTTGAGCATCTTCAATTTGGAGGATATCTTGAACATATAATAGCCTTGCACATCCTGTTCCCAAATAGTTCTGACAATAGAAAGAAACTCAGGGTGCTTTGTCCACATCTTGAAGAACTTAAATGGCTTTTTCCCTTGGAAATCATCATCACCAATTGAAATGAGAGCTGGAGAATGATCTGAGCAAGCTGGTTGTAGAAAATCTACTTGACTAGAAGTATATTGAGAGATCCATTGGTCATTAATCAATACTCTATCCAATCTACTCCATACTCTAGTGTCAGCCTCCTGTTTATTATTCCAAGTGTAAAAACATCCAGTGGTCTTAATGTGCACCAATTGACTAGAGGAGATAAAATTCTGAAAATCTTCAGTATCAGAATCTGATATTGGTGCACCCCCCAATCTTTCATCACCACTGAGAATGGCATTGAAGTCTCCCCCAAGCAACCAAGGCCAATTAACTGTTGATTTGAAACTTTGAAGGTCCTGCCATAGTATTTTTCTCCCCTCTCGTTGATTAAGGGCATAGACTACAGTCATTAAACAGAAAAACCTGTCATCTCTAGACTTGACTGTGCATGTTACATATTGGACAGAAACTTTAACACACTGAACAGTCAGAATATCACTATTCCAAAGAAGCCAAATCCTTCCATTACCTGCTTCCTGACCATTAGAAGTCCATTCCCAGTTTTTTGCAATTTTTTGAGCTATTTTACCCATCTTATCCATAGAAAGCTTTGTTTCTAAAAGAGCTATAAAAGATATTTTGTACTCATGAATAAATTGCTTAACTATTAGGTGCTTAGAGGACTTATTAAATCCCCTTATATTCCAGATAGAAAAATGCATTATTGCCCCCCCACCCCTGTCAATATAACAGGGATCAAAATCAAGAATATGTGATTCCAGAGGGGAGAAATGAGATGTCTGTGTGAAATTCCCTGAAGCTCTAACCATTCCTCTTCTTGCTATATTTGATCTATTTACACTTGTAAATCCAGATGCATTGACTGTTGGAGAAGAAATTTGTTGAAATGTTGCTAATCCAGGATTCCCAAGTCTTATACTCTGAATATCAGTCATATTAGCTTGTGCATGTTGCACAGGTACAGCAGAATAAGTTTGTCTTTTGCCAGATGGAGTTTCTTGTACACTTTTTCCAGTATCAGTTCCCAGAATAGTCTCAGCTTCCATTTGCACATGTTTCCCCCCAGAATCAGAAACAAGCACAGTTCCAGAATTTCCTGGCAGAGCATCTTTTTCTTTTTCTTGTGCATGTTCATCAATTTTTTTCTTGACTGGAACCCACATTTTCTTGACCTTATGCCTTCTACAATTTTCTGTTTCATGGCCAATAATGTTACAATTTGAGCACCACCTAGGCTTTAGTTCATAAATTATCCTCTGACTGTATTTTTTGCCATCAGGCCCTTGAAATTCAATCAGGTCTGGTAGAGGATTCTTCAGGGGTAATTGCACCTCAATTAACACTCTAGCATAGCTCAGTCTCTGTCTAGTGGCAGTAAGCATATCAGTTGTTATGGGACATCCAATTAAGCTAGAGATTTTACTAATTCCTGTAGTACTCCACAAGTTAAGTTTCAGATTTGGGAGCTGAATCCACATTGGATAAGAATAGTCCTGAATATTCTCCATTTCAACTTCAATAGACCATGGCTTTAGCATCAAAGGTCTTGATCCAAAGAACCAAGGCCCAGCTTCCAACACCTCCCTCATCTGTTGTTCAGATTGGAAATCAAACAGAAAAACCCCTTGCTTGAGCAAAGAAATCCTAGGGATTGATATTCTACCCCAAGCTTTACTTATATATGATTCCATTGATCTAAACTTCACATTTAGTCCTATAACATGTCCAATCAAGGAATACTTCCAAAAATCTTCACCCTCCCTCCATTCCTCAGCAGTAAAAGAAACAGCAGCAGAGGGAGAAGCTGGAATAAAATTGAGAGCGAGTCCTTTACCTGGTTTTCTGTTATCTGCGAATAGACTGGCAAATGATTTTTTAGTCTCTTCCTTCTTAGGCTCATCTCGCTGATCTAATACCTCTACATTGCTTTTCCCCTCTCCTTCCAGATTGATTTTACCAGATTTATCTCCTTTTTCAGTAGGAGGGGGAGAAATCACAGAATTCTCAGCTTCCATCCTCTCATTTGCAGATTGAGCAACAATAGGAGTAGAAATCTCAACATCAGCATCCATCATCTCCATTGATTCAAGTTAAATCACTAATCAATTCTTCTTCCATTTCATCAGCCCAAGAGGTTGAATTAGATGTCTCACCTAGCTGACGAGCAAGAACTGGACCAGATCTGAGCAGGTCTGGATCTGAAATCGCCCTTGTTTTTGTCAGAACCTCCTCCATTAGCATTTTGTGAAATGATATAGTTACTCACTTAATTAAGCTTCTTGAATCGTCTACATACTAAGGACAATTTAATTAAGAAAGGTTGGCAAGGTGAAACCTCATGTATCTTATGTGGAATATACCCTGAAACTTGCAACCATATCTTCTTTTCATGCAACATTGCAAAATCAATTTGGAAACATTTTAGTGATTACTGGTTACCTTTCGTCTGGCCTTCATCACTTGATGGACTATTGTCATCAGTTAATTCGCTTCATAATAAGGAAGGTCTTATTTGGCGAACTATCTTCTCTGCAGCATGTTGGTTCATTTGGTGTTCAAGAAACAAGTTCATTTTTGAGCAAATACCTTTTTCTGCCCATTCAATAATTAACTCTACTATTGTTGCTTTACATGAATGGGCAGGTGCTGGTATCAAAAAGAAAGCTCTCATGTTGGCAAGTGCTTTGGAGGAAAATCCGATTAGAAGGAGCAGTGGTTAACATCTCTTTTTGGTTCAGGGAGTTTTGGTTCCTAAATACTTTTGTAGTCAGCTTTTTTGGTGTTTCTGGTGCTTTTAAATTAGTTTATAGAAGTTTTAATTTCCTTATCCTATATGTATGGCCGGCTTTGGTTCTCTTTTATATCTATGTCAACGTTGAATGACGTCAAGGACCGCTCTTTAACTTCATGGATATTTAAGAGAAGAAGGTTATACATCTCTAGATTGGGAAATTACTATTTCTATCTACTAATTTCTTTATAAGGATACAGTTCGTATCCTTCTTTTGTAACGTTGAATGACGTCAAGGACCGCTCTTCAACTTCATGGATATTTAAGAGAAGAAGGTTATACATCTCTAGATTGGGAAATTACTATTTCTATCTACTAATTTCTTTATAAGGATACAGTTCGTATCCTTCTTTTGTAAAGATATTTGTTTATTAATATTAATGAACAGGGTATATCCCTTGTTTTTTATCGTCAAAAAAAAATTAAGCTTCTTACGAATGCGTACTTTTAAAGAGACTTGGTGTCTTACATTTGTAGCGTCATGTAAATTGCCACTGCAATAGTTTTTTTTTTCTTTTATTTTTTCCCTAATTGCTCTTTTATGAGACGTCAGTTAGTAATGTTATTTTGAGTAGCAATCAATCAAGTCCATGGTAGCTCACTTCAAACTATATGTATAAATTTAGTATTTGGGTATGGATCCATATACAGTTTGTAGTATGGGATAAGTATTGTCGAGATACATATATACTTTATTTATAAACTAATCACATGCTTACGCAGAGGCTTAGTTTTATATTTGCCATGTAGAATCTTGTCTTGTTGTTTGAGTTGGAACTAAGATTCCTTCTAATGATGATTAATTGTAAGTTCTTGCTAATAAAAATATGCTTCCTCTCTCAATGCCAACATGGTAATATTAAGTGAAGTACACGGTTTATCTGTATACTTCTTTAAAAAATCCAATTAATTAAGGACAGTCTCATGCTCCGTCTATAAATAAGCATAACTCACTTGCATCTTTCACCCCTCTCTTGTTAACAATAAAATTCTTTGTAGTGATACTAGATTAGAAAATGGGTGGAACATCTCCTTGTGCTTCTTGCAAACTTCTAAGAAGGCGATGCGCCAAAGACTGCATCTTTGCGCCCTTTTTTCCTTCGGATGATCCTCATAAGTTCGCCATTGTTCATAAAGTCTTTGGTGCTAGCAACGTGAGCAAGATGTTGCAGGTCTTTAGTCTAGATCCCTCTTTCTCTATATATGTTCCCTTTGTGTACTAGTTAAGATTTTATTTATTTATTTGAGAAGTCCAAATTCTTCATTAATAAAGAGAAAGGTAATTAATGACAAAAAAGGTACGAGAAAATACTCGTGCAATTTTCAAAGATTAAATAGACTACGTACATATGTAGAATGTGTTGAATTTTCATATTTTAAACGACAAAAATTGAGTTTTCCTTCTTGTTTCTTTCTTAATTGACATGGCTTGTTCCTTTTTTTTATTTAACTTTTGTTATTTGTTCATGTGTATCTGTCATTCGGTGTATTGTGTTTGGAATGATCATAAATTCATCCTATAAACCATGGTCTAGATGATAAGTGCATTAATTTATAGGGCCGGGCTTCATCTAATTACATGGCTGTACCCTGGCCCGGCCCAGTCATTCTACATTTTTTCTTTATTTGTTTCACTGTTAATATTTTACAATTTGTTTTGAAAATAACATATTAAACATCTTTTTTTCTTTGGATTTATAGCTCGGACCTAAAACCCAACAAAATGAAGGTACGTTTTGAGATTTCAAAAAATGTACGTATAGCCTATCAATTATAGCATTCCTTAAATCCAACTGCTACTTTCTTTGGTACGTGAAGTTTCAACTAACACGTGCTACCCAAAAATGACTTTCACCGTCTACTCATGTGCTCAACTATATTTCTAACCTTATAAACTAATTAACAAATATTAATTACATAATTTCGATCAGGAGCTCCCGGTGCATCAAAGAGCAGATGCAGTGAGCAGCCTCGTCTACGAAGCAAACGCTCGGATGAGAGATCCAGTTTATGGTTGCGTCGGCGCAATCTCTTTCCTCCAAAACCAAGTATCTCAACTTCAAATGCAGCTTGCAGTGGCTCAAGCAGAGATTTTATGCATTCAAATGCAGCAAGACCCTCCATTGAGCACTCACGATCACCAGCAAATGCTAGAGCCTGATGATAAATTCCTTATGCACAATAATAATCTTGGTTCTGTGCCTCAGTTCATTAATTTTCCTTCATCTAGCAATGTAGCTCAAGAGCCTCTCAAGAGAGAGTCTCTTTGGACATAAACTTGTATCGTTTTTGTCTTATTAATGAATGTTGGCTATGTTAATGTTAAGATGGTGTTTTTCTCTCAATTTCTCGCTTTGACGTACGTACATGATTTAACTGGTCAATTATGAGTACTCATAAACTAGTACTTAAGGAGACAAAAGTTTAAGTTGTTACATTTTTTTATTAATATATGATGAGATGGGATCATTCCATCATGTTAATTTCACTGATGCATATGTATAGTATTATGCTTTATGTAGACAATTAATGAAAATGAGCAATAATGTACGTAACCATACTAATTAGAAAGCAATACTATAGAGATATAGTAATATAGTACTAAATGAAGCTGAGTTGGTCGTTACTCCAATTTAATTTGGACCAAGTAAACTTAAGAAAATCGTATATATGAATCTGATTTTGTATCTTGCACATGGATGGACATATACATTAGATACATAGGAGCATATACCACTCTCTTTTATATGATAATCACTTGTATATATTAAAAGTATGATATTCCAAATAGCTTAATATATATACTTTAATGTAATATCATACCAATTTGTTTTATATATCAATAGCTTTTTTGTCAATCAAGACAGACATCTAATACACTCCTTATGATATGATATATCTTCTCTCTTAATCTTGCTCCCCATGTTCATTAATTTATTTAAATATGGTCATGTTCTTCTAATTTGATTGGTCACCTAATTCACCACAAATGTAATTACTAACGATCATCATGTGAGACGTGGAGTAAACTTGGGATTTACCTCTATATATATACGCTGCTTATTCCTTAATTAGACAAAACAACTCATTACATGAATATATTATCAAGGTTTAGTGTTATCCAGCTTCGCTAAACAAGTTGAAATTAGAACTTACAATAACTTAGGCTACAAAATTTTAGATCTCGTCCCATCATCTTCCTACTTGCTTTCACGTGGAGATCAGTGCCAGCAGTTCTGGAATCTGAAAACATTTTTAAAAACAATTTTTAAAAAGTAGAACAAATAGAAAATTATTCTATGTCTTGTCCTAGTGGTGTACGTGTCCATTTTAGTGTAGTATTTTGTGTGAACAAAACAAAACCCACGTCAGTTTGAAGATTCCTTGCTTTGTCTTTTCTTCATCTTCTTGACTCAGACTCACGCGGGTTCAATCCTAAGCTTGGTTGTAGTTTGGTGAAGTTCTAAAATATTGGCTAACATGGGACCAAAGTTTAATTCTTGTTTGGTGTCAACTTTTAAAAATTGAGAAAAATCAATATAGGTGTGTGAAAAGGTTCACTACTGTCAATTTTATTTTCTCTTTTTTGCTTTAAAATTAAAGACGGGGATTGACCATTTCTTATCATTAGAATAATTTAGGACTTAGTCACGAATGAGATCATGAACTTGGAAATAAAGAAATAATGTTAGGAATTGGACTTATATATATTTTTATTTGCGCGCGCATTTCCAACTCTTGTCGTGTTTTGACAATATGAAGATCGTTCAAAAGTTCAAAGTAGAGGGATGTTTGTGAATTTATGTCACATAATGATGCTTTGGTCCTCAGAGCAATGACACTTGGCAGTACCTATTGAAAATACAAAAAAGACAGGCTAGACATTTTAATTTCATTTGCTATAGTCAAGCTTTGGTTGGTTAAAAAAGAGGCTTGGATCATGAATTGTTTAAATCACAAATCAGGCTGCACACCTTTTTTTTTATAAGAAAATATAAAACAAAAATTCCATGCTCATATTCTTTGAATTAATGAAGTCCTCAAAACAAAATGGCGTTTAAGCAAAACAAAATGGCCTTTAAGAGGGGCACCAAGATATGAATAATATATCTCACGATCGAGAGGTTTAAATAATAACTCTCATGGTCTTAAATTTGATTGTAGACTAGGTTTATAAAATAAATAAATAAATAAATAAATAATATATCTCTAGTTCATGGCCCTATAGCTAGTGATGTTTTCTTATGCCTTGTATACGCCCAAACATCACCCAACAATTATGAAAAAGGCTTAAAAAGCTCATAATATTGAAAAGCTGGCTCGGCCCGATTAAATTCTCAAGAGCCCATATTCCACACATTCATCTAATCATGATAAGGTCCGTACCACGTACTCAGAACACATGAACGGGAGCAAAGATACTTCATGCACCGTACAAACCATCACAGGTACTAGTATAACTTGCTAAACAAGAGAGAAGGAGAAAACAAAATAAAAATAAAAATAAAATAAAATGGGGGCACCAATTAATCTTGCTCTTAGTAGTCCAACAGAGGAGCAAAGGGGGAAAATATGTAGAATTTTGGGAGGTGAAGGGAGATTTTTTTTTTTTTTTTTTTTTTTTTTTTTTTTTTGAACCTTAGCTTGAATTATCAAGAGGTGATGGATGCTTGGTCTGATAGAGGCTCACTATATATGGACTCCTGCCAATTAATGTGGATGTCTGTTCTGTAAGTTTATTGAACTTTTTGCGGTCCTTCACATATTAGTTTAGAGTAATTAAGTGCGTATATACCTAATTAATGTTATATAAGAGGTTAGTCATTTAATTATTATAAACTCTTTGAGAAGACATGCATATAAGTTCAGGTCTTTATCTAAACAATTTGTTGCAAGTTAACAGGGGTTAGTCGTTCGGGATTGTTACTTAGGACTCGGACTTTTTTGTCGGATTTTAATACAGAATTTATACCATTGTGAAATATTGGAAATGATGTAATTTGGCGCTGACGAAACTGCTAGGATGAAATAGATATTTTAATTTGATGATTTAATTAGGTAGGAGAAGTGACAATGGTACTTGATCGAGGAAGAGAGGGAGAGAAGGCGAGCCAGTGTGCTCAAATACAAGGAAAAGCAAAAAATTAAGGTATGAAGTTCGAAGGCTAAATGCACAAAACAGACCTAGATTCAAGGTAAGAAGATATTTTTCAAAATAGCCTCAAACCAATTTTTTACTGAAAATAAACTTTCCTTTATTTTTATTATAGAAATAGACTCACTTTCTGGCCACGTCAGCAGCGTGGCCAGAAAGTTGGTCTATTTTTTTTTTTCAACGCCTTCCTAATTAGTCGGGATTGCCAACCCCGACTAATTTGGGCTTGCAATTTGCCAGCCAAATTAGTCGGGGTTGGCAACCCCGACTAATTAGGAAGGCGTTTAAAAAAAATAGACTCACTTTCTGGCCACGGTGCTCACGGGACCAGAAAGTGAGTCTGCTTCTGTAATAAAAATGTAAGGCATCGATTTTTTTTTTAAAAAATTGATTTGGAGCTATTTTGAAAATTTCTTCTTCAAGGTAATTGTGCTTTTTATTCCTTTGTTTTTTAGAATTTTTTGTTTAAACTCCTCATTTCTCAGTTTATTTCAAAGATGCCCATAAACAGAGAAATTAAGAGCTACAATATTTAAGTCCCATAAAAACTGTAAAAAGAAAAAGGAAAAAAAAAACTCAAACTCTCATAATTTCCCTCTATATTTAAGCCGTAAGTTTTTTTATCTACCTGATCATTCAGTTTGCAGAAAAAGAAGAAATTCCTTCTATCTTTTAAGTGATTGGATTTTTATTGCAGGGCCGGTTTGTGAAGTGAGGTCCAGATTCATGAGGCACAAGTCCACGTCTACGAAAATATTGAGGCAGATTCAGGATATTTTTTGCCAAAAAGGAAGGAATATGGTCCCCATATAATGATACATGCGTCTGTAGACGTTGTCTTCATGCAAGATTCTTGAACATTTCATTTGCAGCCCAAAATCTGTTCAACTTGTACTCAAATTAGGAAGTTCGTTGAGAGTTCAGAGTTCTCAGTTTTTCTCGTGTCATGAAATATCTTGATGTTTGAGCTGAAGAATACAATTCATTCTTGTTTTGGTTTTATAGGCAAGAAGAATAGATTAAAAATTGTGAAATCAGTTGAATTTATCTGCACAAAATAATTCTGTTTATAAGGAGCAAGAATTCTATCAAATACCATTCACATGTGGGTGGGTCGACAGTTAGTTTGAGAACTACAACTCCTCACTTCAAAAGATTGCGTCAAATTTGTGGGAATTGTTTATATTCTGTTAAACCAAAATCCAAATGGCTTGAAATTTTTCGCTGAGAGATCAATCAGGAGAACACACAAAGTTTAAAGCTTGAATGTGAAATTCTATAATTGCTCGCAAACATATCAAATAAAATGCAAAGAAAACAACAGCAAACATAACTAAAGTAAAAACAATTAGAAGATTTCCTAACAAGATAAACACCCCCTCAAAAAAGCTCATAAATACAATAATTGAATATCCACCTCATCACCCTAACCTTGCTACCACTTCTCTGTCAAAAATAAAATCAGAACTGCATCAAATAATTTGACCTTGTAAATTAACACATCTCTTCAGGTAACAGCAGACATCGCCAGACTCTTGCACAAATCAAGATCCTTTCAGTTAAATCCTTGAGCTATACCCGGGTTAGAACACGGTTACCAGGTGATGTAAGGCTTTTCTTACTTCCTCCTGCTCTTAGATTTGAACCCTGATTTTGAACGATAACTCTTAGAATCTGCTTTTTGTTTAGACTTCTGTCTTTTGCTCCGACCCTTGTGCTTTACTTCATCAATGGCATTCGCCTTTGAGCCTAGTTCCTCTCCAAAACCCATAAGCCTCTCATACTCACTTTCATCAATCACCCCCTTCTTCAGTTTTTTAAGTAATCGATACTCGTGATCCAACTCTTCGACATCTTCTTTTGTTTGAATGGCTTTGCGTTGTTTGCCCGTTTTCTTCCTTGAAACGGTAGTTGTATCATCTGAGGTTCTTCTATTTCTCTCTGGTTTTGGCCCCCGTGAGGCTTCTTCTTCCTGTTTCTTTAGCAGGAGTTTTTGTCTTTGTTTCTCTCGAATTTTATCTCTGAATTTACAGTAAGAAAATTGAATAAAAATGATAAAAAGGAGGAATGCTTTTTTATTTATATACCTCTTAAACATGAGTATTTGCAAAACTTCCCCCAAATATCATAATTTGCGTTACTACCCAAATCATCAACTTTGGAAAAGAAGAAAAAATCTAAATCAATAAATCATTGACTTCGTTGATATGGTGTAAAAAATTGACTATTTTCTTCCAAAGTTGTTGATTTGGGATAGCTTTGCAAATATTGACATTTGGGGATAGTTTTGCAAATACTCATGATCTAAGGGGTATACATACAGAAAACTGCATTGATCTATAGTTAGGAAGGAAATTCAGATTTTTACCCAGTTCCATGGCAGGCGAACAAGCAACCCAAGCATACAAGGTTTACATTGATGGAAAAATTGATGCTATTGCAGAGAGAGATTGCTTACTTGTACGTGATCTCCATTAGATTAATATCCTCTACAGGAATAAAACCATCAACAGATAAAGAATGATGCTTCACCTCCGGCATCACAGGGATCTGTAGTAGGCCAAATCCCATGGCCAGCTTCCCAATCTCCAGCTCCTTCCACCTGAAAAATGTATTTTCATTAGGAAAAAAGAAAAAAGGAAAAAGGAAATAAAACAAAGAAACATGGATGCCAGCGCTCAAAAGGATTAAAACAACCTTAAGATGTAAGAACAGTGGTGCTCTTTATATGCACGAATAAATGATACGAATGCTTTAAGGCCCTTCTCCATCACATCACGGTCTTCTCTTGCAGCAGATCTTATCTGTAGTTATCATTACAATCATTTTAGATGACCTCCTAAAAAGTTTGAAAAAAAATGAAAATTTTCTGTAGTCAAAAGTGAAGGGCACTGCTTCTAAAAGTATATGAGAATATGCACGGAAAAAGAAAAACAATACATTTACCCAAGAAAAACAATGACCATGTGATCTTCTATTGAAATATCCCCCGCCAAGAAAGAAGCGGATATATATTTTACAATACTACATAATATACAATAGTTGGGCTAACAAAATTTGGATTAAACGAAAACCTCAAACAAACACGAAACTGTATCAGTTATAAAATATTCATGGTTAAATATGTAGAGGGGAAACGATTTAATTTTGCTACAGAAAATACTTGCCAATGGAACGACATCAAAAGCATCAGAGCAACATTCTCTCTCTTGGAGAGGTACTCTTCTTAAACGAAGGAACTCTACATAAGCGTCTTCCTGCATAGAAAAATCAAATTAAACTCAAACAAGGGTATAAAGCCTTCAATTAAGAAATCAATAGGAATAAGATTTGTAAGAGCAAACCTTCGGCAATAGGAAAACAATAGCACTTCCTTGCTTTCCTATTCGTGCAGTCCGGCCAACTCTATGCACAAAAACATTTGGATCTTGAGGAGGGTCGTACTAAGCAAAGAAACAGTAACCCTGTTAGCATCTCTAATCAAGATGATGGAGAGAGTCCTATTCCTTCCTTTTAAACATAACTACGAATACAAGCACTACATAGATACATCAGGAGTAAGAAAGGAGGGAAAGAAATCAAATGTTGAAGTCCTCAAATGAAAAACCTAAATGGGCACTTAGCAGATATCTATGCATAAATAATCATGTTTACACCCAACATATATAGAGCTCAATCTCCAATTGAATAAGTAAAGTGTACTGACACACATCCGAAACAATTTAGCAAGAGGCAACCCTACTCCCATGCCAATCAAACACCAGGAGGAAAAGTTTTTAACTTAACATACACTTCCTTTAACTTCTCTTATGCACATGTCATATTCTGGTCCTCTTTTTAGAATATTTACTATGTTGTTATTTAAGGGAGGGGAATGATTCAACTACACCAAAGGGAAGGGGATGGTAGGGGAAGGAACAAAATAAAACTAATTGTGTTTGAATAGAGAATGAGGGCAAAAGGGAGTACCCTCCCATTTGTGTTTGATTAGAGTAATGAAAGAATTTGTACATGTAAATGTTCTTTTTTTTTCTCCAAGGACAATTTTGGAATAGTGGAAAAGTTTCACTTAAACTCAATCCCTCCCCACCCAATCCGTAGACTTTAGGAGGGTTAGGAAAGTGTGTGAATTTGCTTGTTTTTAACCCTTCCATCTCTTCCCCTTGCTAATTAAAATTTCTAAATAAACACAACTTTTGGAGGTTAACATCCTAACCTTCCCAACGCCTCAACTTCCTCTTTAAAAAACCTATTCAAACTCACCATAAGTGTAAGAGCATTTTAGAAAGAATCAATATTCATTATTTCACTATCTTTTTACAAGTAACCTTGTGTATTTATAGCAATACAAGAGGATGCATGCCTTACATTCTGGTCAAAGATCTAACAGAAAGGTACCATCTTTAACTTACAATTGCCAAAACTAATGTCATCCAAATGAATAGATCAATAGAATTAGGCAAGCTTGTCATAGTAAAAAACACTAAAACATTTTAGAAACCTTTCTTGCAGTGACCAGACAAAAGGATTTACCTGTACAATCCAATCAACACCCGGAATGTCAAGTCCCCTTGCAGCAACATCAGTGCACAAAAGAACACCACTCGGAAGTGCAGTAAAAGATGCTAATGCTTTCTCCCTTGAAGACTAAAAAGTTCAAAATTAAAACTCAGCAAATACTAATATGCACATCTCAAGTATTAGGCTGCAGAAGCGAGCAAGTGTACATGATAAAATCATTGTCTTTTTCACCTGCTTCATCTTCCCATGAAGAGGAATTAGTGAACAGTCTTTGAGAGCTGTAAGCTGTGGAAGAACTTTTCCCCAGTAATCAACACAAGCACATGTCATGAAGTAGCTGAAATTAAGTCCATAAATGAGCAAACAAGAATTTCATAGAATCTAATGTTGTGCAATATCATAATTATTATGATAATGCATATAGAAAGATAAATAGGAAATATCCAAGAGTTCGCATATCTTCATACATGATTATCTTGTTTGAAACGTTTTTGGATAAGAATTCAACAAGCTGTGATGGCTTTCTCTCTGCTTCACATAGCACATACTGCAAAACATTGACGAATTTAGAACATTGATTTAATTGCGGAGTATTAGGACATTCTATCAGTCATTCTGATAATATGAGAAGTGCCAGCAAAATGCAACATATTCCAAGTATATGTTGGATCATGAATTTAAATAATGCACTAAGGAAATTGAAGATCATGTCATGTCATAATAGTAAGATGTAAAGAGCAACTTATTGAACACATTGAGGTCATGAATTGCCACTATGGATCGAATTTTCCAAAATAATGAAGACATTAAATACTGCTTTTCAACTAACACATTTTTTAATAGCCTCCGCTTCAAATCTTTCAAAAAAAATCTAAGACTAAATTATCTACACCTCTACCAGAGTTCACACTGAAGTTTGCTGTGCTTCTTCCAAAATCAGCTGCATACTTGAGGAACCTTGAACTTTTAGAGCATAGCCACCATAAATCTACAAACAATCGACTAATGCAAAAATGTAAAGAGAACTTTGTTTTCCCACGAACAACATTGTTCATGGCAGAATTATAGAGCTGCAGGAGACTGAAGACTTTCTAAGAAATCTATGACTTCAATATAGGAGAATGGGGTCATCGAATGTACTCTGTGACAGAAATCTGAAAATGCTCTTAATAGGACGTGGACTGTGATTGGAGTGTGAGTCACACGCATGGTTTAACACAATGCACTTAGGGGCGTGTTTAACAAGTTGAAAGTGAATTGAAAGTGTGAATTTACTTTCTTTTTACAAATGGCTTTCATGTTCGTGCTAGATTTAAGTGAAATACAATGTTTATTTGAG
>NC_033800.1:15372512-15374705 GCF_001876935.1 Asparagus officinalis
GAAAGTACAAATGCGAAGATGATGTGGCAATATAGGATTCACTAATAAGTATAATTAAGGTAATTTAATTAAAAGCGGTGCACGCTTCTTCACTTTCATGTGACTTCACCAACTAGCTTATAAGCTTCACTTACATAAACTAGGTTTGACCAAACATATTATTATTCTACCCAAACAACTTTTTTACAATTTTTATCATAAAAGGCAAAAGCCACCAAAAGCTAACATACGTTAAAAGTTTCTAAAAATAAGCCCCTCGAACTTCTACAACTTTTTTGCATTTCACTTTCACATTTACTTGCAAACAAACACTTAAGGGCTTGTTTGGATTGAGGGGAATAAGGGAGAAGGGAAGTTAGGGGAACCATTCACCTTGTTTGGGAACATTTAGGAGGTGAAGTTATTCACCCTAGTTCCCCTTGGTTCACCCCTTAATAGTATAAAATTTGTTACACCAAGGAGAAGGGAACTCCCTTCCCTTCCCTTCCCTTCTCTCACCTAGTTTCCCTTAACTTCCCTTAACCCCATTGAAATCCAAACACACCCTAAAGTATTAAATTTGAGTCTCTTTCTCACTTTAATTTTTTGCATGCAAACAAACACCTTCCTAGGGCGACAAGCCTGACACAGTCTGAAATGAGTTACTAAACCTGATACTAAGTCCTGTTTGGCAAGAGGGATTAAGGTGTAGGTTTAGGTGTTATACCGTTACAAGTTCCTAGGAAGAGAGCTGGAAGGTTTTTGCAAGTAGTGTTTCTTTTCTCTTCTTGTTCTTATTTATTTATTTCTTTGGGATATTGCAGTGTGAGCGTCAGGGTTAGCAATTTTGAGTGTAATTCTCAGCATGAATAATTCCAGACTGGAAATGGGAGTTATTTGTGCCAAAACGTGTAGTCTACCAGTGGTTTAAAACTCTGTAGAGAACACTCAGATTGTAACACCTCAATATGAAGCTAAAGGTTTCAAGAAAAGAATATTTCATGAAGTCCAAAAGAAAATAAACAAATACATATCCAGAACATGCAATAAATATACCTCAATATGAAGCCCCAAAGGCGTCTTTGAAGCAGCTAATTCTTGTGAGGATTCCAGATTACCTAGTGTTCTGGTTTCTGTTCGAACTTCAACCCTGACTGGGTTTCTTAAGCCAGCCCTTGAAAGCTCTTCAACCGCCTCAGTTTGGGTTGCTGAAAAAAGGCCAGTCCTACGGAGTTTTGGTAACCGAGAGATGACTGAAGTGATTTGCTTTTGAAAACCCATGTCGAGCAACCTATCCGCCTCATCCAATATCAGGATCTGTTTTAAACGAAAAAGAACAAAAATATTACATCCCAAAAAAATTAAGGACGAAAAAGTATTCACATTAAATGAAGTTTAATGGGAAAAGCAAAGTGGCCAGATCATGCTTATGTTATATCCTGATAAACAAGAAGCTTTCTTTAGAAACCTCCACCGAGATTGAACTTCAAATCAAATGTTACCACTATCAATTATTGTAGCCAACAATAAACCTCACACTCTATTTGCAATCAGTAAAAAATTCTATAGCTTACTTTTACAAAGAAAAATTAGATAATAGCTCTGCAGCCAAAAAAAGATTAATGCATGGAATACCTCAAAGCTCCGAAAATCTAGGATGTCTACACGATCCATAATATCGTACAACTTTCCAGGAGTACCAACTAGTATATTTGCTCCTTCCTCTTCTATTCTCTTGATGTCTGTCTTTATGTCCACCCCTCCAACAAGAAGTACAGTCTTAACATTTGGAACGGTCGAGAAGAAAGGTTCTGCAACATGGTATATCTGAGATGATAATTCCCTTGTTGGAGAAACGATCATTCCCAACACCTGAATAAGAGAGTTAAACATACTTAAAACGTACACAAGCAACGATATAACTAAATGACAAACTAACAATGAATGAACATCCCAAATATAAAAACTACGTAAAATAGAGGTTGCAAATTTCATATCAAGTGCATGAAGGTGCATGAGACTCCTAAAATTGTGGGATCTAGGCAGGGTCCGATATTGAAGTATTATAAATGTTGTTACAATGATTTGAACTCTGGGTCACAATCAAGAAAATTATCATTATTAAAACAAACTCATAATTTCCTCTATTTTTGTGAACACAAGTTTGCATATATAGCTGTATATGGGAGAGAAATATATTAGCAAAAGAGAGAA
>NC_033800.1:15374715-15434107 GCF_001876935.1 Asparagus officinalis
CCACTCTTTTGCTAATATATTTCTCTCCCATATACGGCAAGGAGATGACGTTATATGCAGAGTAAGAGTTGCTCATAGCAAAAAAATGACTTATGCTATTCAAAGTTTTAGCTTTGTTATCCATAGAGTCTCAGACACAAAGTTTTATTTTAAAAGGTAATTTATTTAAAACAACTTTTAATAAATTCATTTTGAGATAAAAGGGTTAATTGGAACACTAGTCACTCGATTTATGTCATAATTAGATGTCCGTACCTGATGACTGATGATGTAATTAAATACTAATTGGGCCACTAATCAATTCTAATGTTTTCCGTCAATTGATGCAACGGATTTTGTTGACGTGGCATAAAAAAGTCTTGATCATTTGATATAATACATTTCTTCCTATTTGTAATATGTTGATCACTTATGAAAATGAAGACATGTGACATAACATGCAACTTTTATTGAGTAATTATATTGCATTTGACACTTTGTTCTTGAAAATGTTAACTAGTGACACATTGAGCGAGCTGTATTACTTCATTTGAAAATTTACAATTCAATTTGACGAAAAACTTTAGAAGTGACTAGCTGCCCAATTAGTAATTAGTTACATGACCGGTCATCTGGCAATTACCCCGGATAAAAGCTTTGTTGTAGTCGTTCCCCAATTAAAGCTGAAATTTCACTTATCACATAAAATGTCAAACGAAAAGGTTAAAAAAAAACTAAGTAAATAGACTAAATTGCAAAACCAATTAATTACTAAACCTGATGAGATTTCGGCGAAGGGCATCGACGAAGAATCTCGGCAACGGGCACAACGAAAGCTAGGGTTTTACCCGACCCGGTGGCGGCGTCGACGGCGACGTCCTTGTAGCTGCAGAGCAGAGGGATCGTCGAGGCTTCCCATTGATTGCAGAGCTCTGGCCGCCTGCGCGCTCTTTTGGAATTGGGGTTTTAAGGGGTTTTGGGGGATTTAGGTTGGTCGTGTAAAAAGGCTGAAATCGGGCCAGAGAGGCCCATTTGGTTTTCGCAGGGATAATTGGATCGAGTTAAAACCCCAAGGGCATATGAGCAACCCACGTGTAAACCTCATTGTCCATGAGTAAATAAGTTATAGTATAAAATGTTCAAAAAATATTATCATTTATTCTTTTTATTTCATGTTTTAATTGAGTCGAGATCAATTTTTCTTTACCTTTATCTTTTTATTGGGCAATTCTAGAGTAGCGTCATCATCATCTATATCAATTGTGATATCAGGTTAGAGTTGAATTTCTTAAAATTAATATCTTCAAATAATGAAGTCCAACACCAAAATCAACCTATTTGTCTTCTGCTCCCCCCTCAAAAACCATAACCCTAATCCATGAAATGAGTTTGTACATAATGAAGAACAATAGACAATGTCAAGAGACAAAAAAGAAAAAAAAAAGAAGGAATTGAATAAGAATCGCTAGGTTTGTACATGATAAAGAGCAAAAGACAAGATAAGAGTTCAGGAATATATTAGGATACACTTGAATCAATTAAATTATATTATTACTCAGAATTTATATGCATAAGAGACAAAATGTGTTGATAATCTTAAACTATAAAACAGACTGTATGGGCCCTCTAACATAATTATTAATACAAGCAACATCCAAGATTAATTTTGAAAATCTCTTGATTTTGTGGAAGAGTTTGAGTGTAAAGAACAAATGTTAAATTATCTAATCTGATTAAAGTAGGATCATATAAGTTAACCATATGCATAAAATTTATTTTAACAAAAACTCATACATAAGTATTATAATTAGCATTGAGATCAAAGAACGTGTGAGATTCTCTTTGACTTTTATACAAACAGTATCTATTTAAATAATAATAGTATAATTAAACTTTGTGATCTGAAAGAAATCAAATATACAACATAATTAACTACTTTAAAATAATCTAATCTAATTTAATAAGAAGAAAATAGATGAAAATACTATGAAAATTGTTGTAATTTTATAATTCATAATTCTTAAACAATCTAATCTATTCTAATAAGAAGAAAATAACAAAGATACATACTTGTTGAAGGAGATAAAAGTAATGTGAAAGCTATTGTAATTTCTTGATCTGAAAAAGATCAGATATACAATATAATTAATTACTTTAAAATAATCTAATCTAATCTACTAGCAAAGGCACATGCCTGTAGAAGGAGATAAAAGTGCTATAGAAATTATTGTAATTTCTTGGCTTATATATATTGGTATATGATGTTGCATGTGAGAGGATAATAATTATAAATAAAGTTCAATTTAAATAATAATAGTATAATTAAATTTTGAAACTAACTATGCTGTACTTTTAACTACTTTAATTTTAGTCGGTGAGAGATCGCCACTTTGTGTGTAATTATTAATCATATAGCATGTGAATAATTGTTTGCAAATTTGTATTATTAATCATGTAGCACGTGAATAATTGTTTACAATTTGATCATTGATCACATATAAGAGCGAGGGGGTAAATTTGGTATTTGATAAATCGTCTAATTAACCTAAGCGTATTATGAACTACTAGAATTTTAGTTGGTGAGAGATCGTCACGTTGTGTGTAATTATTAATCATATAATATGTGAATAATTGTTCACACTTTGGCGTTATTAATCATCATGCAATTTGCGATCTTTTGGCAGCTAACCCTACTACTGATGTAGCTGAATTGTATGAAGATTTTCCAGATGAATTTCATAAGGTCAATGTTATTTCTCATCAACACATTTGGCAATTATACTTCGACGGCGCTTCACGAGCAACCAACACGGCGAGCACCCCCGGTAAGTCTAAAATGTCTGCAGGAGTTGGAGTCGTCCTAGTCTCCCCGGAGAAACATGTGATACCCCGAACCTACTCATTGATAGGAAAATGCTCCAACAACGTGGCCGAATATAACGCGCTGCTTATCGGACTTAGTTTTGCCAAAGAACTGGGGGTCAAATATCTCGAAACTTTTGGTGATTCTCAATTGATAGTTAATCAAATTCGAGGAGAGTACGAAGTTAGGAATCAAGACTTGATACCGTACCATAAGGTGGCTATCGAGATGGAAGATTCGTTTGAAGAATTCTTCATTGAATACATTCCACGTCTCCAAAACGCATATGCTGACGCATTGGCAGCATTAGCGGTATCTTTGGCACAACCTCCCAACACAGAACAATGGATTAGTATCAAAACTCATCAACTTTTTGTACCAGAATGCGCCTTGGATACCAAAGAGGCGCATACGACCAAAATTGAATTCGAAACTCGAGATTGGCGATTCCCCATTATTGACTACGTCGTTCATGGAATCTTACCGTAAGATATAAAAGAGAGAGACTCTGTTCGACGAAGGGCCCCGAGATTCTATTACTACTCAACATATCTCAAACATTGTATCGTCGCGCATATGATGGATTACTACTTAGATGCTTCTCAACAAAAGAAGTGGAAGAAGCTATCAAAGAAGCTCATGATGGAACTTGTGGGGAACACCAACCTGGTCCTAAATTATGTGATCGTCTCAGAAGAATGTGATATTATTAGCCAACCATGGTCAAGGATGCAGTCGACTACGCCCGACAGTGCCACGCGTGCCAAATACACGCAAATTACATGTACCAACCTCCGAAACACCTACACCCATCAGCCACTTCATGGCCATTCGAAACATGGAGAATGGATATTGTTGGTCCTATCTTCCCACCGTCAGTGAAAGGCAATCGTTTTATTTTGGCAATCACCGATTACTTCTCCAAATGGGCTGAAGTAGTGCCGCTAAGAGAAGTGAAGAATAGCGATATCATCAAGTTTATTAAACGCCATATCATTTACCGATATGGAGTTCCGAGACGAATCATACACGACAACGACCCTCAGTTTGTGAGCAACGCCTTCATCAGCTTTTGTGGGAAATTTAGAATCGAAGACATATCATCAACGGCCTACAACCCCACAGCAAACGGATTAGCAGAGGCGTTTAGCAAGACAATCATAAAAATTTTGTCAAAACTCATGAGAACTAACAAGAGAGACTGGGATGACAAGCTTGGTGAAGCCCTTTGGGCCTATCGCACCACAGTTCGCACGCCCACCGTGCAGACTCCATACTCATTGGTATATGGATGCGAAGCTGTTCTTCCCATGGAAATCCAAATTCCATCCCTCCGTATTGCTATCGCAATAGGGAAGATGACAGAGGAACAACATAAAAAATGGCTCAAAGAACTTGAGATGTTGAACGAGAAGCGTTTGGAAGTTCAACAGCAAATTGAGTTTTACCAAGCCAGAATTTCTCATGCTTTCGACAAAAGAGTCAAGCAACGAAGATTCAAAGAAGGAGACTTGGTTCTCGCTGTCCGACGGCTAATGATACTCAACTCAAAGAAGAAAGGAAAGTTTCAACCCAAATAGGAAGGACCATTTGTGATGGAAACAGTCTACTCCAATGGCGCGTACCGTTTAGTCACCCAAGATGGTGACAAAATCATGATGCCAATAAACGGAAATGTAGGCTGTCTAAAAATCACAATGGATAGCTAATCCCCATTAAGCCCCGACAATAGGAGTTACAATCAGACGACTTCTTAATCGCTGTATCTGCAACTCTGCAACCGCTACAAACACGGCCTTATTTCTGAGATGATTGATCTTGATGGCTGCGACAACAGCATGACTAATATTATATTAGCAACTATTAGAGATGCTGATGAGCAGTGTAATGATTTTAGAAATAAAAGGTTGGACTTAGTTGGTGAGTTGCTTGGTAGAGAGCTGTGGGCAAATATTCATCTAAAAATACTATGGATGTTGATTCCCGTCAAGCTCCAACAACGAAAGCTACAATCAAATAGCTTTCATGTCGATAAGCAAAAGCTGCAAATAGAGGACTTTTCACATAGATCGAGAAGAGTTACAATTCAACGACGCTTCCGATAACTGATAAAAATTCTATTCAGCAGTCTTTACAATCTACAGTGAAAGTTACAATCTGACGACTTTCACACCCCACAACAGCTAAAGCTAGGATTACTGAACGACGGTCCTTGCAACGCTTAATAGAAGAAGTTACAAGTCAACTAGCTCCTTCTAAAACGCGGAAGTCATCCCCGCGTTACAATTCTGGAAGTGTAGGCGACCCCCGCGTTTCCAAGCTACAAGCTAAACGTGAGCGACCCTCGCGTTCGTAGGGGTCCAACCAACACCGACCCCCGCGTTTCCAAGCAGGCAACAAGCCAAAACGCAAGCGACCCCCGCGTTCATGGATGTTCAGCCAACACCCAACCTCGCGTCTCAATTCTAAGACACGAAGTTAGGTTCTGAACGCCAGATTGGGAGTTTGACTCGTTCAAATACGAGTCGAACGGTTTCAGAACTGTTTTCCCACGATCTGAGGAAATCACGCCCACTTAGGAGCGGATTTAGAGGGCAGTTACAACCTCTTATCCACCTATAAAAACTCAACAAACTCAACTGAGTTAGGGACTGGCTTTTTGGAACGGAAGAGTTAGCGGCAAGGAGGTTGGATTCTAATAATCTAAACCACATAGAGGTTGGATTTTTCAGGATCGAAACCACTCGGGTTTGGTGATTCAGCAATAGCAGCAGCGAAGTCCTTGGAGATAGGGTGTTTGAATCGATCTCAGAAGATCAAATCTGAGAGGATTCTTCAGCAACAGAATAACAGCTTGATCATTAACCAAATTTTCGGTTCTAATAACTCTATTCATAGAGTTCTAACTCTTCAGAGTTTTTAAACTCATCCAGAGTTATCCATCAAACTTTCCATAGAAGTTCATTGTTCCCACGAGATAAAAGACGGTCGGATCGTCAACGGAGAGCAAATTCGACGCGAGCAATCGAAGGAGGCATTCCATCGCTACCGAGAAGAACTCAGTTTTAAACAAAGGAGAGAATCAAATTCGTTCTCTTCTCTTTTGTAATCAAGTTGTAATCGGAATCAAAGAAATACAAGTCAAATTTTCTTTATTCTTTTCATTGCAATTTTCTCTACATACAAAAGATGGCGACTCCGCTGGGGACTAGCTTTTCCGACGAAGAAGTGGTGGCGCAGTCTGACGTTCACCTCATGGGAACTACTGTAGAAACTCTCATCGTGGAGTTTGATCAAGCTAAATATGAGGAAGCCTTATCCTCTGGATCGCTTAGCCCCAAGGTTAAGCGTGGTGTTCGCAAGATCTCCCAGGAGATCGATTCTATTGTTGAAACCCCGAAGAAAGCCCTCTCCTTCGGCCAGGAACTCAAACTAGCTCTGCTAGTTGAAGATCCCACCTCCGCGTCAGCCAGACCTACTTCGGGCCACAAACGGCCTCTGGAGGAGACGAGTTCCATAAGCGTCAACGACGCTGCTGCTAAGGCTTTGAAACAAGCCAAAAAGAACGCCGCTCGCAGACGGAGAAGATCCATACGACGAGCACACTTGCGTGAAAGCCGAATGTTGACACAACGCGAGAATCGCATTCCCGAAACTTCACCCGAGCCTAGCGTTCCCAAAACAGAACGCTCACTTCGTGGCAATGAGCCTGACTACGAGCCTCGGCTGATACAGCTAAAACGCGACCCTGAGTGGCACGTTGTTCATTCAAAACACAGCCCTCAGAGGGGAGCTGCCAAAACCAAACGCGACCCTCAGGTGCGCGTTCCAATAGAACATGACTCTCAAGAGTCTGTTTCACCAACTAAACGCGACCCTCAAGGAAGCATTCAACCAAAACAGGACCCTCAGAGGCCTGTTTCATCATTTAAACATAGGCCTCGGCCTAATGTTTACAAATCTAAATGCGACCCTCGCGTTATTCTTCAAGAACACGACCCTAGCGTCGTCCTTCAAGAACGAGATCCTCAAGAGGTCCGCCAGGTTCAGAAAAGTCAACATGGGTTCAAAATCCACGTTCGGCAAGAACCAATCTCACCCACCCAAGGGCAGGGGGTTCCATCTCTGCCTCCATGCCCGGGGAAAGTTTCCTCTCAAGTTTCTGATTTACGGGAGTTATTGTCAAGAGGAAAACCAACAGTACAAGCAACTCACTCATGTCAATGTGAGAGGCTTATCTCTGCAGTCCTGTCAGAATGCCATTGTTGTACATCCACATCTCGGCAGTCCGTATTCGACAGGTTGACGAACATCGTTAGGTCTGCCAAACGACAACGCCGCTACAGAAAGAAGATAGCTGGAGCAGAATACCCTCAGGTCACTATCAATATGATCGGCCGAGGGAAAACCCCGCATACTGATTCCGACGAGTCGCAAAGAAGTCACTCCCCAACTGTTAGGGAAATTTGTGACCAGTTCGAAGGAGTATATCAGAATACTCGAACTCGGACAGAAGCTATTCGCCCGGTTAACTATCAAAAGTTAGCCAAAGGCATTACAACAAGTGATGAACATTCGGCAATAGCCGAATCTCAATCTTCGAGCTCTGTCAGAGTACAAGAAGTTTCTGCTTACATGACGGGAAACCCCGAGGACATAGCTAAAAGAGTGGACGAACATCATGTCATGCTCCAGGCACAACAGGAGACACTTCTCCAATTAAAGGATATGTTGGCCCAACTTCTTGCTGAAAAAGGCCACAAACCTGAGTCTTCCCGGAAGACTATGTCAAAGGGAAAGTAGAAAGCGCACGAACATTCGGATCGTGAGACTCACAATCTAGAATCTTCTTCCGAAAATGAGAAGGAGATGGAAAAAGAACTGCATCCTCAATCCACCAAAATGGATGAACTGGAAGCCCGCCTCAATGCAATCGCTAACAGAAGTGAGCTCCGTGAAGAAGGGGTGGTGCGGCCTTACCCTGCCGAGTGGGATACAGCTCCCTATCCATCGAAATTTAAGGCCCCTACCTTACAACCGTTCGATGGCACAGGATCGCCGAATCAGCACATCTACTACTTCAAATCCCAGACTGGAGATGTGGTAGCGAACGACGCCATCCTGACCAGGTTATTCATCGGCACCCTCAAGGGTGTCGCTTTCGAATGGTTCATGAAGCTGCCTGCCGGATCTATCCAGAAATGGGTAGACCTGGAAAGGCTATTCTTGGCCAAGTTCTTTGAGGACGATACAGAGGTCTCAGTCCCAACTCTTCTCGCCACTAAGCAAAGGAAAGGAGAATCCATCAAGGCCTATGTAGAAAGATTCCACAGCATGGCATTGCGATGCCCCTCAGGTATGACCCAATCAACTCTGGTTGAGACCTATGTTGAAAGATTCTGCAGCATGGCATTGCGATGCCCCTCAGGTATGACTCAATCAACCTTGGTGGAAACTTGCAGGCACAACCTGCAGACCCAGCTCCTTGCTCAGATGGGGGTAGCAGAATGTCGCTCCTGGAGACAACTGGTGTCGCAAGGGGAGCAAGCTGAAGAGATTGTCGCTCGGGTCAAAGCTGAAGAAGAACCACAACCCAAGCCGCAGCAGCAACACAATCAGAACAATGCCCAGCGGTCTAAGGGAAAAGAGACTTTAGCAGCCAACTACACGCAAGTACCACCGCCTACTAAGCAAGGCAAGACACCCAATCAGCAAAGAGCGCCCAAGCAGTATTCGTTCAAAGAAGAGCATGTGGACACTCTGTTCCAACTACTTCGGAAGAACAATAAATTGCAGCTCCCCGGAATCAGAAAACCAGATGAAGCAGGAAAGGTAGATGACCCCAATTACTGTCGCTATCATAGGTTCTTGGGACATCCTACTAGAAAGTGCTATGTCTTCAAAGACATCTTGCAAAATTTGGTGAACGCTAACGTACTTACTCTGAAGCCGGAACAAAAGACTGTAACCACTAACTTGATTGCGGTCCAGTTCAGTGACTTTCCCCCTGTAGCTGCTGCAGGTGGTGTCATTCCCATCCATAAAGGGGAGATGCACTTGAAAAACACCGACTTACACAATCAGAAGGGCAGGGGGTTGGTACCCCTCACTATTCCAAAGGGAGAGATCATGTGGGTCCATCCTGACCTAATTGAAGATCAGCAATGGACAAACACCTCGTTCAAGCAGAAAAGAGGCAAGGCTAAGTCATCCAACATGATTAGCCCCTCTGTTAATGAGAATAATGACCATCTCAAACCTCTCACCGACTCAGAAGAAGAGAGGATCGTCCTAGCAGCATACCCAGATAGTAACCCCGGTACTCGGTCGGGGAAAACTTATTTGAGGAATTATGACCAGAACGCTCAAGAAGCTGAAGAACAGCCCCAAGACGTTGGGGGTTCTGTGCCAAAGAAGCCGGTTGATAAAGGGAAGCAAAAAGAGATCCGGTTCAACAAAAATCTTCACCAAGATCTTGGCGAAACAAATGCCCCTTACCAATTTAATGTGATGGACGCGAGTACCACCGCCTACTAAGCAAGGCAAGGCGCCAAATCAACAAAGAGCGCCCAAGCAGTATTCGTTTAAAGAGGAGCATGTAGATACCTTATTCCAATTGCTTCGAAAGAACAACAAGCTGTAGTTGCCTGAGATCAGGAAGCCGGATGAAGCAGGGAAAGTGGATGACCCTAACTATTGTCGTTATCACAGGTTCCTTGGACACCCTACCAAAAAATGCTATGTCTTCAAAGACATCTTGTAGAATTTGGTAAATGCTAATGTGCTCACCTTGAAGCCAGAGCAGAAGACCGTATCCACTAATATGGTAGCGGTCCAATTTGGTGACTTCCCCCCGGTGGTGACTGCGAACGGAGTTGTTCCCATTCGTAAGGGAGAAATGCACCTAAAGAATGTTGACTTGCATAGTCAGAAGGACAGGGGGTTGGTACCCCTCACTACCCCAAAAGGGGAAATCATGTGGGTTCACCCTGATCTGCTAGGAGATCAACAATGGACGAACACCTCGTCCAAAAAGAAAGGAGGCAAGGCTAAGTCTTCCAACATGATTAGCCCATCCATTACTGAAAACGATGACCATCTCAAACCTCTTACTGATTCAGAAGAGGAGAGGATTGCCCTGGCAACATACCCGGGAGATAACCCTGGCACTCGGTCGGGAAAAGTTTACTTGAGGGATTACGGTCAGAACGCTCAAGAGGTTGAAGAGCAGCCCCAAGACGCTGGGGGTTCTGTCCTAAAAAAGCCGGTTGATAAGGGAAAGCAAAAAGAACTCCGGTTCAATAAAAATCTTCACCAAGAGTCTGGAGAATCAAGCGCTCCCTTTCAATTCAACGTGATAGCGCAGTTGGCTAACATACCGGCCAGGATTACCTTATATGAGCTCCTGAAGTTATCCAAAACTACCAAGGAAGCTCTGATCGAAGCCTTAAAGAATACAGAGAGCTTCATTACCCAAGTCAATCCAATCCCTGAAGCTCCTGAAGATCAACCTTGCCTGCAATGCCTACAAGCAGCAAGAAGTCTCCCGGGCATATCATTCACTCAGGAAGATATGCAAGTCAAACATGAGCATGATAGACCGCTGTATTACACGGGGTATATTGGATCCTCTGAAATCAGTCGTGTTCAAGTTGACCCAGGCTCAGCGCTTAGCATCATGCCTTACAGGGTCATGCAGGTCTTAGGGATTCCTATGCACCGACTGCACACCACCCAGACTACTATCTTCGGGTTCAATGCAAACAGCACCCGACCCCTGGGAAAGATCAAGCTCAGATGCCAGATCGGAGATCTTAAGTCCGAAGTAGCATGCTACATCATAGATGCGGACACGTCCTACAATCTTTTGCTAGGACAACCATGGATACATGCAAACCGTATTGTCCCATCTACTCTGCATCAGGTCATGAAGTACGCCAACGACAAAGGGGAAGTCCGAACCTTAATTGCAGAAAGATATCCCTTCCGAGGAGTGGAAAACTTCTATATTGATTTCGTCTTCTATTTGGAATCCCAGGAGAAAGAAGATGTGGACAGCGACAACGAAGCTGACGTCGAACCAGATCCTGATGAAGATTGTCCTTGGGAATTAAACTTTGATGTAATGGGTCAGGGTGAGAGTAATAATAATGTACCGAGCAAGGGCGAGTGGTGCATTAATGAAGATTTTATTTTAGCGTACTTGTCTGATGTGTCCTCTAAAAATAAACAAATAGAGAATGATCCTAATGCAAGTACCGACCCATGGCACGCACTGTGCACAGAGGCATCACTCACTTTGCCAGTCCAATCATCCTTCGCTTCAGATGAAGAAGTAGAAGATGCACAGAAGGCTTTCTTCAAAGTCCCATCCAAAAGGAAAGGGCAGAAGCCGATCTGTTTTGGTAAGGTCAAACCCGAACCACTCCGACGAGGAAGTTCGGAAGAAGATGATGGAGTTCCCCAATTCCATTACCATGAACCCAATTCTATACACTTAATGAAACGAATGGGATATAACTTTAACGAGAAGCAGGGTTTAAATTTCGGGAAAGGAAGACGAACACCGATCCGAATATCTCTCACTCCCGAAGAAAAACCTCCGGACTACTATCAAAAAACTGGAAGAGGTGTGGGTTATGTCACACCTCCCCCTGCCTCGGAAAACGAAATCAGTAATTACCTACGGCAGGACCATTCACCCGGAACATCTTCATACAAGTCTGACGTCAGTGTTGGACCTTTCTTTAAAAGTCTGACGGTGAACATGGTTTCGACTAGTCACCCAGATGAAGACGCAGGGGGCGGTGAGGAGTTAATGGAATCAACCAATGATCCTTGGATCAAACGTCTCAATATCTTGTGGGACATGCGATTCGAACAACGCGAACCACCCACTGAAGATAAAGTGGTCCAGGTTAACATGGGAGATGAACATGACCCCAAACCTATCTTCATAGCTGAAAACTTATCATCATCCGAAAAAGAGGACCTTATATCTCTCATCCGAGAATATATAGATGTCTTCGCTTGGAATTATGAAGATATGCCTGGCTTGGACCCGAAGGTAGCCATGCACCGTCTCAACATCGACCCGGATGCAAAACCCATTAAACAACAACAACGCAGGTTTCGTCCAGAGATCATGGAATCAATTGAGTCAGAAGTTAAAAAGCTTATAGACTCAGGTTTTGTTAGGGAAGAGCAACACCCGGACTGGGTAGCCAACATTGTCCCAGTGCCCAAGAAGAACGGTAAGGTCCGTATATGCATCGACTTTCGTGACCTTAACGCAGCCTGTCCAAAGGACGAGTTCCCACTTCCTATTACAGATGTCAGATCGATAATACCTGCGGATATGAAAGGATGTCTTTTATGGACGGATTCTCCGGGTATAATCAGATCAAGATGCACCCGGAAGACGAAAAACATACTGCTTTTAGAACACCACTGGGGGTGTATTGCTACACAGTGATGCCCTTCGGCCTGAAAAACGCAGGTGCAACTTATCAACGCGCAATGAACACGATCTTTCACGAACACCTACGAAAGAAGATCGAGTGCTACGTTGATGATATAGCAGTAAAGAGCCAATGTAAAGGTGATCATCTTACAGCTCTGAAGACAATGTTCGAGATCATGCGAGCACATCAGCTGAAGATGAACACGACGAAATCGTTCCTCGGAGTATCAAGCGGAAAATTCCTGGGATTTATTGTTACCTCCAAGGGAATTTCTCTTGATCCGGAGAAAGTGCGTGCCATCCAAGACATGCCACCTCCGAAGAATCTCAAAGAGCTCAGAGGTTTGCAAGGCAGACTGGCCTACATTCGAAGATTCATATCAAATCTTTCAGGGCGTTGCCAACCTTTCTCTAAGCTCATGAAGAAAGGAATATCTTTTGTGTGGGATACAGAGTGTCAAAAAGCATTCGAGGAGATTAAGAGATATCTCACTCAACCGCCAGTTCTCGTGGCCTCGATATCAGGAAAACCATTCCTGTTGTACGTAAGAGCCATGGACCATTCTCTTGGGGCTTTGTTAGCCCAGAACAACGATCAGGGTCAAGAGCAAGCCATCTATTACCTGAGCAGGACCATGATGGGAGCCGAATACTAGTATAATCCGGTCGAAAAAGAATGTCTCGCCTTGGTATTCGAAATTCAAAAGATGCGACATTACCTAGTTGGACAAACAATTCAGGTCATCTCTAAGGTGAATCCCTTGAGAGTTCTGATGACGAAACCATCATCTCTAAATTGCCGACTCGTAAAGTGGGCCATTCTCTTGTCATAATACGACATGCAGTTCATGCCTCAAAAGGCGGTCAAGGGTTAAGCACTGGCAGACTTCTTAGCCGATCACCCAGTATCGGGAACGTCTAAGTTGTACGAAGAATTACCTGACGAAGTCGCTGAAGCTTGCGCTACTTAAGAAGCTACGCAGGTGTGGAAGTTATTCTTCGACGGTACGTCTAGAGCAAACCCTCATGGAGCAATCACCGCAGGAGTAGGAGTAGTGTTAATCTCTCCGAGCGGTCACGTAATCCCAAGGGGATTTTCCCTAATCGAACCTTGCACCAACAATGTAGCCGAGTATAATGCTTTGCTATTAGGGATGCAATTTGCTGAAGAACTTAATATTCAGCACCTCGAGGCTTATGGTGACTCTCAGCTCATCGTTAATCAAGTCCGAGGAGAATACGAAGTACGTCACAAGGATTTGATCCCGTAGTACTTTGCAGTGCTAGAGCAAGCTCAAAAGTTCGAAGGTTTCTTTATCGAATACTTGCCAAGAGCTCAGAATGCATATGCCGATGCTTTAGCCTCTTTGGCAACTTCGCTAGCCTTGTCGCCAGGGGTCGAAACAATGGTTCCGGTCGCGGGACGAAAACTAGGTTTTTCCAAGATCCTCATGGAGGAAAACCCAGACGAGATAACGACAGAAGAAGTCTGTACGACCTCTATGGAGTTTGAATCCAGGGATTGGCGATTCCCGTACATAGACTATGCTATATACGAAATTCTGCCCGATGACCCTAAGGAAGCGGCCTCTATCAAAAGAAAGGCCCTCCGATTCTATTACGATGCAGTTTCTCAAGTCCTGTATCGTAAATCGTATGATGGAGTTTTGCTTCGATGCCTCTCTCGGAAGGAAGCAAAAGATGCCCTCAAGGAAGCTCACGGCGGGATGTGCGGAGCTCATCAGCCCGGAGCTAAATTAGGAGACCGTCTCCGACGAATCGGCTATTATTGGTCGAAGATGTTTTCAGACGCGGTTGACTACGCTAAACGTTGTCACGCATGCCAAATTCATGGGGACTTCGTCCACCAAGCACCAGGAAACTTACACCCCACATCGGCGACTTGGCCATTCGAAATGTGGGGTATGGATATCGTCAGACCGATTTCCCCTCCGACGTCCAAAGGACACCGGTTCATTCTAGCCGTAACTGACTATTTCTCCAAATGGGCGTAGGCCATCCCGCTGAAAGAAGTCAAGACTTCGAATGTGATCAAGTTCATCAAACATCACGTCATCTACCGTTTTGGAGTCCCGAGGCTATCGTTTTGGAGTCCCGAGGCGAATAGTTCACGACAACGGGACACAATTCGTCAGCTTTGGATTTCAGAGATTTTGTGACAGATTCAGAATCCAAAGTGTCCGACAACGGGACACAATTCGTCAGCTTTGGATTTCAGAGATTTTGTGACAGATTCAGAATCCAAAGTGTGGCATCTACGGCATATTATCCGCCAGCAAATGGTCTTGCAGAAGCTTTTAACAAAACCATTATGAAGCTTCTCAAAAAGTTTGTTTCCAAAAGCCGGCGCGATTGGGATGAAAGACTTGGTGAATGTCTGTGGGCTTACCGCACGACAGTAAGAACCTCTACAAGAGCTACACCGTTCTCTTTAGTTTACGGCTGCGAGGATGTATTGCCATTGGAAATCCAGATCTCTTCTCTGAGAGTCGCGATTACAACTGGACTAACAGAAGAAGAAAAGCATCAATGACGTCTGTAAGAACTTGAAGCCTTAGATGACAAACGACTTCAAGCTCAGCATCAGATCGAGTTATATCAAGCCCGTATTTCCAAAGCCTACAACAAAAAGGTTAAAGAACGGATTTTCAAGAAAGGCGATTTAGTTTTGGCCAACAGACGACCCATGGTGATGACACACAAAACCAAAGGGAAGTTCAATCCTAAATGGGAAGGGCCCTTCGTAGTAGAATCAGTCTATTCGAACGGAGCATATCGCCTCATCAACCAAGAAAGAGATAGGCTCATGATGCCAATTAATGGGAAGTTCCTCAAGAGATACTTCCCGTAAATCATGTAGCCCCGAGATAGGCTCATGATGCCAATTAATGGGAAGTTCCTCAAGAGATACTTCCCGTAAATCATGTAGCCCCCTAAACCCCAGCTAAATCAGGCTGGGGGTTGCCTATTTATAGTGTAATTCTATCTTGTATTTCGTCATGTTAACACTACACCTCTGACGATTGTAATTTAATGGAATTATAATAAAGGGAATTTAGATCGCATTAGCATTATGTTCTATTGTCTTGAACTAGATTTCAATAAAAGATACGATAGAAGGCAAAATGATATCATTTTCATTCAATATTGTTAATCTAAACACAAAAGGATGACAATTGAAATGAAAGCGATACAAATTTATTCCCTCCGCTAAAAGTAATTCAAATCCTAAGCATTGGGGCCCATTAGCTTAAAAGACTTGAGCTTAGACTTCAAAGCTAATATTTTATCCTCACGAGCCCTTTTGGCTTCATCTGTTATCCTGCTCTTGAGCTCCTCTTCATTTGCTGCTATTTCTGCAATCTCTCTCCTAATCTTATCAGCAACAACAAGTTCATCGCAATAACCTTTGAGAAGCCCGTTACAGTAAGCAGCTAATCCTTTGAGGACCTCCATGTCACCAGCTAACTGAGCATTTATTTGAGATGGCTCAACACCGGCACGGGTAAGTTCTGCTGCCTTATCTCGGAGACCCACAACAAGATTGCCCATGTCCACTTGTACTTGGAGATGTTCCTCATGCAGGCTGGCGATACGAGATTCTGACTCAGATGTAGAGAAAATTGCAATGAAAAGAACAAAAGAAAATTGACTTGTATTTCTTTGATTCCGATTATAACTTGATTACAAAAGAGAAGAGAATGATCAGATTCTCCCCTTTGTTTAAAACTGGGTTCTTCACGGCGGCGATAGAGTGCCTTCCTCGAATGCTCGCGTCGAGTTTGCTCTCCGTTGACGATCCAAAAATTTCAATTCACTGGAACAACTGATTTGTCTGGTTGATAACTCTTGACGAGTATTGTAGCTCAGAACGAGTAATAAACTCTAATATGAATAGAGTTGTTTGAACCGAAAATAATTCGGTTAATAAGCCAAGTATCGAGTGTCTGGAATCTTGAGTTGATGATGATTCCCCAGACTGTGTAAAGAGCCGATTCAGCTATCTTCACTGTTCCTCTCTCTCTGAATCCGATCTCCAAAAATCCAGCCCCTAACTCTGTTGAGTTTGTTGATATTTATAGGGAGATTAGGGGTGTAACTGCCCCCATAATCCGCTCCTAAATGAGGGTTTAGTTGCCTCATTAATCGGTTGTAACAACCCACGTAAACCACTCTTCGTGAAGAATGGTTTTCGAAACTGCATGGATCGTGTTTGAACAGGTCAGAACTTTGACTTGCGTTCTGGCATAGATTCTGCGCTTGAACGCAGCATCTGGAAGTGCGTTCTACAGCGATATTGAACTGCGTTGTGCAGCGATGTTGAGCTACGTTCTGCAGCGGTGTAGAGCTGCGTTTCGCAGTGTTATGGAACTGCGTCTGGCAGTGATTGAAGCTGCGTTTGGCAGCAGATTGAGCTGCGTTGGGCAGCGATTGGAGCTGCGTTAGGCAGCGATTAGGGTCGCGTTGGGCAGCGATTAGGGCCGCGTTGGGCAGCGATTGGAGCTGCGTTGGACAGCAATTAGGGCCGCGTTGGGCAGCGATTAGGGCCGCGTTGGGCAGCGATTGGAGCTGCGTTGGACAGCAATTAGGGCCGCGTTGGGCAGCAATTAGGGCCGCGTTGGGCAGCGATTGGAGCTGCGTTGGGCTGCAATTAGGGTCGCGTTGGGCAGCGATTGGAGCTGCGTTAGGCTGCAGTGATTTGAACTGTGTTCTGCCTTTGTCCTTATATATGGATGACACCAATGACCATTCGAGAAGGTCCTATTCAGGCCATTTGTGACAATTAAGGCATCTCAATAACGCTCTATCTCTTTGCACTGCTTTGCACTTCTCAGCATGTCGAATATCTGCCCATAGTTCTCTAGATCTTCCCGGTTTTTCTAAAATCATTACACTGCTCATCAGCATCTCTAATAGTTGCTAATGTAATGTTAGTCATGTTGTTATCGCAGCCATCAAGATCAATCCTTTCAAACATAGGACTGTGTTGATAGTTGAGTATGCAATGATTGCGGTGCTTCGACTTTTGGAGCGTAGCCACTTGTGTTTTGACTGTAGGGGTGAATTCAACCTTTCGATTTCTTCGTGGTCTATGGGGGCGCCTCTTGATTGTAGCCTTCTGTTGATAATAAGAAAGTCATCTGATTGTAACTTTCTTTGTTATAGCCTGATGGGAATCAACTATCCATTGTGATTTTTAGACAGCCTACAGAACTCCCTCCAAAGTTTTTGAAAGTTCGCGGTTGACTAGGACGAATTTTTGGAATACTTTGGATCCAAAACTTTGCTGATTGAATGTATCTCATTGCAGACTGAGTGGAGCATCTCAAGGTTTTAGACAAATTTGCTGACATCCTCTTTCTTGTTTGGTTCGTCAATAATGACTTGGACTTTAGCCTGTTTGACCAAGTTCGTCACCTTCAGGGAGGTTGAGCATTTTCTGGCTTAAGAGCAATCTACTGTCGTAGACAGAGAGAATCACATGCTTGTATGAAAGGGCTTTCATCCCCAGCTTAGTCAGGAAGATAGCCTCGGAAGAATCCACCATCTCATCATCACTTTTCTTCTTTCTTGATCAGCTTGTCTGGGGTAAATGATCTTCACCGTATGGTCATTGCTTGGAATATTAACCCCTTTGAAGGAGTTATTTACGTGATAGGCGGAGGTTGGTCACCAGAACGTATGTCTAAATTATGCGTTCAATTGTCTGAATGTGAGGGTGCGTTCAGAAGTTGAAACCCCCTTTTTTGAAAACGCGAGAATCACGTTTCGGGCGAGATTTTGCCTAGAATTGCGCATTGATTTGACAGCTACAGCTGGGTATAAATGGGCCACTAAGGTCAAATCACAAAGTCATTCGACTTTTCCCCCTCTTTCTCTTCCGCTGATTTCCTAACAGGGCTCCTGTTCATCTTCTCCGGCATTTCGACAGAGGAAAGGACCTCGTCCGCCCGTCTTCAACTTCCTCGCCTCGATTGGAATGGGCCCGAAGAAGAAAATGGCTTCTAAATCGAAGATCGCCGAAGCTCATGGTGCTTCTTCGGCTAGAACCCCCAGGGACGACCAAATCACTTTGCCTTCGTCTCCGGTTTCTTCGACTAACGGTAAGGTTGAGCCGTTGTAAGTTGCTTTGACAGATCTCTCATCTCCGACCCTTGATTGGCGATCTGTACTCCATCCTTAAACTTGAGAAATAATTCTCGTTGTTTATCCGTTTTGAGAAAACGCATGGTTAGCTCCATCGTTCATAAAATTTTAACGCAGGTTCAGACCCTGCGTTTAAAATTTTGGATGCAGGTTGAGACCCTACGTTTACGGATCTGGACGTAGGTCTTAACCTTGCGTTTAAAATTTGGATGTGGGTTCAGACCCTGTGTTTACGGATCTGGACGCAGGTCTGAACCTTGCGTTTAAAAATTTGGATGTGGGTTCAGACCCTGTGTTTAAAGATCTGGATGCAGGTCTGAACCTTGCGTTTAAAATTTGGATGTGGGTTCAGACCCTGCGTTTACAGATCTGGACGCAGGTCTGAACCTTGCGTTTAAAAATTTGGATGTGGGTTCAGACCTTGTGTTTAAAGATCTGGACGCAGGTCTGAACCTTACATTCTTGTATTAGACTTCTTCTGACTAATAAAATTTTTTCTTATATTTGCAGTGTGCTACTCCCACGAGCCTCTTTCCTTCAACCACTACTTTGGTCATATGGGAGGTGCGGAGAAGAATACAATTTTCAGCTTTGCCTTCGAGTATCCAATATTCCAGGACACCCACAAAGAGCGGGCGAAACTCATCACTCAAGCTTTCCCCGAGACTCTCAGGTCTTTGGTTACGGACGCTAAATTTGAAACCACAGGGCGTGAGGTTTTAAAGAAGTCATCCTTCCTCTTTGGGGATTCTGTAAAAATGGATCCCAAGCGGATGTCCGAAGGGAATTACAAATGGTTGAAGGTCGTCAACAACCGTCGTCTTTTCCTTCCCAATTTGGAGCGGATGTGGCCGATCTCTTATTATCAGTGCACTTCTATCCCGCGGTCGATGAATTGGGAACTTGTTCAGGACCAAGGCGGTGTTGCTACGGGGCACATCACTCATCGAGGCACTCATCCGGCTGGTTTCAATAATTTTATGGCTTTAAAGCCAGGTTTATTCCAAAAAGAGCATCCTGTCGGAGAGTCTGTTAAGTTGGCGGAGGTGTTCATTAGAACATTTATTTCTGTCAAAGGAGAGTTCCCTACTCAGGATTTTAAGGCTCCTACTTGGGTTCACTCCAGTGATACGGATTGGTGGTCCCGGATGATAAATTTCGTCTTGGAAGAGCTAGAAGAACCTTTGAGGATTTCGGAGTTAAAGGTTCCAATAATGGCCACTTGATATGGGATTTCTCCAAATTACAGCGGACTCTTCGCTATGTTGGAATTCTACAACCCTCACACCGGCACTTTTTTCACCCTAGTTGGTGAATTGGGCTTCGCTCTTCACGAGATGTTTGAAATCTCTGGACTGTCTTTTGGTGAACTGCTGTATGAAGAGTTTGTTCCCGGAAATAGGGAATTAGAGATCCTGAAAAATGATGCTCCCGAAATCTACAACACTTACTGGGAGTTGATGTGCCATTTCCAGATATGTGCGCAAACTACTGGGAAGAGAGCAGGCGGTGTAAAACAATGACAGTGGGCGGAGTATCTTTTCCGCAATCTGTGGGACAAAGAAGCTGAGGTGACTCGCTTAGCGGCCAGTACCCTCGAGGAAATCACAGAACGCATCAATGATGCAACCTCTCACTATACTTGCGAGGTAGAGGAAGATGTCTTCCCAGCGTTCACCACGTTCGAAAGCTTCCATTATCAGGCAGAAGTCCCCATCTCCGACATGGCCTTGTTTGCTGGTTTTCTGACTCTTTGGTTGAAGCGTTGTGTGGTACCCACAAGACCGGTGGACGCTATTACAGTAGAGGTCTTATACCCTGCTGTTCTATTGGCTTTTGGACAACCCTTGAATCTTCTTTCAGCCATGGTGTGCTGCTTGCAAAGTGGCTTGCGGGAACTATCTTCCGAGTTTATTGCTGTCAAGAAGTTGGATTATGATGGGAAGACTATCGTTCAGACCCCAACCCCTCGGGTGCCGATGCCGTATATTTATTTGGTATCTTGGTTTGTGTTACACTGCCCTTCGATAATGTCGACCCCTGAATCAAGTGGCACCTCAGCTCCTCTTGTTCAGCAATTAGAAACATCTCAATGGGTTGGTTGGTATCAAGTTAAATTTTGTGAAATATTTAGGCGGGACTATAATTACGAAATTTCTTGCAAGTTTCCCGCTTTCGAGGGCGGTGTGTACGGAGAACTTCATCAAGACACTCCGGGCCTGAATTCTTTCACCATGCTCAGCAGAGGTGTCTTTTGGTGGCTCATAAATATTCGTCCCGGTTATCTTATCTTCCGACAAGGGAAGAAGTGCTTTATTGAACCTTATCAGCCTTATCGCTTTTCTCGGCAATTTGGCTATGATCAGATTTATGTAGGGAATCCAAACCCCACTCTTGCATTCACAGGTAACGTGTATGAAGGAGCAAGGGCTTGGTATTACTCGGTAGCAGGATGTACAGGAGCGAAATTCCGACTGCCACACAAGATGCCCAACGTTCGCACTTCTTTAAGCTTTTGTACGTGGTACCAGGCTGCCTCTCAAATTTCAGCATACAACATGAATACCTCTTGCTTGAGAGCCATCCGCAAATGGTATGCCTCAAAGAAGAGTGCTAAAAGATTTCATGCCCGGGGTGCTAACGAATATTTATCATATGAGAAGTCGATTGCAGAGGACGAACGACAACAATCACCAGAGAAAGTTCAGGAAGAGGTTAGGATGCCGGATACTCGCGAGGTAGAACCTTCAAGAATTCAAACCCGGAGTAAGAGTGCCACTGGAAAAAGGGCGCTGGGGCCGGTTGAAGAAGCTAAGTATGACAAAAGAGCTCGTCAGAAGTTAGCGCTCGAGCCTCCTGCTTCCAAACTTATGTCGGATGCTCAGAAAGCATGGCATACCGAAGAAGAAGAATAAGAATCAACTGCTATGGAGCTCTCGCCTCAGCCTAGTCTCCCCAGTGTTGGACCTGCTTTAAGAGACCCTGCCTCTTTTGCGCATTCATTGAATGAAGAAGAACGTGGAGATAAATCATTTGCGGGGGTATGGATTTTACCCCTGAGGACACACTCCGTGATACTGCCTCCACTGTCCCGCATGCTGAAGAAGATATTCTTCCTGTTCAAGAACCTATTGTGACTGCCCAGCAAGATCTCGAAGCGGACAAGTCTCCTTCTGCCTCTGTGTTGCTACCCCCTGTAGGAGGTACGCAGCCAAGCCCTACGACTAGAGTTATATCAAAACCTACTATTACCGAGGATCCACCGGCATTTCCTTCCGTAGACGAAGATGAGCCTATAGACCATAGCGATGGTGCGAACGCCACAGATGATGATGGAGACCAGAGTGGGAACAATGACAACTTGGGTGATGACAGCGATGATCCCGATGACTGGGATATTCCACCACCATCTTCTTCCGACAAAGCGTCAGCCTATATTCCTCTACCTCTCACTGGTAAGTATCGTTTGTTTTGACTCGCGACTAATCTTGCTCTGTATTTAAACAGTTTTCTCATACAGATCCTATGATACATGAGGCGAGTACTGTCACCCCTCCTTCGACGCAACAGCTTATGCCACCACCAGCTCAGGTGTCAGAGCCCCTTCGCTTGGAGCCTTCAACGACGGTTCTCCCGCCGACGACTTTATTGACAATTTCTTTAGCCCCTACAGATGTTGTAGATGTGCTTGGATCATCTATAAAGGGGGAACTAATGACTCTGCAATCGATTCCATCCCAATTGGATATCGGTGTTCCTTCTCAGGCCACTACACCGAAATCGCCTGCTGGTCTTTTACTTGGCTTTGCATCTTCAGAAGTTTCTGTACCGTCCCCTATTGCTATTTCGAGTCCCACAGACATGCCGGACTTTCTTAAGATTTCTCTTAATTATTTAGAGAGTCTGACAAAGAAGGTGATTGAGGTGGTGTTGGCTGGCAGGGATACCTTTGATACCTTCAAGCCTATGCTCACCAATAGTTTGAACAACCTCAAGTTCATAGGCGACATTGATGTTGTTCAGCGTTGCTCCGAAGCCATCTCACGCCTAGAGACACAACTCAGATTCTTGGAGGCTTTGGGCCGCTGATATCCAAGTGCAGATTGCATCTACTTTTGAGGATATTCGAGCCGAAGAAGTTAATAAGTATGAGGTCGCTCGACGGCATATAGCAGAGCAAGAGGTCGAGGTGGAACATCTGCAGCAACTGCATGCTCAGAAGCAAGCTGAGTTAGCACTCTCCAACACTTCTTTGGAGGATTTACGGGAGAAGATCATTGCCGCTGAGGTAGAGTTAACCAGGATGAAGGCTCAGTTCAAATGAGAAGAAGCCATCGTCACTGAGCTCAACGTCAAAAGTGCTACCTCTCAGGATGAAGGCTCAGTTCAAATGAGAAGAAGCCATCGTCACTGAGCTCAACGTCAAAAGTGCTACCTCTCTGGTGAATTATCGCACAAAAGAGAAGCCATCGTCACTGAGCTCAACGTCAAAAGTGCTACCTCTCTGGTGAATTATCGCACAAAAGCTAGTACCCTGGAGGAGGCTAAGAAGGAGGTAGAAGCTATGCTGTCTAGTGAGGATGAGCTTCGGAAACAGGCCGAGATGCTGGTTCGGGCTGACCATGAAGGAAAACTTTCTGACATTAAGTCTCAGCTAGCCTCATTCAGTCTGATGAATTGATGAGCCTATTTTTGTATCGTTCTTTTGGTAGGAACAACACTTGTTTTAGGTCACCTTGTTTTCTTTTGAATAAGGATAGTGTTGCCTTTTTGGCTTTTTATTGTTTCTTTTTCATATCATATTTTGACATGGAACCATGAAATACCGGTTTGATATTGTGACAACAACTATTTATTCCTCATGTATTGTGCTTTCGTCTTAAATATTGGAAGTATCCTGTAAGTGCCAGGGATGTAATATTACTGTGGCACACTTTGTGGTCCCGTCGCTCTATTATTAAGAGTCGACAATTGGAAGATGTTGCGATCGGTGCAACTTTGAGGACCTATCGCTCTATTGACGAGAGACGATACGCTAGAAGTGTTGCGATCGGAGCAACTTTGAAGACCTATCGCTCTATTGACGAGAGTCGATAAGCTAGAAGTGTTATGATCGATGCAACTTTGGGAACCTATCGCTCTATTGACGAGAGTCGATAAGTTAGAAGTGTTGCGATAGGAGCAACTTTGAGGACCTATCGCTCTATTGACGAGAGTTGATAAGCTAGAAGTGTTGCGATCGATGCAACTTTGGGAACCTATCGCTCTATTGACGAGAGTCGATAAGCTAGAAGTGTTGCGTTTGGAGCAACTTTGAGGACCTATCGCTCTATTGACGAGAGTCGATAAGCTAGAAGTGTTGCGATCGGAGCAACTTTGAGGTCCTATCGCTCTATTGACGAGAGTCGATAAGCTAGAAGTGTTGCGATCGGAGCAACTTTAAGGACCTATCGCTCTATTGACGAGAGTCGATAAGCTAGAAGTGTTACGATCGGAGCAACTTTGAGGACGATAGAGTTCAAATTTTGTAGGAATGGAACCCATCATGGGTTTAATGTTGGGATTGGAAAGACTTTGTCCACTATTTCGTTTAAATTCTGCAGAAATTTTAAACTCAAGTAGCATATTTTCCAAAAATCCGATTCTAGAAACAGGGGTACGCCCTACGTTCATGCTCTTTAATTGGGCTGCGTATTGTTGGAAGAACGCATCTCCAGACTATTGCGTTTAGTCAAGCTTTACGGACGCAGAGATTTGTCTCGCGTCTAATCGGAAGTCCAAGCGACTGAAATGATGACGAAGAGACCTCATCCGTCGGGAGTCTTGGAACTCTATATCATTAATTATTTATAAATAGGCTTGATTAGTCATGTCAACAACCTCAACGTTTAAACTTCGTTCTTGAACTCCCAAATGAGTTTCTTCTCGTTAATTCTTCCACTATTTCATCTCGTCCTCTGGCCATGGCTTCCCAGAAATCTTGCTCGAGTGGAGATGAACAGATGGCGCACCTTCCACCAATGTCGAAAGATGCTTTTGGGTCCACCTCTGGACCGTCGTCGGTGCCTTCGATGCCTGGACATCGAAGTAAGTCTCGTTGTCTTCTTCACTTAAGCATTTTTCTTTGATTGATTTTCTTGAAATTTCTTAGATGGGTTCTGGTCAATGATGATAAAAAGATTCGTCTTTTCAACTTTGAATGTGAAAAGAACTTGCATATCTTGAAAACTGTTTGTCTTCTTCGCTTAAGCATTTTTCTATCAATGGGTTTTCTTGAAACTCTTTGGATGAATTCTGGTTGATGATGACGAATAAAATTCGTCATTTCAATCTTGAACACACGGAAAAGAATTTGCATGTCTTTTGATGAAAACTGTTCATCTTCTTGACTTTGGATCCTGAAAGAACTTCCTGTGTCCATTGTAGTAATGAAGAATCAAACCCTTAATGTTAATCATACGGAGAAGTTCCTGTGTTCATTGACGAAAATTATTCATCTTAGATACGAACAACATTCCTTCACTCTTTGAATCTTGAATGTGGAAGAGAACTTCTGTGTTTATTGATAAGATGAAGGGTTGATCCCTTAATCTTGAACGCAGGAAGAAGTCTTGCGTTCATAACGATCCAACACGAGTCTAAATTCCTTGCGTTCAGGCTGATCTTGACGCATGCCTAGACCGCTGCGTTCGCATTCATCTATTTTATTGACTTTGCTTTTCTTTTGACTGCAAGGTGGGGCTTCTGCTGCTGATCCCCTCATCGTTTCTGACGATGAAGAAGAAGAACCACTCCAAGGGGACGTTCCTTTGATTACGCCCCTCGCTATGGTCCCCCCTGGAGAGGTCTTTACCCCAGATTTCAAAAGTGTGAACTTCCTCACTGAGCTTCTAGAGAACATGGTGAAGCAAGCATACCTTATTTCTGAGCAAGGATGGGCCCCATTTTCAGAATTCTAGGACTCGTTCTTTGAGGTGATGCGCTTGCTTAAACGCATCAACCGCAGCTGGGCTTATCACTGTGCCGAGAAAATTTATTTCTTCTCAGGCACTGTGGAGACTTTGGAGAAATTGCAGAAAGCTGACTTGAAGCCCGAGATAGAGGAAGCTTTTCAAGCCTTGCGATCAGGAGCTGGTGCTGCCACTGCCACCACTGAAGAATTGAGGGAGAAGGCTGAAGCAGAAGTATGTGCTAAGTATTCTGCAAGCATATCCAAGGCTAAAACTCGCCTCGCATCTTTTTCTCTTTGAAGGCTTTTATGATGCTTTTTTGGCTTGTAATAACTTTTGATACTTTTGCAACAATTATTACTCTTGCCTGTGATGAATTGTGGACTTTTTTGGCTTGTAATAACTTTTGATACTTTTGCAACAATTATTACTCTTGCCTGTGATGAATTGTGGACATCTTCTGAAATGATATAGTCTCTTGTGATGAATTGTGGACATCTTCTGAAATGATATAGTCTCTTTTGTGGTATGAGAATTTCTGAAAACTATCCCCTTGTGTTTGAATGATTTGAACGCAGGCTTATCAACATCGCATGATTTTATCTTTGTGTCCAAACAGGTTTGACCGCAACACAGAGATTTGAGTTGTAGTTGTAAAGAGATTTGGTGCATTCCAACTTGTTGAGGATCCCCTTTGTTGTTGTTAGTGTAAACTCCGGAAGTTTCCACGTTGTTAATTGAAATTCTATGCTTGAATGTACCTAACGTGGATCTGCCTCTTTATAGGAACCAATAACGCAGGTTTAAAACTTGCATTCAGGAGATTTGAAACGCAGTCATAGAACTTGCGTTCGAGGAAGCCAAACGCCTCTTCAACCTTGGGTAAGCCTCTTAGGTTGCTAAAACTTTTCTACTGAACCAAATCAATCCAACAACTTAGGAAATTTTTCTTTATTATAATATCTCCCGATAACTTTAATCGTCAGAGGTGTAATGTTAACTTGACGACATACAAAGTAGGAGAACTTATTTGCTCAAACAAACATTTAATAAGCAACCCCCAGCTAAGCTGAAGAGACTTGCAAATTATGGGTAATATTTCTTAAGAAATTTCCCGTTAATTGGCATCATAAGTCTGTCGCCTTTCTTATTGATGAGACGGTAAGCTCCGTTAGAATAGACTGTCTCCACGACAAAAGGCCCTTCCCACTTGGGATTAAACTTCCCTTTGGTTTTATGAGTCATCACCATAGGTCGTCGATTAGCCAAAACCAAATCGCCTTTCTTGAAAATCCGTTCCTTAACCTTTTTGTTGTAGGCTTTAGAAATACGGGCTTGATATAGTTCGATCTGTTGCTGAGCTTGAAGTCTCTTGTCGTCTAAAGCTTCGAGTTCCTGCAAGCGTCGTTGGTGTTTCTCTTCGTCTGTCAGTCCGGTTGTGATAGCGACTCTTAAGGAAGGGATTTGGATTTCTAACGGTAATACAGCCTCGCAGCCATATACCAAAGAGAATGGTGTAGCTCTTGTAGGGGTCCTCACCGTTGTGCGGTAAGCCCACAGACATTCACTAAGTCTTTCATCCCAATCGCGCCGGCTTTTGGAAACAAACTTTTTGAGAAGCTTTACTTGGTTTTGTTGAAAGCTTCTGCAAGACCATTTGCTGGCGGATAATATGCCGTAGATGCGACACTTTGGATTCTGAATCTGTCACAAAATCTCTGAAACCCAAAGCTGACGAATTGTGTTCCGTTGTCGTGCACTATTCGCCTCGGGACTCCAAAACGGTAGATGACATGATGCTTGATAAACTTGATTACATTTGAAGTCTTGACTTCTTTTAGCGGGATCGCCTCCGCCCACTTGGAGAAATAGTCGGTTACGGCCAAAATGAACCGGTGTCCTTTGGAAGTGGGAGGAGAAATTAGTCCCACAATATCCATGCCCCACATTTCAAATGGCCAAGTTGCAGATGTAGGATGTAAATTACCTGGCGCTTGATGGATAAAATCCCCATGAATCTGACATTCATGACAGCGTTTAGCATAGTCGACTGCGTCTGAAAACATCTTTGGCCAGTAATATCCAATTCGTCAAAGACGATCGCCTAATTTAGCTCCAGGCTGATGAGCTCCGCACATTCCGTTGTGAGCTTCCTTAAGGGCCTCTTTTGCTTCCTTCCGAGAGAGACATCGAAGCAAGACTCCGTCATGTGATTTGCGGTATAGGATTTGAGAGACTACATCATAATAGAATTGGAGGGCCTTTTGTTTGATAGTGGCCGCTTCCTTAGGGTCATCAGGCAATATTCCGTATACAGCATAGTCGATATACGGGAATCGCCAGTCTCTAGCTTCAAATTCCATCGAGGTTGTACAGACTTCTCATGTCGATGTCTTATCGGAGCTTTCCTCCATGGGAATCTTGAAACAGTATAACTCGCGTCCTGCCACTGAGATTGTAGTTTCAGCCCCTGGAGGCAACGCTAATGAAGTTGCCAGCGAGGCCAAAGCATCTGCGTAAGCATTCTGAGCTCGTGGAATGTATTCAATAAAGAAACCTTCGAACTTCTTAGCTTGCTTTAGCACTGCGAAGTGGTACGGGATAAGATCCTTATGACGCACTTCGTATTCCCCTCGGACTTGATTGACGATGAGCTGAGAGTCACCGTAAGCTTCGAGATGTTGAATATTGAGCTCCTCGGCAAATTGCATTCCTAATAACAGAGCATTATACTCGGCTACATTGTTGGTGCAGGGTTCGATTAGGAAAAATCCTCTTGGGATTACGTGACCATTCGGGGAAACGAGTACTACCCCCACCCCTGCAGTAATTGCTCCATGAGGATTTGCTCTAGATGCACCGTCAAAGAATAACTTCCACACCTGCGTGGCTTCTTGAGTAACGCAAGTTTTAGCGACTTCGTCAGGCAATTCTTCATACAACCTAGATGTCCCTGGCACCGGGTGATCAGCTAAGAAATCTGCCAATGCTTGACCCTTGATTGCCTTTTGGGGCATAAATTGCATATCATATTGTGACAAGAGAATGGCCCATTTTACTAGTCGGCAATTTAGAGATGATGGCTTTGTCATCAGAACTCTTAAGGGATTCACCTTGGAGATGACGTGAATTGTTTGTCCAACTAGGTAATGTCGCATCTTTTGAACTGCGAATACCAAGGCGAGACATTCTTTTTCAACTGGATTGTACCGGTGTTCGGCCCCCATCATAGTCCTGCTTAGGTAATAGATGGCTTGCTCTTGACCCTGATCGTTATTCTGGGCCAACAAAGCTCCAAGAGAATGTTCCATGGATCTCACATATAACAGGAATGGCTTTCCTGATTTTAGGGCTACAAGAACTGGCGGTTGAGTAATATACTCCTTAATCTCCTCGAATGCTTTTTGACATTCTCCATCCCAGACAAAGGAAACTCCTTTCTTCATGAGCTTAGAGAAAGGTTGGCAGCGCCCTGCGAGATTTGATATAAATTTACGAATATAGGCCAATCTCCCTTGCAAACCCCTAAGCTCTTTGAGATTCTTTGGAGGTGGCATATCTTGGATAGTGCGGATTTTCTCTGGATCAAGAGAAATCCCCTTGGAGGTAACAATAAATCCCAGGAATTTTCCGCTTGATACTCCGAGGAATGATTTTGTCGGGTTCATCTTCAGTTGATGTGCTCGCATGATGTCGAACATTGTTTTTAAGTCTGTAAGATGATCACCTTTATGTTGGCTTTTCACTGCTATATCATCAACGTAGCACTCAATCTTTTTACGCAAGTGTTCGTGAAAGATGGCATTCATTGCACGTTGATAGGTTGCACCTGCGTTTTTCAGATCGAAGGGCATCACTGTATAGCAATACACCCCCAACGGTGTTCTAAAAGCGGTATGCTTTTCATCTTCTGGGTGCATCTTGATTTGATTGTACCTAAAAAACCCGTCCATGAAAGACATCCTTTCATATCCACAGGTGTTATCAATCATAACGTCGGTAATAGGAAGTGGAAACTCATCTTTTGGACAAGCTGCATTAAGATCACGAAAGTCGATACATATACGGACCTTACCGTTTTTCTTTGGTACTGGGACAATGTTGGCTACCCAGTCCGGGTGTTGCTCTTCCCTAACAAAACCTGAGTCTATAAGCTTTTTAACTTCTGACTCAATTGCTTCCATGATCTCTGGACGAAACCTGCGTTGTTGTTGTTTAACGGGTTTTGCATCCGGATCGATGTTGAGACAGTGCATGGCCACCTTCGGGTCCAGGCCAGGCATGTCTTCATAATTCCAAGCGAAGACATCTATATATTCTCGGATGAGGGATATAAGGTCCTCTTTTTCGGATGATGATAAGTCTTCGGCTATAAAGATAGGCTTAGGGTCAGACTCATCTCCCATGTTGACCTGGATCACTTTATCTTCTATGGGTGGTTCGCGTTGTTCGAATCGCATATCCCACAAGAGGTTAAGACGTTTGATCCAAGGGTCCTCGGTTAATTCTTCATTACCCCCTGCGTCTTCATCTGGATGACTAGTTGAAACCATGTTCACAGTTAAACTTTTAAAGAAAGGTCCGACGCTGATGTCGGATTCCCAAGAGGATGTCCCTGATGAATGGTCTTGACGCAGATAATTACTGATTTCATTTTCTGAGGCTGATGGAGTTGTGACATAGCCCACGCCTCTTCCGGTTTTTTGATAATAGTCCGGGGGTTTTCCTTCGGGGGTGAGGGACATTCGAATCGGCGTTCGCCTTCCTTTCCCAAAGTTTAAACCCTACTTTTCATTAAAGTTATACCCCATTCGTTTCATTAAGTGTATAGAATTGGGTTCATGGTAATGAAATTAAGGAACTCCATCATCTTCTTTCGAGCTTCCCGGTTGGAGTGGTGTGGGTTGAACTTTACCGAGACGGATTGGCTTTTGCCCTTTCTTTTTAGGCGGGACTTCGAAGAAAGCTTTTCGTGCATCTTCTACTTCTTCATCGGAAGTGAAGGATGACTTAATTGGCAACGTGAGGCATGCCTCTGCACGCAATGTGTGCCATGAGCTGGTACCTGCATTATGATCATTCTCTATTTGTCCAACTTTAAAAGATTCATCAGACAAGTACGCCAAAATAAAATCTTCATTAATGCACCACTCGCCCTCACTCGGTACATTATTATTGCTCTCGACTGGACCAATTACATTAAAGTTCAACTCCCAGGGACAATTCCCTTCTGGGTCCGGTTCGACGTCTGCTTCATTACCACTGTCGATATCTTCCTTCTCTTGTGATTCCGAGTAGAAGACTGAATCGGTATGGAAGTTTTCCACTCCTCTGAAGGGGTATTTTTCCGCAATCAGGGTTCGAACTTCATCTTCATCATTGACGTATTTCATGACTTGATGCAATGTGGATGGGACAACGCGATTTGCATAAATCCATGGTCGTCCTAACAGCAGATTGTAAGACGTGTCCGCATCTATGATGTAACAAGCCACTTTGGATCTGAGATCTCCGATCCGACATCTGAGTTTGATCTTTCCCATGGGCCGAGTGCTATTAGCATTGAATCCGAAGATGGTAGTTTGGGTAGCATGCAACCGATGCATGGGGATCCCTAAAACTTGCATTACTCTATATGGCATGATGCTGAGTGCCGATCCTGGATCAACTTGAACACGGCTGATTTCTGATGACCCGATGTATCCTGTGTAGTACAAGGGTCTATCATGTTTATGTTTCACTTGCATATCTTCCTGAGTGAATGATATGCAGGGTAGGCTCTTGGCTGCTTGTATACATTGCAGGCAGGACTGATCTTCAGACGCTTTAGGAATTGGAGTAACTTGAGTGATGAAGCTCTCCGTGTTCTTCAAAGCTTCAATCAGAGCTTCTCTGGTGGTTTTGGACAACTTCAAGAGCTCATATAGGGTGATCCTGGCTGGTATGTTAGCCAACTGCGCCATCACATTAAATTGGTAAGGAGCGCTTGTTTCGCCAAGATCTTGGTGAAGATTTTTGTTGAACCGTAGCTCTTTTTGCTTCCCTTTATCGACTGGCTTCTTTGGGACAGAACCCCCAGCGTCTTGGGGCTGTTCTTCAGCTTCTTGAGCATTCTGGTCATAATTCCTCAAATAGGCTTTTCCTGACCGAGTACCGGGGTTGCCTTCTGGGTACGCCACCAAGACGATTCTCTCTTCTTCTGAGTCGGTGAGAGATTTGAGATGGTCATTATTCTCGCTAACAGAGGGACTAATCATGTTGGATGACTTAGCCTTACTTCTTTTCTGCTTGAACGCAGTGTTTGTCCATTGCTGATCTTCAATTAGGTCCGGATGGACCCACATGATCTCTCCTTTTGGGGTAGTGAGGGGTACCAACCCCCTGCCCTTCTGATTGTACATGATCTCTCCTTTTGGGGTAGTGAGGGGTACCAACCCCCTGCCCTTCTGATTGTGTAAGTCGGTGTTCTTCAAGTGCATTTCCCCTTTATGGACAGGAATGATACCATCTGCAGCAGCTACAGGAAGGGAACAGAACTGGACTGCGATCAGGTTAGTGGATACAGTCTTCTGTTCTGGCTTCAGGGTAAGTACATTAGCGTTCACCAAATTTTGCAATATGTCTTTGAAGACATAGCACTCTCTGGTAGGATGTCCCAAGAACCTATGATAGCGACAGTAATTGGGGTCATCTACCTTCCCTGCTTCATCTGGTTTTCTGATTTCAGGGAACTGCAATTTATTGTTCTTCCGAAGTAGTTGGAACAGGGTGTCCACATGCTCTTCTTTGAACGAATACTGCTTAGGCGCTCTTTGCTGATTGGGTGTCTTGCCTTGCTTAGTAGGCGGTGGTACTTGCGTGTAGTCAGCTGCTAAAGTCTCTTTTCCCTTGGACCGCTGGGCATTGTTCTGATTGCGTTGCTGCTGCGGCTTAGGTTGTGGTTCTTCTTCAGCTTTGATCCGAGCGACAATCTCTTCAGCTTGCTCTCCTTGCGACACCAGTTATCTCCAGGATCGACATTCTGCTACTCCCATCTGAGCGAGGAGCTGCGTCTGCAAGTTGTGCCTGTAAGTTTCAACCAGAGTTGATTGAGTCATACCTGATGGACATCGTAATGCCATGCTGCGGAACCTCTCCACATAAGCCTTAATAGATTCTCCCTTCTTTTGCTTGGTGGCGAGAAGGGTAGGGATTGAGACTTCTGTATCGTCCTCGAAGAATCTGGCCAAGAATAGCCTTTCCAAATCTACCCATTTCTGAATAGATCCAGTAGGCAGCTTCATAAACCATTCAAAGGTCACTCCTTTAAGGGTGCCGATGAACAAGCGTGTCAGAATGGCATCATTTTCTACCACATCTCCGGTCCGTGACTTGAAGTAGTAAATGTGCTGGTTCGGCGATCCTGTACCATCAAAAGGTTGTAGCGTTGGGGCCTTAAACTTTGGCGGATAGGGAGCTGTATCCCATTCTGCAGGGTAAGGCCGTATCACTCCTTCCTCGCGAAGCTCGCTTCTGTTGGCCATTGCGTTAAGGCGGGCTTCTAGCTCATCCACTTTGGTTGCTTGAGAATTATGTTCTCTGCCATCTCCTTCTCATTTTCAGAAGATGATTCCAAGTTGTGAGTCTCACGATCGGAATGTTCGTGCGCCTTCTGTTTTCCCTTTGACATAGTCCTCCGGGAGGACTCGGGTTTTGACCCTTTTTCAGCGAGAAACTGGGCGAACATATCCTTCAACTGGAGAAGTGTCTCCTGTTGCGCCTGGAGCATGGCATGATGTTCATCCACTCTTTTGGCTATGTCCTCGGGGTTTCCCACCATGTAAACAGAAACCTTTTGTGCTTCGATAGAGCTTGAAGATTGAGATTCAGCTATTGCCGAATGTTCATCACTTGTCGTAATCCCTTTGGCCAACTTTCGATAGTCTACTGAGCGGATAGCTCTGGTCCATGACCGAGTATGTCGATATACTCCTTCGAACTCATCACAAATTTCTCGAACAGTCAGGGAATGGCTTCTTTCTGATTCATCAGAACTAGGATACGAGGCCTTTCCTCTGCTGGTCATGTTGATGGTAACCTGAGGATATTCAGCTTCAGAAACCTTTTTCTTTTGTCGACGTCGTCTCTTGGTAGGTCTTGCGACGTCAGACACTCTGTCGAATACAGACCTGCGATGCTCAGGTGTACAACAGTGACATTCGGAAAGGACTGTTGAAATAAGCCGCTCACAATGACATGAATGAGCTGCTCGTTGCATTGGATTTTCTCTGGAGAGTAACTCTCACAAATCAGAGACTTGAGGATAATTCTTCGTCGGGGATGAGACCCCCTGTCTTTGAGTGGGCGAAACTGGTTCTTGTTGGACATGAATCTTAAGCCCACGTCGGCTCCTTTGAACTTGGCGAACCATATCGCATTCTGGAGTCAAAACGCGAGGGTCGCGTTGTGATCTAAAAACATCAGGTCTTGGCCTGCGTTTATTTGATGAAACAGACCCTTTAGGGTCCTGTTTTATCTGGACGCACTCATGAGGTGCGTGATTTCCCTTAGCAGGGCTGTGTTTTGGATGGACAACGCACCGCTGAGGGTCGCGTTTAAGTTGTATCACCCGAGGTTCATAGTCGGACTCATTACCTCGAAGCGTGCGTTTTTTTGTGGAGTATGAACGCACTGTTTGGGCAGAGCTTCAGAAATACAATCCTTGCGTTGGACCAGGGAATTATTTTCTCGGAGATGCACTCGTCGAATGGATCTTCTCCGTCTTCGAGCGGCGTTCTTCTTGGCTTGTTTCAGAGCCTTAACCGCATTGTTAACGTTAACTAGATCTTCCTCCGTCATAGGCCTTTTACAACCCAGCACACGCCGTGTTGAGATGAGCGTGGAATCTTCGACTTGCAGAGCAAGTTTAAGGCTTTGGCCAAAGGAGAGGGCTTTCTTTGGCGTTTCAACAGCAGTTAAGACCTCCTTAGAGATCTTACAGGCATCTCGCCTAGCTTTAGGGCTAAGTGATCCAGAGGAGAGGGCCTCCTCGTACTTGGCTTGGTCGAATTATACCACCAGAGTTTCGACAGTGGTTCCAGTGAGATGAACGTCGGATTGCGCCACCACTTCCTCGTTAGAGAAGCTTGTCCTCAGCGGAGTCACCATCTTTTGTATGTAGAGAAAATTGTAATGAAAAGAACAAAAGAAAATTGACTTGTATTTCTTTGATTCCGATTACATCTTGATTACAAAAGAGAAGAGAATGATCAGATTCTCCCCTTTGTTTAAAACTGGGTTCTTCACGGCGGCGATGGAGTGCCTCCCTCGAATGCTCGCATCGAGTTTGCTCTCCGTTGACGATCTGAAAATTTCAATTCACTGGAACAACTGATTTGTCTGGTTGATAACTCTTGACGAGTATTGTAGCTCAGAACGAGTAATAAACTCTAATATGAATAGAGTTGTTTAAACCGAAAATAATTCGGTTAATAAGCCAAGTATCGAGTGTCTGGAATCTTGAGTTGATGATGATTCCCCAGACTGTGTAAAGAGCCGATTCAGGTATCTTCACTGTTCCTCTCTCTCTGAATCCGATCTCCAAAAATCCAGCCCCTAACTCTGTTGAGTTTGTTGATATTTATAGGGAGATTAGGGGTGTAACTGCCCCCATAATCCGCTCCTAAATGAGGGTTTAGTTGCCTCATTAATCGGGTGTAACATCGTGGGTGAAGAGCGGTTTTCGAAACTGCATGGATCGTGTTTGAACAGGTCAGAACTTTGACTTGCGTTCTGGCATAGATTCTGCGCTTGAACGCAGCATCTGGAAGTGCGTTCTGCAGCGATATTGAACTGCGTTGTGCAGCGATGTTGAGCTGCGTTCTGTAGCGGTGTAGAGCTGCGTTTCGCAGTGTTATGGAACTGCGTCTGGCGGTGATTGAAGCTGCGTTTGGCACCAGATTGAGCTGCGTTGGGCAGCGATTGGAGCTGCGTTGGGCAGCGATTAGGGTCGCGTTGGGCAGCGATTAGGGCCGCGTTGGGCAGCGATTGGAGCTGTGTTGGACAGCAATTAGGGCCGCGTTGGGCAGCGATTAGGGCCGCGTTGGGCAGCGATTGGAGCTACGTTGGGCTGCAATTAGGGCCGCGTTGGGCAGCGATTGGAGCTGCGTTGGGCTGCAGTGATTTGAACTGTGTTCTGCCTTTGTCCTTATATATGGATGACACCAATGACCATTCGAGAAGGTCCTATTCAGGCCATTTGTGACAATTGAGGCATCTCAATAACGCTTTATCTCTTTGCACTGCTTTGCACTTCTCAGCATGTCGAATATCTGCCCATAGTTCTCTAGATCTTCCTGCTTTTCTAAAATCATTACACTGCTCATCAGCATCTCTAATAGTTGCTAATGTAATTTTAGTCATGTTGTTGTCGCAGCCATCAAGATCAATCCTTTCAAACATAGGACTGTGTTGATAGTTGAGTATGCAATGATTGCGGTGCTTCGACTTTTGGAGCGTAGCCACTTGTGTTTTGACTGTAGGGGTGAATTCAACCTTTCGATTTCTTCGTGGTCCATGGGGGCGCCTCTTGATTGTAGCCTTCTGTTGATAATAAGAAAGTCATCTGATTGTAACTTTCTTTGTTATAGCCTGATGGGAATCAGCTATCCATTGTGATTTTTAGACAGCCTACACCCGACTAGATTGAGGGGAGGATGTCAAAAGTCCATGGATTCAAGGCATCTCAACCAGATCCATGTTCATCAAGAGCCAGTCTTGTCCAATCATGGACTGGGGGTTCCAATTCAAACCTCACAATCAGTGAGTAATTCTCCTCAAATCTTTACAACAGATTTGAGAGAGTTCATATCGAGAGAAAGACCGATGCAACAAGTCACTCGTTCATTCCAATGTGAACAGCTGATTCCTACGGTCCTCTCGGGATGTCAATGTTGTTCATATGCGGCCAAACAATTGGTGTTCGACCAATTAACGCATGTTGTCTTGCCCAACCAACAACGACGTTCTCACAGGAAGAAGTCTCCAGAGATCGAGTATCCTAGAGTCACTATCAATGTGATCGGCAAAGGGAAAGCCTCAGGTCCTAGTTCCGATGACTCTGAGACAAGTCGTTCACCGACCATCAGACAAATCGCTAACGAGTTTGAAGGAGTCTACCAACGCACTCGGACACGAACAGGAGCCATTCTCCCGGTTAACTATTAAAGATTAGCCAGAGGAATCAATTCCGATGATGAACACTCAGCCATTGCAGAGTCTTAATCATCAAGCTCTTTTGTTGAATATGAGAATTCCGCTTATATGACGGGAAACCATGAAGATCTCGCGAAGAGACTTGACGAGCAGGAGGCCATGCTCAAATCTCAGCAGGAGGCCATCAATGAACTCCTAGCTCTGTTGACTCAACTCGTCGCAGACAAGACCAAATCTCAGGAGACAGATTTGTCATTTAGGCAAGAATCTTCCCGGAGGAGAGAAGCGTCTTTATCCCGACCTCACACAAGCAAAGCAAAGGGAAAAGTGGTTGATGACACGGCTTCTGACCAAGAAGCCCACAACCTAGAATCTTCCTCTGATGAAGGAAGAGAAGCTAAGAATGAGCAAAATCCTCAGTCGGCTAAAATCGAGGAATTGGAAGCCCGCCTAAATGTCATTGCTAATAGAAGCGAGCTCCAAGATGAGGGAGTTACCAGGCCATATCCTGCCGAATGGGATGCAGCCCCTTATCCTCCAAAATTCGAGGTCCTGACGCTACAAACTTTTGACGGCACGGGATCACCGAACCAACATATCTATCATTTCAAGTCACAGACTGGAAATGTGATATCAAATGATGGCATACTGGCTCGATTATTCATTGGCACCCTCAAGGGAGTTGCCTTTGAATGGTTCAGGAAATTGCCTACCGGATGTATCCAAAAGTGGGCAGATCTAGAGAAACTCTTTCTGTCAAGATTCTTTGAAGAGGATACAGAAGTCTCCATCCATACCCTTCTCGCCACTAAGCAGAAGAAGAGGGAGTCCGTCAAAGCTTTCGTCAAGAGGTTCCGAAGCATGACTCTTCGATGCCCGACAGGTATGACACAGTCTACCTTAGTGGAGACCTGTCGACATAACTTGCAGACCGACCTCCTAACCCGAATAGGAGTTGCAGAATGTTGTTCCTGGAGACAACTAATCTCTCACGGCGAACAAGCTCAAAAGATTATTGCCAGGATCAAAGCTGAAGAACAATGTAGGCAGGATCCACCTGAGCAATCGGACCAAGCTCAATCTTCTCAGTCAGAAGGGGAAGATACTACGGCCACTGAAGCCAATCCTCTTCAGTAGGATGGCAGGTCCAACAACTATCACGTTAACAATGACCTCTGATAGTCAAACTCGTTAGATAGTGGCCCACTAGGTGATGTGCCACGTCTACCCTTTTCCCCCCTACACTTGTTCAAGACTAGGGGTTAGTTTATTTGTAGTTCATTGGATTATGAATAATAAATTTTCTAAGTTGCCATGTTCAATAGAACACCTCTGTCAACCACGAAATCCACCAAAACTATCACGTTAATGATCACATCTGATAGTCTATTTTCTCCAAATTCCTCCACCAATCCTCTTCAAGTAAGATGGCGGGACCACCAAACTATCACGTTAACTGTTACCTCTGATAGTCCATTTCCTCTAAATTTCCCCACCAATCCTCTTCAAGTAGGATGGCGGGTCCGCCAAAACTATCACGTTAACTGTTACCTCTGATAGTTCATTTCCTCTAAATTCCCCCACCAATCCTCTTCAATAGGATGGCGGGTCCACCAAAACTATCAAGTTAACAGTTACCTCTGATAATCTATTCCCTCCAAATTCTCCCACCAATCCTCTTAAATAAGATGGTGGGTCCACAAAAACTATCACGTTAATAGTTACATCTGATAGTCCATCAACTTGCCAATCTTCTTAAATAGGATGGCAGGTCCACAAAACTATCACATTAACATTTACCTCTGATAGTCCATCAACTTGCCAATCCTCTTCAAGTAGGATGGCGGGTCCACAAAACTATCATGTTAACAGTTACCTCTGATAGTCAAACTCATCAGATAATGGCCTACCAGGTGATGTGCCTCTATTCCGACTTCATGGATAGTGCTCCACTAGGTGATGTGCCTTGTCTACCTCTTTTTATTCTCCTGCTAAGTCTTAATCAAGACTGGGGGTTGGTTACTTGGAATCCATTGGATTAGGAGTAATAAATCTTTCACATCGTCAAGTTAACATTACACTTCTGACGATCATCACCCCCACAGAGTATGCAGGCAGCTTGCATCACTCCCAATTTGTCACGTTAATACTAAACCTCTGACAAATCCACTTATCAATCATTGTCAATAGGATGATAGGTCCTCTAAATTGCTCAAATCGTAATCTTTCCCAGCAAGACACTAAGTCTTCAAAATCTTATTCAAATCACAAATATCAAAACTCATCGCTTCTGGTGATACAACTCACTTAGCAATTCTCCCCAGCGAGACGCTAATTCCCAAAATCTTGTGCAAGTCACAAGTACACATTCTCTTGTCACGTTAACATCATACCTCTGACAATCCACTTATCAATCCTCGTCAATAGGATGATAAGTCCACAAAGTTGCTCCGATCGCAACATTCTTTTGTCATGTTAATATCTAAAACCTCTGACAACCAATCCACTTATCAACTCTCTCCAATAGAGCGATAGGTCCTCAAAGTTGCCCTGATCGCAACAAGTCCTTGTCACGTTAATATCAAACACCTCTGACAAAATCCACTTATCGACTCTCTCCAATAGAGCGATAAGTCCACAAAGTTGCTCCGATCGCAACAAATTCCCATCAAGTTAACATCACACCTCTGACAAAATCCACTTGTTAATCCTCTTCAATAGGATGATAAGTCCACAAAGTTGCTCCAATCACAACACATTTTCTGGTCACGTTAACATCATACCTCTGACAAATCCACTTATCAATCCTCGTCAATAGGATGATAAGTCCACAAAGTTGCTCCAATCGCAACACATTCTCTTGTCATGTTAACACCATACCTCTGACAATTCACTTATCAATCCTCTTCAATAGGATGATGAGTCCACAAAGTTGCTCCGATCGCAACATTCTCTTGTCACATTAGCATCATACCTCTGACAATCCACCTATCAATCCTCATCAATAGGATGATAAGTCCACAAAGTTGCTCCAATCGCAATACAAATTCTTGTCACGTTAATCCTACACCTCTGATAAAATCAACTTATCGACTCTCTTCAATAGAACGATAGGCCCACAAACCTATCAAGTTAACATCACACCTCAGACGACAAAATTAACTTATCGACTCTCTTTAATAGAGCGATAGGTCTACAAACCTGTCAAGTTAATATCACACCTCTGACGACCAAATCAACTTATCGACTCTCTTCAATAGAGCGATAGGTCCATAAAATACTGTTAGGTTAACATCACACATCTAACAGTCAAACCCCCAATGAGCTTGTTAATCATTTTTCAACAAGAATAGCAATTTTTCATTATAAAATCCCCAGTGGATTAAAGATTTTCTGAAATTATCCCAGTGATAATAAAGAAATTTTTTGAATTTCACTCCAAGTGAAAATTCACGCCAAGTTAATGCTACACCTTTGGCACTTCCAATTTTCTTTCAGTGTTTCAAGTGAAAATATAACACAGGAAGAAACGGTGGCAAAGTCTACGTATTCAACATCATAGCACCAAAAATCCATGCCTCACACGTATGGGGGACTTTATCTCGATCCCTAATTAGAGATAAGCCTACGCCTAACACGCGTTGCTGGTTAGTCTTTTCCCGTGAAAATGACAAAGTCTATGTATTCAAAATCATAGCATCAAGTTTAAGAGGGTTCATTCTCTTAGCACAACATTACATGTGGAATGGACTTAGACAATCCACATGCTAGCCCGACTCAAACGGTAGTCGATAAAGGCTTATCAAATCCGTTGATGGCTGAGGGTTTGCCAAAAATCATATGCACGTTTGTAGGCCTATCAGCTTAATGGATGTGAGCCGAGACTTAAAACAGATGAGCCAAAGACAAGTCTCAAAGACTTAGTCAAAAATGCACGGAAGCACTTTCATGTCTTAAGTCAAAACGTTGAGGTCAGACCCGCGATGCAAAACCGAACGCCAAGGTCACACCCGTGTTCCAAATTCAAAATATAAGGGTGAGACCCGTATCTCAAGTTCAAAATACAAGGTCCACCCCCACATTCTAGACGCAGGATTATGGCGCATATCTTCACACAGGTCCTACGTGGCAAATCCCTTCAACCAAGATGCCTTCGAAGCAAGTGCAGAGAACAAATCCTTTACCACAAGGAATCAACAGCTCCAAGATCAGAGTTGAGATCCAAAGTATTCCGAAAGTTCGTCCCAGTCAACCGCGAACTTTCGAAAACTTTGGAGGGGGTTCTGTAGGCTGTCTAAAATCACAATAGATAGCTGATCCTCATCAAACACCGATGATGGAAGTTACAATCTAACGACTTCCAGAAGGCTACAATTTGAAGACTTTCATGTAGATTGATGAATGTTACAATCTGACGACCTTCACAACAATTGATGAAAGCTCTAATCAACAACCTTCACAATCAAGATCGGGAGTTACAATCTGATGACTCTCACATATCAGAGAGCTAAAGCAAAGATTACAAAATAACAATCTTTGCAATGCTTCGACAGAAAGAGACTACAAATCGACGGTCTCTTCAAAATCAAGACGTAGAAGTCCTCCCCGCGTACTAGCATCAAGACGCCTCACATTCATAGCCACGAACGCAGCTCAAACGCAGCATCCGAAAGCTGCCAACGCAGCTTCCATCCGCTGCCAAATGCAGCTTCCATCCGCCCAAACACAGCTTTCAAATTGCTGCAAACGCAGCTCACGAGCAGCTTCCAACCTTCCAAGCTGCCAAACGCAGCTTCCATCCGCTGCTAAACACAGCTTCCAAGCTGCCAAACGCAGCTTCCAGACGCTGCGTCCGAGCTTCCAGACGCTGCGTTCAAGCTTCCAGACACTGCGTTTGAATGCAGAATTCATGTCAGAACACGGATTTTTCGTTTGACTTGTTCAAACACGAGCTGAACGGTTTCAAAACCGTTTCCCACGATCTGAGAGGATCACAACTCTACTCAGGAGTGATTTAAGGGGCGGTTACATCCCATTAGCCCCATTTAGGAACGAATTAAGGGGGCGGTTACACCTCTTAATCCCCTATAAATAACTAAGAAATCAGCTTAGTTAGGGCTGGATCTTTTATCTTTTTCTCGGGGGGCAGCAACAGAAGAGATCCTGGAGGCTGGCTTTTGGATCCTTCTCCTTAACAGCAAAGAAGAGATCTTTGGCTTGTCTAACCAATTACGGTTAAGATCAAACAAACTCATTCAGAGTTCTAAAACTTACCACGCAAGTTCTCCACAATGTCAAATCGTGAGGAGGAGGTCACGTTCCAGTGAAACAAGACGTCGGATCGTCAACGAGAAGAAAACTCGACGCGAGCATTCGAGGGAGACACTCCATCGCCACCATGAAGAACCCAGAATTAAACAAAGGGGAGGATCTCTGTCGATTCTCTTCTCTTTTGTAATCAGAAAATCCAATTGTAACTGAGATCAAAGGAATACAAATCAAATTTCTTTCATTTTTATTTACTCCAAATTTCCACCAAACAATGATTAAAGTTATAATGAAATCATTAATGAAGGCGACTTTCGACGAAAACTTTCCTAAGCTTAATGGCTGTCAATACCAAGAGCTGGAAGAAGATGCTACAGTTAAAGAACAATGCAAAGAGCGGGTTTCCAGCCAACTGAGAAGTGAGCTAATGAACTAAAAGCGAACCTGCTAAAAAAGCCTTCCTTTTCACATAGCTAGGAGAGGCTCTTAAATAGGGGAGAGACGGCATGGTCACTCCCTTGAATCATGGGATATGACCATGTACTATCGAGAGATGTCATGCCTCTCACTTGTACTCTGAGCTGCTGCTTGATGGGTGCGGAGTATTGTACTCCCCCTTTTCACGTTGTGGGAAATGGGAAGGTCCATCCTTGTACGTGAGATTATAACCGCCTAATGCTCTGGCAAGCTCGACAATCTTACAGGAAGACTGCTGATTGTCTGGACGTGCAGGCGAGCTTCATTCGTGCTGGCGAACTTGCAGGCAGACTGTTGGTTGTCTGGACATGCAGGTGAGCTTTGTTCATACTGGCGAACTCGCAAGCGGACTGCTGGTTGTCTGTACGTGTAGGTGAGCTTCGCTCTTGCTGGTGAACTTGCAGGCGGACTGCTGATTGCCTGGATGTGCAGGCGAGTTTTGTTCATGCTGGCGAACTTAGCAAAGAGTGGATTTGGCTCTAGCGAGTTTCGTTCGTGCTGACGAACTTCGTTCGTGCTGGCAAACTCATGCTGGCGGGTTTTTTTATCTTCCCGTTGTTGAGGCAATTTATATAGCCTACACAAAGTTGGATTCAAAATCCAGAAAATGCATATTCTTGGGGTATGCTGATGGAGTCAAGGGGTATTGTTTATGGGATCCCACTGCCCACAAGGTTATCATCAACAGAGATGTTATCTTTGTAGAGAACAAATTACAAAGTGAAGAAAAAGAAAGTAGTTCAAAAAAAAGACTTAGAGACTGTAGCTGTTCAAGTAGAAAATGATCCAAATTCTTCTGCAGCAACACCAGAGCATGATGTACAAGAACAAGTCGAGTCCGAGGCTCCAAAAGTTCGAAGGTCAACTTCTGAGAGAAGACCACCGACGTGGCACTCGGAGTATATTATGGAGAGTAATGATGCATACTATCTTCTAACAGAGGATGGATGTCACGCCCCGCTTCCCAAAATACCTGGGAATCGGAACATGAACAAGCCCGCGACGTATTAGATTGAAAAGAAATATACACTATTATTTTTTTTTCTTTTCTCTTTTCTTTTCTTCTCAATCCAATACGCTAAGCGTCTAAAAATAAATACAATGCAAAGGCACAGGTCCCCGATCATCTTCTCAATCCAATACGCTAAGCGTCTAAAAATAAATACAATGCAAAGGCACAGGTCCCCGATCACAATCAGCAAGAATATAATAGACAACTCAGAATTAAATACAATGCAAAGGCACAGGTCCCCGATCACAATCAGCAAGAATATAATAGACAACTCAGAATAAAAATATCATATCACAAATAGGATAACATCCGAGACAATATATTCGGGTCAGCATGCCCTTATACAATACTAGCTGGAAGAAATGCTAGAAAATATAAAATACATCGATCAACAGAATGGAAGGTGCTACAAAAATAAATGGAGGACCAATAACTAAGCTTCGGCTTCTTCTGCTCGGTCTGCAGAGCACTCCTGCGGGGAATCCTCTGGCTCCTGAACGACTTCGAACTGAAGCTGTCCATCATCTAAATCTGACGTACACCAGAGAAAACTGGTGTACGTCAGGGTGCATGGCACACGGCGAGACCCCACAAAAGAAAAGAACGAACGAAAATCTAAAGCGAAAATCGATACGATAATAGAAACGACAAAAGAACATGCAACTGGAAATTCCACAAAATCAACATACAAATTCACTACTAAAACACGATAGACATAAAGCATCCAAAATCGATCAGGTAACGAGATCATGCAGCTAGCGATCAGAATAATCATCCAAGTCACAAGGTTATACCATAGATGAAATTAATACTTAAAAATCTACAACATGAGACGTAGTATGTCGAGCGAAATAATCCAAATAAGGAAACCCTCATGTATATACCATATATCTCAAATTGTAGATAATTAAATATTAATCCCGATCTATGTATGGAAGGGAGTACAACTGGTCTACATCTCACAAGAATCCATAAATCCTAACCAAGGTGACGACACCGATTCACCTTGACTCAACAAACCAACCATAGTAGCGACACCGATCCACTGGTAACAAGTCATGTAACTAACCATCTTATAACAGGTCACTGGTTCACATCTCACACAGAGTCAACGCTCATATTATCGGATAACTGACTGTTCGCATATCCCCCACGTGCATCCAATCAAATAAATTCATGAACCAAAGTAGCGACACCGATCTACTTTGACCCAACCAATTAGCCCCCAGTGGCGACACCGGTCCACTGTGACCAACAAATCAATAAATCCCAGTGGCGACACCGATCCACTGTGACTTACCAAACCAACCAATCCCAGTGGCGACACCGATCCACTGGTACGAACCTGGAAGATATATCAACAGTCTTATCCAATTACATGAACCATGACTTCCCCATCCCAACTCTTCTCTCTTTTCTAAGACAACAACACACGAGTCTCTAGGTCTTACTCACGTCACACAGGTCATTCTAGTCATAAACTACTAATGATTCTCAATACAATCAGGGATAATAAAAGCAGACATGTCAAATACAGTAAAATAATCACAAACATGAAATGTAATCATGAATCAGCAACTACGTACTTCAGAAAATAATTCCTTTCCCAAAATAATTTCTTTTAAAAATTATTTCTCATTATAATAATCCAAAATATTCTCTTTCCTATAATAAATTCTTTAAAATTATTTCTCATCAATTATTATTCTAAAATAATTCTTTTTCTCAAAATAAATTCTTTTTAAATATTTTAAATTCTCCAAAATGATTCTGTTATCAAAATAAATTCTTTCACTTCATTATCATTATTCCGAAAATATTATTTATCACATAACTATGATTTAAATCAATATTATTCATCAAACCCACGCAGATAATAACAATTATAAATTAACATAACTAGATAATTCACCAATTCATCAACAAGCTCACGCAGATAATAACAATTCATAATCTAATTTATGCAACTAAATAACGACAGATATAAATTGGAAATGACGAGTCAAGAGGAGCGGGATCTTGCCTCGGGGTTGTGTCGAATGAATCGACGCTGAAGGTGGCGGGCAATCGCGCGGTCTGATTTCAGGGAGAAGGAGGCACGACGAGCGGCAATGGACGGGGCGATGAACGCTGTTTGGGGAGCAGCGACGACCGGCGAGTAAAGGGCTGAGGGTGACGGCAATCTGGTAGGCAGCAGCTCGCTGCTGCATCGATGCGTAGCCGAGGGCAGAGAGCAAGCCTGAACCGAGAGCAGTGGGTAGGCTGTCAGGGCGCGACGGATGAGGCTTGAGCGTCAGGCGTCAACGCGTCAACTGGGGCTGGAGGAGGGCTCTGGTCGTCAAGCTGCGAGACAAGCGGGACGTCGAGATGAGGCGCGAGGCGACGATGGAGGAGGCGTGGGTATCTCGAAGTCTGGTGGGGCTCGATGTGGGAGTGATGAGGGCGGTGATTGGAGAGGCGGCTGAAGGTGGTCGAGGCACTGGTGGTGACAGGGGGTTGGTCGGAGCTTGGATGAGGCGTTGAGGTGGGGGTGTTCGTCGAGGGGGTCGATGCTACGGAGTGAGCTGCTGGGCGCGCGGCGGTGACAGGCGCGGTAAGTCGATGGAAGTGGTGGAGGTGGCCTGAGAGACTAGGGTCGGCGACGTGCGGGGCGTCGGAGGTGAGCTCGAAGAGGAGCTTGGCTGGCGGGGCTGGTCTGGAGGTGCGAGCGGTGGCGACTGGCGTGGTCGAAAGGGAAGCGCGAAGGACGAGCGAGGAGGCTTCGCGTTCAGGCGGCGGCACAGCGAGGGTTCAGGAGGTCGGCGGTGGCGCTGGTGCTGAGCGGCGGTGTGGGGTTTGTTGGATTAGATGTAGAGAGAAAACGAGAGGGGAAGAGAGAGAGAGGGCTGATGAGTGAATGATTGAGATGGGGAGAGAGAGAGCACGGGTGATTAAAAAGAAAGGGAGGGGGACACGATGCGGAAATTGAGGAGGAAATCAAGGAAATGGGTAGGGGAGACTGGGAGTGTATAATTGGAGAGAGAGAGAGAGAGTAATTATAGAGAGAGACTGTGAGTTTCTTGGCAACAGGGGGAAAGCCAGATAACAGTTAAATTGACTGTCGTACTGATTAGCTAATAACTATATATAGGTCTAGGAAGATAAGAGGTGCAAACTAAATAATAATACAAGATAAATATCAATAATGAAAATAACAATAACAATAATAATATTGAATAACAATAATAATGAATAACAAAATAATAATGAACAACAATTATAATAATAATGATAATGAATAACCAAACATTAACTTAACAGTTTTTATCGCAACAATTAAATTTATAATTACCAAAACCATTAAAATAAATATAAATTCGTATTTTTTGACTCATAGAAAAATCTAGAAAATTGGGGAAAATACAAATACTCTTTTAGAAATAAAATTTTATATTAAATACCATGAAAAATTATTTAAACTAGTATTTAAAATTCACGATCATTACAATGGAGAGCCATCAACTTTTCATGAAGCTATAAATAGCACAAATATATCCTTGTGGATGATAGCAATGCTGGAAGAAACTGAAGCTCTCCATAAGAATAAGACTTGGGAACTTGTGTCACTACCACAAGGAAGAAAGACCATTAAAAATAAATAGATCTATAAGATTAAATGAAATAGCGATGATCAAGTGGAGCGATATCGTGCTAGATTGATAGTAAAAGAATATGCTCAGAAAGAAGGTGTTGATTTTAATAAAATATTTGCTCATGTAGTTCGACTTACAATAGTTTGAGTAGTCCTGGATATGAGCATTATATTTGACTTATATTTAGAGCAGCTAGATGTGAAAACAACATTTCTTCATGGATATCTTAAAGAAGAAATTTACATGCTCCAACCAAAAAGTTTTGAAGAAAAAGAAAAAGAGAACTTGGTTTGCAAATTGAACAAATCTCTGTACGGTCTAAAGCAGGCGCCGAGGTGTTAGTATAAGAGATTTGATTCATTTATCATGAGCCTTGGATACAACAGACTTAATTCAGACCCTTGTGCATAATTCAAGAGGTTTGGTAAATATAACTTAATTTGTTATCTTATTGTTGTATGTTTACGCCATGTTGGTTGCAGGCCCCAACAAAGATCGTATTAAAGAATTAAAAACACAGTTGGCTAGAGAATTTAAAAAGAAGGATTTAGGATCTACAAACAAGATTTTAGGGATGCAAATTTACCGAGACAGAATTAATAGGAATATTTGGCTTTCTCAGAAGAATTGTTTAAATAAAATCTTGCGGCGTTTTAACATGCAAGATTGTAAGTCAAATTCTACCCCCACTTCCTGTTAATTTTAAGTTATCCTCTAGTATGAGTCCTAGTAGTGAAGAAGAGAGGATGAAGATGTCTCGAGTATCGTATGCATCAGCAGTGAGAAGTTTAATATTCGCTATGATTTGTATAAGATTAGACATTGCACAAGCAGTGGGAGTGGTTAGTCGATACATGACGAATCCTAGTAAAGAGAATTGGAATGCTGTAAAGAGGATCCTAAGATACATTAGGGAACCTCAAATGTTGCATTATGTTATGGGCGATCAGATTTTATTATCATTGGATATGTTAATTCTGATTATGCAGGTGATCGTGATAATAGCAAATTCACCACAAGCTATGTGTTTGCACTTGCTGGTGGAGCTGTAAGCTGGGTTTCAAAACTGCAGTTAGTTGTGGCTACTTCAACAACAGAAGTAAAATATAAAAAAAAAAAAAAAGCCAATAAAGAGGCGATATGATTGAAGATGGTGCTGGAGAAACTCGGACATGAACAAAAGAAGATTTCTCTATTTTGTGATAGTCAGAGTGCTTTGCATTTAGTAAGAAATCCAGCCTTTCATTCAAAAACAAAACACATTCGAGTTCCGTACCACTTCATTCGTGGGAAAGTTGAAGAAGGAGCAGTGGATACGCTAAAATTCATACAAAAAATAACCTAGCAGATTTTTTAACAAAAGCAATCAATACTGACAAATTTATTTGGTGTCGATCCTCTTGTGATCTTTTGGAGACATGAGCAACATGAAAATGTGAAGATAGAAAGAATACTATGAAGATATGATTGATACTCAATCAAATATTCAAGTGAGAGATTGTCAGCCAAGTTTTTTGACTAGAAACAAAAAGATGGGCCCCATAGCTTTATTAAGCACCGTCCCTGCCTACGTTTAAAAAATTAAAAGTTGTACACTAAAATAATATTATTTTATTAGTGCATAGTATTTTTCAGACACTATAAATAAGCCCAAAACTCTTCAGGAAAAATTCATTCGAGAAATAACTCCTCATATAGAAGAGTGTGAGAGAAAAAATAGAGAGAGTTTCTCCTTGTAATGAGAGATTGTAACTATTAAGTTTTTCCTCATAGTGGATTCTTCTATTCTTGCCCGTGGTTTTTACCCCAAATTTATTTAGGGCATTTTTCACATAAATCTATGTGTTTCTTTTTTTTATTACTTCCCCTCTACTATCGCTGCGACCATGCTTTATTGGGCTCCGGGTTTGTCCCTACACCACTTTCTCCAGCAGACATATTTAGGGCAATTTCTAAAAATTTAGTTAATTTCAGAAGATATTGAGTTTTTTCTGCTCTCATGTTGAATTTTCTGAATTTTTTGGTTATTGATGAAAATTAATGCAATGTATGATGTTGCGTATTGTGATATTTATGCAATTGTATTTTCATCATTAGATCCAAACTGGTTAAAATTCTAGGCAGAGGAAAAGAATTGTAGATTTGGCGAAGGAATTGGTTTAGAACAGGTTTTGGAAGCAGGAATTGGTTTTCGGCGGTGTTCTGTCGACCACGGTGCAAGGCCGGTCGACCATATTCATGCACGCACCCTGGGCTTGATTCAGGTCTTGGTGCGATGGACCACCGCGGTCGACCACCAAACCTTGTAATTCAAACCCGAGAGTCTGGAGTTGGGTGTGGTCGACTACCGCGGTCGATCGTCGAAGCCTGCAGTTATTTTTTGGGCTCTGTCATTTGTCGCGGTCGACCGCGTATCGGGTCAGACCTAAATTTGTAGTTTCCTATTCTAAATTAGTTTGGTGTTTGGTATAAATACCAACATGTTTTAGGGTTTCAGGGGATTGTTTAGGGGATATTTGGAGCACAGAGAAGAGGTATTTTCTGGAGCTATTGGTTAGGGTTTTGTTTGAGAGATTAAGAGCTTTGTTGGTGAGATTAACTAGTAAGTTTGAGTGATTTGTAATCTTAATTTGTAATCTTCTTCTCTATTAGTGAAAATCCCATCCCCTTCTTGCCCCATGGACGTAGGCAACTTGCTGAATCACGTAAAATTCATTTATTTGTGTTTGTACTGTTATTTTAGTTTGCTTTCTCTCTCAGTGTTTATTTTGGTTCCTGGAAGCACAACAATTGGCTTCCGTACACAACAAGTGGTAGCAGAGCTTGGGCTACACTTGGGTTAGTTGAGGAGTAGATCACTTTGAAAGTTCATTTAGGGCTTCAGTTGGTGATAAAAGTTAGATTTTTACTATTGTGGATCTTGTCTACAGTCGTGTGGGGGTGAGATCTTTTGGAGGCCCTTGTTAAGGTTTTAGTTGGAGGTAAAAATCTTTCTTTTTTAGTTTGGATCTATTCCTTATTTGTTCCATATTGGTTTGTTGGTGCTTTGAGAAAGATGGCCGAGAAGGAAGGAGTTGTGGAGGGTACTTCTAGCGTGAAGACCGTCGAAAGTTTGAATATTCACTCTATGAAGATAAATATGGAGAAATTTAACGACACTAACAATTTTGGTCTTTGGAGATGTGAAGTCTTGGATGTGCTTAACGGGCAAAATTTGGAGGATACATTGGAGTTGGATAGGAAACCGGACGATATTGATGAAAAGGTTTGGAAGAAGATGAATAGAACGGCGTGTGGTGTGATTAGATCTTGTTTGACTAAAGATTTAAAATATAATGTGATCAATAATACTTTGGCAAAGAAGATTTGGGAGATCTTAAAGAGCAATTATTTAACCAAGAGTGTGGAAAATTGCATGCATTTGAAGAGGAGGCTTTACAGCTTCCAATTAAAGAAAGGAACCTCCATTGGTGATCACATGAACAACTACACGAAGCTTCTTGCGAATTTGGCGAACGTAGATGTGATGATTGAAGATGATGACAAGGCATTGTTATTATTGAGTTCCTTTCCCGACGAGAAATATGAGACATTCGTCCTTACTCTTATTAATAGGAAAGCATCTATTTCTTAAAGTGAGGTCACCGCTGCACTTGTGAATTATCAACTTCGGAAGAAGGATAAAGAGACTTCAATTGAGCCAGTAGCGGGAGCATTGGTCACAAGAGTAAAGAGTCCAAACTGATGTAGGAGGTTGTAGTCTAGAGGGGCACATCCTATAGTTGGTAGAAATCAATGTGTTTTTTGTAAAGAGGATGGACATTAGAAAGCCAAATGCCCAAAGTTGACAGATCGAGCCGGGAAGAATAAAGGGAAAGCTATTCAAGCTTCAGAGGTGAATGTTGCTGAGGCTAGTAGCGATAATTTAGATTTAGATTCTTCAACTATTCGTGCTCTGCACTACCGTCAGTTTTTGTTACCGACTCTACAGAGTAGATATTGGATTCGGGTGCTTCTTACCATATTTTTCTTAGGAGGGATTGGTTCTCCAGCTTTTAGGAGTTGGAAAGAGGAGATGTCATGCTCATGGGTAATGATCATGAATACCATATTAGTAGTATCGGTACGATTCATATAGGATGTGTGACGGAGTGATTCGGGAGGTTGATGAAGTGAGGTTCGTTCCTTAGTTGAAGAAGAATATTATTTCACTTGGAGTTTTGGAGGCAACAGGCTATAGGGCGACCTTAGAGGATGCATCTCTAAAGGTTACATTTGAGTCCATGATTGTGATGAAGGGCGTCAGAAGGAAGAATTTGTATAATTTGATTGGAAGCATAGTGATTAGTAGAGAGCTGATGACTTCTTTGGATTTGGCTAGACTGTGGCGTTTGTTAAGGCTGCGTTATTTGATTAATTGTGTCGTGCATGGATTGTTGAGGAGTGTTTTGACCTACAGATTAATGTCCTATGAGCACATTGGTATGAGCAAGGAGACTCAGGTGGTGTTTGACACTTCTATTCACCGAGCGAGGGGTCTTCTAGGTGGTGTTCATTCAGGCATTTGGGGGCCTTTCAAGGAGGCATCATTGAAAGGTAATAGGTATTTGGTTTCCTATATTGGGGACTATTCTAAGCATTTGTGGGTTGTAACCAAGTCCCATTGATATGAAGTCCTAGTAGTCAACAACAGGTGGAGGAAGTGTATTAGCGAAAAGGTAACACGATGTTTTGTTTTTGGCAGGTGTTGTTTTCTGTATTTGTGTCGAGCTCATGGTAGTTTGAGACACTTCATTAGAGAGGAAATATTAGGGCGACTAGATGAGATGATAGTTTTGATAGGTCGTTCCTTACTGGATGAGGATCGTCGTTTGATGTCGAGCATTAGTTTTGGTATTCGGGCTTCGACATATTTGGGTTATCTTAGTCATAGGTTACCGATTGTTGCGTTTAGAGATTTTAGATCTAGTGGAGCTGCTTCAGATATTGGGTTGTTTCGGATGTTTGGTCACCCAACATATCTTCATATCGAGGATATGAGATTTGATCCGAATACACATTTGGGATTCAGAGGCATGTTTGATTATCAGGTATTAGCTTCTGATTTTGTTATGAACAGGTATGTTACATTTGTCTCTCGGCAGGTGGAGAGTGTGGATCAGATCGTTAGGATATCACAGCGGGTGGAGGGTGATACTACTCTATATTGGGTGGAGATTACTCCACATACTCTAGATCATACTGCATCGTTTGAGATTCTAGCTGAGATGATACAGTTTGGGGATCATGTTGATTTGGATACAGATGAGTTGGTTGATTCGAGTGCAGCTGGTGGACATTGTTTGGATTTGGATATGGTCGTTGGTTCACCTCAGGTGGAGGTGTTTGGTTCATCTCACTTTGGGGCCATTGGGAGTGCTATCAGCCGCAGATTTGTTGGTGATGTTAGAGAAGGGTTGAGAACTCTTCTAGTTGATTGAGGGCCTTTAGAGGCCATTTGAGGAACTACGTGAAAGCTTGATTCCTTATGCAAGAGGATACGTAGGCAGTCATTTTGTGATGTAACTGGTTTGGTGAGTTGATACCGATGTTTCAAGAGTGATCACATTCTCATTTGGGTCTTAATTTGTTCTGGATTGAGTCCATTGTCGTGGATTTGTTCTACTTTGTACTGAACATAACAAGTGAGATGTTTGATTAGTATTGGTGTCGGCTTAGTTTTGGAAAAACTTTACCGATGTGGAGAATTGCAGATTTGGCTAAGGAATTGGTTTAGAACAGGTTTTGGAAGCAGGAATTGGTTTTTGGCGGTGTGCGGTCGACCACGGTGCAAGGTCGGTTGACCGTATTCGTGCACGAACCCTAGGCTTAATTCAGGTCTTGGTACAGTCGACCATCACGGTCGACCGCCAGACCCTGTAATCCAAACCTGAGAGTCTGGAGTTGGGTACGATCTATTGTCACGGTCGACCGCTGAAGCCTGCAGTTATTTTTTGGGCTCTGTCATTTGTCGCGGTCGACCGTGTATCGGGTCAGACCCAAATTTACAGTTTCTTATTTTGAATTGGTTTGGTGTTTGGTATAAATACCACCACATTTTAGGGTTTCTGGGGATTGTTTAGGGGATATTTAGAGCACTAGAAAAGAGGTATTTTCTAGAGCTATTGGTTAGGGTTTTGTTTGAGAGATTAAGAGCTTTGTTGGTGAGATTAATTGGTGAGTTTGAGTGAGTTGTAATCTTAGTTTGTACTCTTCTTCTCTATTAGTGAAAACTCCATCCGCTTCTTGCCCCTTGGACGTAGGTAACTTGCCGAATCACGTAAAATTCGTTTGTTTGTATTTGTGCCGTTATTTTGGTTTGTTTGGCTTTCTCTCTCGGCGTTTGTTTTGGTTCCTCGAAGCACAACAATTGGCTTCCGCGCACAACAAGAACATGTAAATTATTAAAATAAAACATGCACAATTCATTTAAATGAGTGTGTTATCCTAAGCAAGAGCCATCTAATCGATGCAACATCAATCTAAGGTTTTAAAACATATATCTTGATATATAAATTTGTATTGAGAGGGTTCTACTAAAATTAAAAAAAAAAGGGATAATTTTTTCTAGGCCCCAAAATATAAAAGGGGATGTGACTAGGCCCCCCTTTTTTTTGGTGACCAAGCCCCCAATACAACATCCACTTGTGTTTCAGCCCCTATTTAGCTTTGCAACACAACACAGTGATAAACATTTGTTCAAAACCCAAAACTTCCCTTAACCCATTTCGTTTCTTCTTCTTCTTTCTTCTTCTTCTTCTTCTTCTTCACTTCTTTAGCCTCTTAGTTTTGGGGCTTTTTCTTTGTTTCTTTCTTTCTTCTTCTTCGCTTCTTTAGCCTCCCTCTGCCACCCTCTACCGCCTCCCTCACATCTTCAGCAAGGTCCTCGAGCTCCTGTTCCCCTCCAACACTGACGTGGAGGTTGACGAGGGCCCCTGTCGCATTCAAATTCACCATCGTCACCATCGATGATCTCGACAAAGGTGTTAGGGCCCGCGCGATTGAAATCTACCCAGGGGTTTTGTAACAACCGTAAATTTTTGATATGCATTTAAACAATTTTTCTAGTATTTAAAATATTATTATATTATATTTTATTAATACTTTTCCTAATTTCTAGAATTTTCTGAGTTTTCAAAATAAATAAATAATAAAATATATAGTCTTGTATTTTTAATTCTGCTAAATATTAATTTATGGTTTAGTGATTTTTATATATAATCATTTGGTGATTAATATTATTAATGACCTTGTTATTATTAATGTAAACTTGAGTATAGTACAGTAGTATATAAATATTAATAAAAAGATTTTTGGTTGATTATTAATTATTAATATAATTCAGAATATTATGTGGAATTTTCGAATTTTCCCTCTCTTATTTTTCTCATTTGAATTTGAATTCCTTCCAAATTTATCCCCAATCAATTCAAATCATATCACATAATACACCTTCCTTTTTTTTATTCCCATATTTCTCTCACATCCTTTTCTCTCTCCCCTTCCATAAAATAATTCTTTCTTTATTATTTCTCAATCAATCCCCTAATCACTCCCCATCTTTTGAATTCTTTCCAAACCAACACCCAAATCAGTGCATATCCCTCTCTCTCTCCCCTTCCATAAAATAAACAATTCCTTCTTTTTCTCTCCCGTACACTCTCTCTCTCCATCAGTTCACAAAAAAAAAGAAAAAGAAAACTATCTTTTTCTTCTTCTTCTTCCTCCCAACACCGAACCCAAGCCACCCGACGACCCGCGCCGACCGCCCTCACCTCCCCGCTCCGACGAACTCGACCGCCGCCTGCCCCAAAAAAAGAAAAAGAAAACTATCTTTTTCTTCTTCTTCTTCCTCCCAACACCGAACCCAAGCCACCCGACGACCCGCGCCGACCGCCCTCACCTCCCCGCTCCCCTCCGTCGAGCCGCTGTTCGCCGCTGCACCCGAGCTCTGACCGCCGGCCGGCCAGACCCGCGTCGCCCCGTCGCCGTTCAGCCGTCGAGTCGCCGCCGTTAGCCGAGTCGCCGAACCCCGCTTCTCACGTCGGATCCGATCTGCATCGAGGCAAGATCCCGCTCTCCTGTTTCGTAGTTTGATTATTTACATTTTTTTTATGAATTATTTGCATATAGTTTAATTGTGTCGTATTTATCTGCGTGGGTTGTTTGGTGAACAATATTGATTTACATAATGGATATGTGATAAATGATATTTTCAGAATAATTATAAGGAATTAAAAGAATTTAGTTCGGCAAAAGAATCATTTTTAGATAATTATAATAATTTAAAAGAATTTATTTTGGAAAATGAATTAGTTTAGATTAATTGCTAAGCAAAATAATTTAAATGAATTAATTTAGAAAGATTATTTTCTGATTATGTAGATGTTGTTTATGATTTATAATTCTTATTTTGATTATCTGATATGCTATGATATTATTGCACATGATTTGTTGCATTTGTCTGTGTTGACTGGTCGTGGTGGTGGAGAAGCTCAGAGGTGGGTGGGTGACAGGCTCAGTTCGGCGGCGGAGGGTGCCTGCAGGCGGAGGAGGGGGGCGTAGGCGCGGCTGGGATTCTTGTGTGAGTTCGCTGACGGCGCTTGACGCGGCGGAGGTTGAGCGAGGAAGACAGCGCAGGTTGGGGCGGAGTTCGTGAGGGTGAAGGACGGCGGGGAGGCTGGGCGTTGGGTTGCTGGCGGTCGGCGGCGAATGCGGGAGGCCTAAGGGCGGAGCGGGTTCTGGCGGGTGAGCGGGCCGAGGCGGGAGGTCGGGGAATGTGGGGGCGAGCGACGCGGTCGACGGCGCGTTTCGAGTGCCGACGCGGTGGTTGGAGATCGTGTGCCGGGATGGAGAGAGAGAGAGGAGGATGGCGTCTTCTGGTGGCGGCTTGAAAGATGAATCAGTGAGGAAAACGAAAAACATATACATATATATTATATAAATTGTAATTAGCGGTTGGGATTAAAATAATTAAAAAAATACTTTTGAGACCAAAAATTTAACTTAATTACATAATAATTATCTACATTAATAAACAAACTTGTACATGTTTGAGCTAATACAAAATTGGATAACGCAAATAGTTTTGAAAAATACCATATTGTATAATTAAAGTGGTGGTTGCTCGTCATATCCACCATAGCCCTCTCTCCTCCTCGCTGATATCTCGCGCCTCCAGTCCTCAGATCCGACGTCGACCGCCAACTCCGTCGACTCCCCGATCTTCCGAGCTCACTGCCTTCCTCCTTGGGCTCAGTCGAGCTCGTCGTTGCGCCGCCACTGACGCCGCTAGCCACACTCGCAGCCGACTCGTCGTAGATTTAGGAGATGAGCAGCCTCAGTTCGGGATAGTGCAGGAGCCAGAGGATTCTCAGTAGGAGTGCCTTGCAGGTGAAGTAGAAGAATAAGCTGAAGCTCAGTAGTTTTCCTCTGTAGTAGCTGATGAACATTAAAACCTTTTTACCGTACTTTTCTTTAGTTGATGATGGACTTAGTATTTTAACAGTATTTTCTTTATGGACTATGTATTTCTTATTTCCTAGTTGAACCGTTTTTGTAATAAGGGCGTGTTTGACCCATATTTTTATGTCTGGGATGATTTACCATTGATGATTATTTTATCTCAATCTAATACGTCGCGGGCTTGTTCACGTCCCGATTCCCCTGTATTTTGGGAAACGAGGCGTGACAGGTTTTTTTGGTGGCCCATGCAGGTCACGGTCCCGAGTCATCACCATATTTCTTCTCAATCTAATACGTCGCGGGCTTGTTCACGTTCCGGTTCCCGTGTATTTTGGGAAGCGGGGCGTGACAGGTTTTAGTGGTGGCCCATGCAGGTCACGGTCCCGAGTTTCTACTAGTAAGAATATGGTAGTCAATTTAGATACATATCATATTTCATCCGTAAGACTACAATTAAGTTCTTATATTATTATTTTAGACTACAATTAATTTCTTATACTATTATTTTAATAACTATGTTTTAGTTCCTATTTTCCAAATATATTATTTGATTTTAACCTTAATTTACCTTTTGATCCTCGTTCCTTCAGAATCATGGTGGGTACTCGTAGTAACGATAACCCGTCTAGTAGCAGTGCCCCACAGCCCGAAGTGGATCCAAACCAACTTCTGGCAATGATTCAGGGATTGGTTACCAATCAGCAGCACTTGGCGGGACAGCTTCACAGGGAGCCGCAGCACCAACCTCCCCCTCGTCCAGAGTCTAGCGTTAGGGAGTTCCGGTATATGCGGCCCCCTTCTTTCTCTGGTGCTGAAGGACCCTTAGCAGCAGAAGAGTTCTTGAAGGTCACCGAGACTATTCTCACGGTGACCCGTATTGCCCCTGCTGAATGGGTGGACCTCATGGATATTCAGCTCACCGACACCGCTCGGATTTGGTGGACTGCAGAGAAAGCTCATTTGGAGAGACCGATTTCGTGGGATACCTTCACAGACCGCTTCAACAGGAAGTACTTCCCTCAGTCAGCACGGGACGAGCTTTTGCGTAGATTTGTGGAGCTCAAGCAAGGAGGGCGAACAGTTGATGAGTACGAGGCCGAGTTTTCTTCTTTGAGCCGATACGCTCCACACTTGGTTACAGACCCGACGATCAGGAGGCATCAGTTTTAGAAGGGCCTGGATAAGTATATCAGGTTTGCTCTAGCTGGTAGAGCACTTGCGACCCACGACGCCGTGTTGGATGCAGCACGCGAGATCGAGAGCGTTCAGAAGGATCCTGAAGACTCTCACGTGATTCATAGCAGGACACAAACGGCTCCAGTCCGGAATATCGAGCGTTCACCTTCGAGGCAGCAGCAGAATCCACAGCGATAGCAGTTTTCTCATCGCCAGCCACTTCCTCCTATGCATCCCTATCAGCGTCCTGGAGTGCAGACTCGCAACCAGCCATCTGTGCGGTGTTCCTTTTGTAACTACACTGGACATACTCAGCATGAATGCCGCAAGCTTCTTAATCTGTGCTACATCTGTGGGTCCCCCGACCATGTCAGCCAGGACTGCCCGCAGCGACAGCAAGCTCGCTTGCCCCCACCTCCAGTTCGACCAGCTCTTCCAGCTCCACCTCGATCAGACTCAGCAGCTCCAGCTCAGCACAGACCCCACCCTCGAGCAGGCCCTCTTCCACCACAGCAGCAGGTATATCAGGAAGCACACATGCACCAACCTCGGCGACCTCCAGTTCGACCAGCTCTTCCAGCTCCACCTCGATCAGACTCAGCAGCTCCAGCTCAGCACAGACCCTACCCTCGAGCAGGCCCTCTTTCACCACAGCAGCAGGTATATCAGGAAGCACACATGCACCAACCTCGGCGACAGATGTTCACGATGTCAGCTGTGGAAGCTAAGGCAAACAACCAAGTTATCACCGGTGAGAATAATTCATTCTTAGTTTTATTTGCATGTGAACTTACTTATTTCGCATTGCATTATGATAATATGATAGGATTTATTTATGAGTGCTAGTTTAGATGTATTTTCCTTCAACACTAGATAAGGTTCTTGTTTCTTCCGTTATTGCCTTATCATCCCTTGACTCTGGAACTTCACATTATTTCTTGTCTCGTCGATTTGCGAGTATCCACTCTCGTTCCATATCTTTGTTCTTGTGTTCTTTTAATTCCGAGGACGGAATTTGTTTTAAGGGGGGAAGGATGTAACAGCCGTAAATTTTTGATATGCATTTAAACAATTTTTCTAGTATTTAAAATATTATTATATTATATTTTATTAATACTTTTCCTAATTTTTGGAATTTTCTGAGTTTTCAAAATAAATAAATAATAAAATATATAGTCTTGTATTTTTAATTCTGCTAAATATTAATTTACGGTTTAGTGATTTTTATATATAATGTAATGGTGATTAATATTATTAATGACCTTATTATTATTGATGTAAACTTGAGCATAGTATAGTAGTATATAAATATTAATAAAAAGATTTTTGGTTAATTATTAATTAATAATATAATTCAAAATATTATGTGGAAATTTTTGAATTTTTCCCTCTCTTATTTTTCTCATTTGAATTTGAATTCCTACCAATTTTTCCCCAATCAATTCAAATCATTCCCCATAATACACATTCCTTTTTTACCCCATATCTCTCACATCATTCTCTCTCTCCCCTTCCATAAAATAAACTTTCTTTTTCTTTTCACCGTACACCCCCCATCTTCAACAGTTCACTCAAAAGAAGAAAACTCATTTCTTTCTTCTTCTTCTTCCTCCCAGCACCAAAGCCCTCCGACCACCCAACCCAACCGCCCACCACCTCTCTCTCCATCTCCGTCCAACCTCGCCCGCGCTCGAACTCAAGCCGCCG
>NC_033800.1:15434117-15436166 GCF_001876935.1 Asparagus officinalis
TAACAACCCTCAACCCCTCCGACAGCCTCGACGTCGACAACACCCCACCCCACTACTCAGATCCGCGCCCCCACGACCGACTCGTTGTAGGCAAGATCCCGCATCACCTCATTACCATTACAATTTCTATATATGTTATTTATTATATATGTTGTTTAGATTATGATATTATGCGTGGGATGATGATGAATGTTGTTAAGTAATATTGTGGTAGATTACTTGTGAAATGATGAATATAAAATGATAAGCTTGCATTTTGAAAGTTAGATAAATTTTAAGAGATGTTATCGAAAAAGAAAATTAGAATAATTAAAAAGAAAAATAAAACAGTTACTGTTCATATGGAATAATATATAATATATAATAATATATTTAAAAGGTTATTTTTGAATAATTTATGAGAAATAAATTAAAAGGATTTATTTTGGAATTAATAAATTTATGAGCATTTCGATATTTCATGTATATTTATTTAATAGATGTAGTTTCATCTTGTACTGTTATTAGTAATTGTTCACGATTCTTGTTCATGATCCACGACACTGTTAATTAGTATTTATTGCATTTATCATTCTTTATTCCACGACACTGTTAATTAGTATTTATTGCATTTATCATTCTTTATTATAATTGAGAATAGTTAGGAGTTTATGACTATAGTGATCTGTGTGACATGAATAATTGAGAATAGTTAGGAGTTTATGACTATAGTGATCTGTGTGACATGAATAAGATTTAGAGGCTTGTACGTTGTTGGCTTAGAAAATAAGAAGAGCCAGGATGAGAAATCTTGGTACATGTGATTAGACGTGATTGTTTATGTATCCTCTAGGGTTGCTCCAGTGAACCGATACGCACTGGGTTAGTCTGTTGGGCCAGTGAACCGATACACACTGGGTTAGTTTGTTAGGCCAGTGAACCGATACGCGTTGGGTTAGTCTGTTGGGCCAGTGAACCGATACGCACTGGGTTAGTCTGTTGGGCCAGTGAACCGATACGCACTGGGTTAGTCTGTTGGGTCAGTGAACCGATACGCATTGGGGTTAGACGGTTGGACCAGTGACTTGTTATGGAATGACTAGTTACATGAATTGTTATTTGGATGAGTTTGGATCCTTGTGAGATATAGGCCAGTTATGTTTCTTTCCATACCTAGATCGGGATTAATATTTAATCATCTACAATTTGAGGCATATAGTATATACATGAAGGTTTCCTTGTTTGGATTATTTCGCTCGACGTACTACGTCTCGAGTTGTAGATTTTTAAGTATTAATTTCATCTAGTTGTATGACTTTGATATTTGGATGATTTCTCTAGATTATTAGTTTTCCAGTTCCATGCTTTTATTATTTTTATTACCATTATTGCACGACCGTTCTATTCTTCCTTTTGGGATCTTGCTGTGTGCCATACACCTGACGTACACCTATTTTCTCTAGTGTACGTCAGATTTAGATGACGGACAGGTCCAGTATGGAGATGCCTTGTAGCCGGAGTGTATTCCAGATGGAGCAGAAGAGCAAGCGGGAGCTTAGACATTTTTTTCTGTAGTTGTTGAGGGATATTAGATTATTTATGCAGTATTTCTCTTTTAGTATTTTGAGAGATTTAGTTCTTTTTATAGTACTTTCCTTTTATTATGGACTATGTATTTCTCATTTCCTAGTTGAACCCTTGTTGTAATAAGGGTATGTTTGACCCATATTTTATGTCTGGGATGATTTACCATTGATGATATGTCTATTTTTATTCTGGGTTGTCTTTATATTCTTGCTATGTGTGATCGGGGACCTGTGACTTCGTATTGTACTTATTTCCAGACGCTTAGCGTATTGGATTGAGAAGAAAAGAAAAGAGAAAAAAAGTAGAGTATATTTCATCTCAATCTAATACGTCGTGGGCTTGTTCACGTCCCGATTCCCGTGTATTTTGGGAAACGGGGCGTGACAGGTTTTTTTGGTGGCCCATGCAGGTCATGGTCCCGAGTCATCACCAGTAAGAATATGGTAGACAATTTAGATACATATCATATTTCATCCGTAAGAC
>NC_033800.1:15437166-15438086 GCF_001876935.1 Asparagus officinalis
AGGTGGCCAGTGAGTGCACGGGCCAGTCATTTTGCCGATTTAGTGGCCAATGGCTATTCCGGTAGCTTATTGCTACGTCATCAATGGTTCACCAATTTGCTTCATGCGCTTATCGGCGTCGGATAATCTTCTTTGATTCACACAATGAAGTTCATCGTCTTCTCTTTGTCTCGACCTGCATACGGGGATCCTATAGGTATTTTTAGACGCCTACAAATGTCAGCTTGGAGATTTGAAGTCTGAGGTCACATGCTATGTGATTAATGCCGAAACTTCTTATAACTTCCTATTGGGTCGACCTTGGATCCATAGGAATGTTATAGTTCCTTCCACCCTCCATTAGTGTCTGAAATATGTTGGCACTAATAATGAGGTTAAGACGGTGGTCACGAATAAGCAACCGTTTAAGGGGTTGGAAAATTACTTTACTTATTCCCTTCTTTACGGTGCTGAATCCGATACTGAACCATCGGTCCAAGGCACGGACAACGGAGAAGAAGCTGATACCGAAACCAGGCTCGATTATGACGAAGGTCTTGTATTCAATGACATTGAACCTCTTATAATCGATGTTGATGGTGGCGAATCATCAGACAAAAGTTGTAACTAGCAACTTGCCAGTCATGCAATAAATAACGATTTAGAGTACTCGCTTTATCTTACTAATGTAATGCAGGAACTATATGATATCCCTAACATACACATGCTGCTTCGGTCGTCTTGCATGATAAAAAAAACACATCCAGGACTCCTTCGGAACAACCTTTGTCCTACTTGTAAACGTAGGGGGTGGAAAAGGAATAATCTTTGATAAAGAGGAGTCATCCCCGCCCTCCGATCTCTTCTTGGAAATCAATGTTCGCGGGGAAAATGGTTTTCTTCTTCATTGAAATAATTGTCATCTTGGGTTACAAAAGATC
>NC_033800.1:15439086-15457343 GCF_001876935.1 Asparagus officinalis
CATCTTGTTTGTGGAGGAGTCTCTTTTTCAAGGATCATGCGAGCCACATGCTTTGACCACTAGTGCTTTCTTCGACTTTGGTGGTTCGAGCGTATGTTGGGGGCCAGGGCTGTTAATCTTCCTGAGAAGACCAGATAGTGAGCCCCCGAATTTTTTCCCCAATCTCATCCCCGGCATATAAGAGCTCTCTTATGAAGGTGATGATGGTCTGAGGAGCCTGTTCGCGGGAAAAGTTGGTGTTTTCTTCATTATCGATGTCATTGCACTCAGTTAACAACTTTATGCGTTACAAAGAGATCCGGTCTTTTTATAAGATCCGGCTTACAATGAAAATCAAAATAAAACAAAGAAATCAAAATTACAACTTCTCTCTTTTACCGAACAAATCACAAGATCCTGTTATTCGGTCTCTTGCTTCTGTGGGTTGTTTGCCTGCGCCGGGGTTGCTTACCGTGGACCACCGCGTGATCTGGATCCAAGCAGATCTACGACGTATTACGGGTATTATCCCACCAAGGAGATAATAGCCGGGAGGGATCGTTTCACCAAGGAAACGACCGCTCGAATCTCGGGATCTAAGAACCAAGCTTAGATCCGGAGTGTAACGACGTAGATCTGAGGATTAGACTCTCTCGAACTCCTGCCTTTTTCGGTGCGGGTGCTCGCTAAGAATCAAATCCGGGTCTCCAAGTCTTCAAGCCTTCAGATCTCCGAGTTGAGGTGACAATCCGGCAGAGTTTCGGCTCTCTCAAAAGTTTCAGAAGAAGTCCTTCAAATGAACAACCACCCCCCCTATTTATAGCCTCTCTGAACTGTGCCTTTGTGCACAAGAGAGAGAGGGGGGGGGAGTCGGGCCACCTGAGGGTGGCTCGGCTCATGCCGAGCCACCCTGAGGTGGCTCGGCCTTGGCCGAGCCACCCTAGGGTGGCTCGGCCTTAGCCGAGCCACCCTGGGGTGGCTCGGCCACCGAGCCACCCTGGGGTGGCTCGGCTTGGGCCGAGCCACCCCGGGTTGGCTCGGTTTAGGCCGAGTCCCCGGGTGTGTTCCGTTTCGCCGTTTTCCGGTGTTTTCCGTCTTTCAGTTCTTCGTTTGATTCGTCCGGACTTTGATTTGATAGCCCGGGTCTTTATTTGGCAGTATTTCCGCCTCGGTGTTTGAGTACAAATCTATTTTGTCGTTGGACGACTCGTTGACTTTCCGAACTGTTGGATTGGTTCCACAGGCGAACATATGCCGTTGTTTGTGTGCTTTATCGCCTCGTCGCTCGAACATCCGTTGATTTGTCGAACCATCATGCTGAACCATGCTAAGGGACCTATAGGTAATTTTATACGCCTACAGATACCCCCTCCAAAGTGTTTCAGCCTCATTCTTTTATAGAAGAGTCTGGAATGCTTTGGATATGATTGCCCCTACCCTTTGTCAGTGTAACGGGACCTGGAATGACCTTCGTTCTGTATTCCTTCAATCCCTCAGGTCATTCAGTGCTTCGTAGAATGCCTGTATGGGTTCCGGTGCTGCATTTATTGTCTGACCGTTGTTGGAATTTGAACTTGAAGTCGATTCCTGATTTTCCAATCTTTAACTCGTGTTGGTTGGTTCGACGTGCAACTAACGCTCGATTGTCGGTGTTGAATCCTCACTTGTGACACGTTGTCCGACGTCGTGTTATTGAGTTATCCTTAAGAATATTTTTAGAAAAATATTCTCCAGGAACTTCTCAACAACAATAGGAAATAGTTTATACTCGTATACCTTATTGGAGTATTTCCGTGCTCAAAATAAGCTGAACCGGCTTGAAAATGAGCCAAAAAAGGCAGTAATTTGGCTCAAAAAATTTCTTCCGTTCCTTCCGAATGTGTGGGAGAGACAGGAATAAACCAAGGATGGGACCCTTAGTTGATTTGAAGTCGTCTCGACGCTTAATTCAGTCTCTTTTGAACTGATTTGGATTGGTCCGGTTCGGTTCAACTTGGCCCGGTCCGGTTCACCTTGGTCCACATTATAAAAGGGGGTCTCTTTTCCTCTTTTTCTCTCTTTTTCTTCTCCTCTCTAGGGCCGGCCCCCCCTCATCCCTATTTTTGATTTTTCTTTTCCCTCGAGCGTCCTTTCGCCATCCAAACATCGTAGTGGTCTTAGACCTGGTCTTCCTTTGGATCCTTGACTGAGAAATCCTTCAAAAAATCATTTTTTAGAATTCCTCTCAGACCCCTCGAGCACGTGGTGAAAGTTTCCTAAAAGGTCTCATCTTCGTTGGATCTCGAGCCTTTCTTCAGGTAAATCTTCCACAATTTGGATCTTTTTCATGCTCAATTTAATTCATGCATTTGTGGGGTTATATGTGAGGGTTGAGGGTGTGATTTGATGCCTCGAGCTAATCTTTCAGGGGGGTAAAAATGCAATTTTGAGGGGTTTTTATGCAAAAAATTAGGGCTGAAATTATTTTTTGAATCTAACCCTTTGAGTTATTTTGCAGGCCGTCATGTCTCGCGCCTCGAGAGGTCGTTCCCCTGCCATGTCGGTTGATGGCGCGCCTCCCTCTTATGCTGGTGAGCTACTTTTTGCAAATAAACCCTTTTTTCTTATAAATTTGTAAATTGACCCTTTTTTAAACCCCACGTTGTTCTCCTTGGCGAGGCAATCGGGAAGAGCCTTGATTCTCCTTGGTGAGGATCGACGCTTCAAAGATATGTTTTGCTTGGTCAAAACCATATCTCAAAATTAAAGGGGGCGATTTGACACTACATTGCGTTTTATAAGGCAGGGATATGTTGTCGACATACCCTGTTTTGTGATTGCACAATGTGGCCAAATCGTCTCACCCTTTATAAGGCAATGACTCTATCTTAGCTATTTGTAAGATGAGTTCAATTTCCTTTTATAATCGAGACTAACCAGTGTTTAACTGTCTATTTTGCAGTGGGGTACCCTTCTGGATCATTCCCGTCCCACGCAATATATGGACGGCGTGGCGAGCATTATTCGAACTCCAACGATCCTTCCCCTATTCCAGCTACCCCTCAGTTTGCTTCGGACACGTCGACTGAGGTTGCCCAAGTGGTGAGGGAAGGTGGTCATCGAGCTATTCGCCAGCTAATCACAGATGCGCCTTTTGTGAAGGACGCCAGCTCTACTCAGCCTCTTCGAAAGAGCGATTTCCTATTTGGTGATTCTGTCGATGACCCAGAAGCCGTATTCATTGGTGCTGAGCATTGGCTTCACAAGACCGGCAATGGCTTCATATACTTGCCGGAGATTCCTCGGCATCGTTCATTGACTGAGCTCAGATGTCAGGCTGTGACACGGGAGATGTCGTGGCGCTTGACAGAGGATCATATGAGTGTCCATTGCGGCTATATCACTCATTCGGCGGTTCCTGGTTCGTGCAGAAGTCGTGTTACCGGATTGCGTCCTGGTGTATTGGGGCTGGACGAACCACCACGTAACGAGTTCCTTGCTACCGCTTCCACCTTGAGGAATCGTCTCGCTGTTCTGGGACGGGAGATGCCAGCGACACGTCACAGGTTTTACGGTTGGGTCCACTCTTCGGACAAGTCTTGGTGGAGCCGCATGACGACATACGTCTTGAGCCGATGGGGCGAGGAGTTGCATGCTTGCAGTTTGTATGCAGCCGTTCGTGCCACCGTGTATGGCTTGCCTGTCAGTTTGAGACATTTCTGTGCTTTGTTCGAGCTATATAATCCAGACTCGAACACTTTTCTGACCCGGCAGGGGGAGTTAGGCTTGGCTCTTCACGAGATGCACAGGATTTCTGGCTTGTCCATGGGACAGATGCTATACCAGGAGTACTTTCCTTCCAGTCATGAGTTGAGCCAATTAAAAGATCGCATGCCTGACCGTTATGAGACTCTATGGGACCTCACTTGTCATTACCATATTGCTTTGGCACAGTCGGAGCCCTTAGCAAAGAGGACCAAGGTATGTGTGAGTCTGAAACAATTTGCGAACTACTTGTTCAAGAATCTGGAGAGCACTCATGGCGAGGATATTTGTGAGCTGGCCCCATTCACTCCTTCAGAGGTGAACAGTCTACTGAAGAAGATCGGCGCTCAATCTTACACCACCGGCGGTCCTGAGGGTGGCTTTCCTGCGAAGACCAAGTTCAAGTCATTCTTGTGGCACGCTACCGCACCAATTCGACCAATGACACTTCTTGCTGGCTTTCTTGCTATCTGGTTGAAAAAGTGCGTGGTTCCATATCAGTCTGGCGACGCCTTGCCCTTGGAGGTACTTTACCCAGCAGTTCAGCTCGCCTATAAGAAGGAACTCTCACTTCTTCCGGTGATGGTGGCTAATATTCACCGAGGACTTCGACAGCTTTCCAGTGCGTTCACACGGAAGGAGACCGATTTACCAGGTCAGATTCCCACGCTTAAGGTGGAGCTCCCGTACGCTTATCTGATGGCCTGGTTTGTCCTTCATCGCTCGGATATGATGTCGGTGCCGAACGCCACAGACCATTCTGTTCCCCTGCTACAGTTGCTTGAGAATGGCAGGTGGGAGGGCCGCGGATTTTCTGATGTCAGACAGCAGTTGCAGGTCCATAAGTGTTGGGCATTCTCTACTTGTTTTCCGCAGTTCTCCGGTCGATATGGTGAATGCTTGATAGATGATGAGAGGCCTAGAGAGTACCGGACTTATTTAGACATCGGCTGCTTCAACTGGCTAGTGAATATTAGGCCCGGCTATCTGACTTTCCGGGTGAGGGATCAGTGCTTCATCGAACCATATCTACCGTGCCGATTCGCTCGCCAGTTTGGCTATGACCAGCTTTACATTGGGAATCCTCGTCAGCAGCTTCGTACTCATAGTGGTTTGATAGACGGTCTCCGCGCTTGGTTGTGGACCGTGACTGGCTGTACTGGTGTTAGATTTAGTCTCCCGAGTGCTGACCGGCAGTTGAACCTTACTTTCTTGAGCTGCAAATGGTTGTTAGCAGCCAACAAGACTATCCCTGTGAAGCCAATCGCAGAGTTAGAGGCTGAGGCAGCTTCCCAGGTTGATTCCCGCAGGATTCGGGAAAACGCCCGGGCACAGAGGATACGGAACAAGACTCGTCGGATTGACGAAGAGGGACAGAGGACATTCCATTCCACAGACGAGGCTTCAGGCGGGGATCCCGAAGATTACGATGACTTTTCCGAGCGAGGTTTGCACTTCATCTTTTTCTTCTATCTTCCAGAAGTGTTGAAACTGACTATGGTTTGATGTTCCAGAGACCACAGTTGCTCAGGATGAAGATTTCCGTTCTCCTCCCCAGGCGAGACCTTCGATCCCTATTGCTAGGCGGAAGAGATTGGCCCGCAAACCTCGTGTAGCTTCACGAGCATCTGACATGGATCTGGCTGGAGATGACCCTATTAGTGACAGAGGTAACGTCTACTCTTTGAACCATTTTCTTGGTTATTCTGAACATTGACTCATGCTTTTCCATTTCTATATAGGAGTGCGTGGGGAGGATGAGATGAGTCCCGATCCTGTTCCCTTATCTCCCGATGAGTCTGACCCACTACCCCCTGTAGAGAAGTCTACAGGGGTTGCTGACATTAGGGAGGAGATCAGTGTAGGACCAGATTCTGTGAGTCAAGGTACATCTATCACTGACAGCGTATTTCTTTAGATAATACATTAATGAATTTGTGTATCCTCTAACTGTCCTCTACTCCTTGCTCCTTCAGATAATTTGCAGGAGGCGAACCTTGGAAACGAAGAGGCTGATGCACCCGTGAGAGGTAACTCATTTCCATTAGTTGTAGTCTCTTCATTATTCTTTGGCACTTATATTCTTTTATGTCAGATTTCTCCATCGACGATTTTGACGAGGGAAGCCTGTTTGCGGACACTCCTATGATGCACTACATATATAGCTCACCTCAGATTAATGACCAGCTACCTGGAGACATGTTTCCTGAGTCCGCATTTGCTAACAATCCTGAGGATGGTTCCTTTGAAGGTATGTGCCTCCTGCTGAGTTGATTATAGGACTAGTCGACCTTGACTAATGCAGCTATAATGTAACGCCTCTGCGAATTCTGTTTTGAATTTGACAGGAGCTTTTGTTGAGAAAGACCATGTTGAGCCGGCTGTGCGACCAACTCCACCAGTCGATGCAGCTACAGTTGTTACATCTCCATCACCCCCAGTGACTCGAGGGGAAGGAGGTATAATTTAATTAGCTGAGCGATGCCGTTCATTTCCTCATTGAGGCTTTTGACGAACTTCTCTTCTTTGTGTAGGGCTTCCTTCTCAGCTTCATATCCTCGTTAAGGAGTTGTTATCAGGGGATGACCCTGAGAAGATCATCATCAGCGTAGAAGTCCGCTCTTATTTCTCCTCCCTGACTGTTATAATTGGCAAACTCCTCCACGACGGACTTTCTCTTCGCCAATTTAAGCCCTACCTCGATTCCAAGATAAACTTGATTAGGGACATAGGATGTCCGGATCTAGCGACGGCTATGGTTGATGACCTTGATCGCTTAGAGCGTGAGCTTCAGATGTTTCATGAGCTCCGGGATACAGGTGCCTCTTCATTCGTTGCTGCCGAGTTGGATGCTCGCTTACAGACATGGCGCAGTACTCGGATGGTTGCTGAGCTCGAGATTCAGGTGCAGCGGGACCGCATAGATCGAGTTGAGGCTGATTTCGCCACTAGATCTTCTTTCCTCGAGGAGCTTGATTCTCAGATAGATCAGCTCCGACGAGAACTCCGTGAGAAGGAAGACACAAAGATGCAGAATCAGCAAGCAAATGCTGCTTTATCTGATGAGCTGAAGTCCTTGAAGCAGAGACTGGCTGAGACAGAGGAGGATGCTGTGAGGACTTTAGCTGCGAACGAAGAGTCTGTTAGAGCTGAGTTGCAGGAGGAGCTTAGACGCTCTTATGACGAGAAGTTATCTGAATTCAGTCAGCAGATTCTTAGCCATGGGCTTGATGTATGATTTTATTTGCTGAAAACCTTGACATTTGATTCTCTTTAGTGGAATTGGTTTTTATCTTTATCTTTATTATGATTCCTCATCACGTTTGAAATGATTGACCATAATACTCATAGGATTTTTGGCAAACCCCCAGCCTTCAACGGGTTTGATTAGCCTTTACCGACTACCGTTTGAGTCGGGCTAGCATGCGGATTATCGGAATCCGTTCCGCATGTAACGTTGTGCTAAGGGAATGAACTCCCTTAGACTTCGTGCTATGATGTCGAATACATAGACTTCGCCATTGTTACGGGAATAGGCTACCCGGCGACACGTGTTAGGTGTTGACTTTAGGATTTTTGGCTAACCCCCAGCCTTCAACGGGTTTGATTAGCCTTTACCGACTACCGTTTGAGTCGGGCTAGCATGCGGATTATCGGAATCCGTTCCGCATGTAACGTTGTGCTAAGGGAATGAACTCCCTTAGACTTCGTGCTATGATGTCGAATACATAGACTTCGCCATTGTTACGGGAATAGGCTACCCGGCGACACGTGTTAGGTGTTGACTTTAGGATTTTTGGCTAACCCCCAGCCTTCAACGGGTTTGATTAGCCTTTACCGACTACCGTTTGAGTCGGGCTAGCATGCGGATTATCGGAATCCGTTCCGCATGTAACGTTGTGCTAAGGGAATGAACTCCCTTAGACTTCGTGCTATGATGTCGAATACATAGACTTCGCCATTGTTACGGGAATAGGCTACCCGGCAACACGTGTTAGGTGTTGACTTTATCCCTACTTAGGCTTCGGGATAAAATACCCCAGAATCGGACTCTGGTGTCTTTTTGTTCGGAAAAAGACTAAACCGGCGACGCGTGTTAGGCGTCGGCATATCCTTTCTTAGGATTCAGGATGAAATTCCCCATGCGTGTAAGGCATGGATTTTGGTGTTATTAATAACAACCTGCCGCAATGTTGAATATGCGGACGAGTGTTCTTTTTAACGGTTAAGAACTAACCGGCAGCGCAGGTTAAGCGCAGACTTATCCTTGCTTAGGTTTCAGGATAGAATACCCCAGAATCGAACTCTGGTGTCTTTTTGTGCGGAAAAAGACTAAACCGGCAGCGCGTGTTAGGCGCAGACTTATCCCTGCTTAGGATTCGGGATAAACTTCCTAGGATGAATCCTAAATTGATAAATTTCGGAAAAGATCGATGCGGGAAAGGCAGAATTTTATATTCTATTTCCCGGTCTTCTTTTAGGGTGAAGGCGAACCCGAAAACAAGGAAGGAAGAATTTTATATTCTATTCCCTGATCCTGGAAAGGAAGAATTTTATATTCTATTTCCAGCGAGGAAGAAACTAGAAGTGGGGTGTCCACTCCGAGAATCTGGAAAATTTAGATAAACTTGCCTTTTATAGGATGAGTTATCTAAACTGAAAATGGGTTCTTCGTTTATCGAAGTGGAATTTTCAACTCCGGTTATAACCATGAACAAGGTTTAACCAAAGAGAAAAAGGGAAGGAGTTCTTTCGTTTATCGAAAAGGGACTCCGAACTGAAAGTGGACCTCTTGCTCATGGAGAGAATCAAGAGGGCCAGAAAAACATTTTTGGTGGACTCACTGTCAATTGAAATTGATCAGTGAGGGATTTTGGTGGTGACAATGATTTTGGGTTATCCTCTAGAATATTAAGTGTAATATTCTTCAAGGAACTTCCCGGTAAACGAGTTATCCTGAATGTACTAGGGATAGTACTTTTTCAGGAACTTCCCATTTATTGGCATTAATTGCCTGGCGCCCTCTTGAGTAATCAGGCGATATGCGCCGTTTGAATAGACTGTGTCTATTACAAACGGTCCTTCCCATTTGGGTTCGAATTTACCTTTCTTCTTGGAGGTGAGAATTATTGGTCGGCGAGCAGCGAGGACCAGATCTCCTTCCTTGAAGCTTCTCTGTCGGACTCTTTTGTTAAAAGCCCTTGACATCCTGGCTTGGTAAAACTCGATGTGTTGTTGAGCCTCCAAACGCTTTTCATCCAGCCTCTCGAGCTCTTCGAGACGCTTCTGATGTTGTTCTTCGGTCGTCATCTCCGTTGCGAGAGCGATCCGAAGGGAGGGAATTTGAATTTCCAAAGGTAGCACCGCTTCGCATCCATATACTAACGAGTACGGAGTAGCTCCCGTAGGAGTGCGTATGGTGGTGCGATAAGCCCAGAGTGCTTCACCGAGTTTATCGTCCCAGTCTCGTTTATTGGTCTTCACGAGCTTTGACAAGATCTTGATGATCGTCTTGTTAAACGCCTCCGCTAATCCATTCGCGGCGGGATAATAAGGTGTTGATGAAACATCTTCAATTTTGAACTTGTCGCAGAATCTGACGAAGGCATTGCTTATGAACTGTGGACCGTTGTCATGAATGATCCTTCTTGGCACGCCGTGTCGGTAAATGACATGATGCTTGATGAAATTGATGACGTTGTTCGTCTTCACTTCTCTAAGCGGAATCGCTTCAGCCCACTTTGAGAAATAATCTGTGATCGCGAGGATGAACCGATCACCTTTGACTGAAGGGGGAAAAATAGGACCGACTATGTCCATGCCCCAAGTCTCGAACGGCCAAGACGTGGTTGACGTGTGCAACTGCTCTGGCGGTTGATGCATATAATTCGCATGTATCTGGCAAGCGTGGCATTCTCGTGCGTATTCGATTGCGTCACGAACCATCGTTGGCCAGAAATATCCCATCCTCCTGATGCGATCATACAGTTTAGGACCGGGCTGATGCGCACCACATTCTCCTTCGTGTGCTTCCTTAAGAACTTCCTTTGCTTCTCTGTTCGAAAGGCATCGGAGTAAAAGACCGTCGTACCCTCTACGGTATAATGTATGGGTTTCAGTATTATAGAAGAATCTTGGAGCTCTTCGGCGGATTGATTCCTTTTCTTTTACATCCTCTGGCAAGATACCATATTGGACGTAGTCGATGATAGGAAAACGCCAATCTCGGGACTCAGACCCAATTTGAGTTGAATTCACCTCTTTGGCGTTCACGTTTCTATCCTCTTCTTCTTCAATCTCCGTACTGTATATGGGTACGCAGAGTTGATGCGTCCGTACTGTGACTAACAGCTCAGCTTCGGGAGGCTGTGCCAGTGATACTGCTAGTGCCGCCAGTGCGTCTGCATAAGCGTTCTGGAGACGAGGGATGTATTCAATAAAGAATTCTTCGAAAGATTCCGCCATTTTGATGGCTTCCTGGTGGTACGGGATCAGGTCTTGATTCCTGACTTCATACTCACCGCGAACTTGGTTGACTATCAATTGCGAATCTCCAAAAGCTTCGAGATATTCGACCCCCAGCTCTTTGGCGAAACTGAGTCCAATGAGAAGCGCGTTGTATTCGGCAACATTATTGGAGCACGGACTAGTCAACGAATAAGCCCGAGGCATCACGTGCTTTCCAGGGGAGATTAAGACGACTCCAACTCCAGAGGAAACTGTAGGACATCCCGGGGTTATTACTCTATTAACTGCCCTTGAGGCACCATCGAAGTATAATTGCCATACTTGTTGGTGTGATGTGGTGTTAACCTCGTGGGTTTCATCCGGCAAGTCATCATATACTTCTGCCGTATCTGTGGTCGGGTTTGCCGCCAAAAGGTCACAAATCGCCTGTCCTTTTATCGACTTCTGCTGCTTGAAGTGCAAATCGTATTGGGACAAGAGAAGGGCCCACTTCGCTAGTCGCCAATTCATAGAGGCCGGTTGCGTCATAAACACCCGTACTGGATTAACGTTGGAGATAACGTAGATCGTCTGTCCCACTAGGTAATGCCGCATCTTTTGCATCGCAAATACCAATGCAAGGCATTCTTTCTCAATCATCGGATATCGAGACTCAGCGCCTACCAAGGTCCGACTGAGGTAATAAACTGCCTGTTCGTGACCGTTATCATCGTCTTGCGCTAGTAAGGCACTTATCGAGTGGTTCATCGCCTTGAGATAAATCAAGAACGGTTTACCAGATTTCGGTGCAACGAGAACAGGAGGGTTCGCCAGATATGTTTTGATATCTTCGAACGCTTTTTGGCAGGCATCTTTTTAAGACTTGCCACGCAAGTTCTCCACAGCGTCAAATCGTGAGGAGAAGACATCGTTCCAGTGAATCAAGACGTTCGGATCGTCAACGAGAAGCAAACTCGACGCGAGCATTCGAGGGAGGCATCTCATCGTCACCGTGAAGAACCCAGTTTTAAACAAAGGGGAGAATCAAATTCATTCTCCTCTCTTTTGTAATCGGAATCCAAATTGTAATTGATTTTGAGAGGAATACAAGTCAAATTTTTCTTTCATTGTCTTTTTACATCAAATTTCCACCAAACAAAAGATTATCTTTTGTTTGTTGGAAATTTGTAGTAAAAAGACAATGAAAGAAAAATTTGACTTGTATTCCTCTCAAAATCAATTACAATTTGGATTCCGATTACAAAAGAGAGGAGAATGAATTTGATTCTCCCCTTTGTTTAATTCTGGGTTCTTCACGGTGGCGATGAGATGCCTCCCTCGAATGCTCGCGTCGAGTTTGCTTCTCGTTGACGATCCGAACGTCTTGATTCACTGGAACGATGTCTTCTCCTCATGATTTGACGCTGTGGAGAACTTGCGTGGCAAGTTTTGAAATAACTCTTGACGAGTTGATAACTCTGAACGAGTTTTAGAAGAACTCGTAGAGTAAGTTTTGAACTCTGATCGAGTTGATAACTCTGAACGAGTTTGAACTCTTGAAAAAGAGTTGATTTGAACCGAAAGTTCGGTTAATAAGCCAAGGAAGAAGCTCCTGTTGCTGGTCTCCAAAACTCCTTGTTGCTGCAGAACGCGGCAAGATGCTCGATCAAGGATCCCCAAAAAGTCAGCTCCCCCCTCCAAAAAAAAGAGGATCCGAACTCAGTTGAGTTTCCCCCTATTTATAGGGGATTGGTCTAACTGCTCCCCATAAATCTCTCCATGATAGGGTAGTGATCCCCTAAAATCTTAGGGAGAAAACGGTTCTGGAACCGTTCAAATCGTGCTTGAACGAGTTAAACGCTGAAAACAGCGTTCTGGGCTCGAACTGTGCGTTTCTGGACCTGAAACGCACAGTTGAGGCTGAAAACGCACAGCTGGGGCTGAAAACGCACAGTTGAGGCTGAAAACGCACAGCTGGGCCCGTAAACACACAGTTAAGGCTGAAAACGCATAGCTGGAGCTGAAAACACACAGTTGAGGCTGAAAACGCACAGCTGAGGCTGAAAACGCTCAGCTGGGCCCATAAACGCACAGTTGGCCTGTTTCAGGCTAAAAACGCACAGTTGAGCCCATAAACGCACAGTTGGCCTGAAAACGCACAGTTGGCCTGTTTAAAGGCTGAAAACGCACAGTTTGTGCTGTTTTAGAGATGAACTCTGCGTTTTGATGTTGAAAACGCAGAGTTGAGCATGTGCGCTTTGACTCTGTAATGCAGAGGCGAACCTTAGGCGGGCTTGGCGGGCTTCAGGCTAAGTCCAATGTTCTGATGAAGTCCAGTCTTGCAGACGGACGTTTTGACTCTGTAATGCAGAGGCGAAACTTAGGCGGGCTTGGCGAGCTTCAGGCTAAGTCCAATGTTCTGACGAAGTCCGGTCTTGCAGACGGACTTCAGAACATAATTTGCTACGAAGAACAGGTCATAACTTTCAAACCGTACGTCGGAATTGGACGAATTACATATGAAAATCGGCTATCTCGACGAGATGGGGCCATCCAAACCAAGCCGTAGGCTTTGGTTCGCTTCCTCCATTTTGCCAAATTCCTTACGGTTTGAGAGATATCTGCATTGTAATATGAAGAGACCGTCAATTTGTAGTCTCTTTTGCTAGAGCTTTGCACAGATCGTCCTCTTGTAATCTTCGTCTTGGCTCCTTGAAAATATGAGAGTCGTCAGATTGTAACTCCCGATGTTGATTGTGAAGACTGTTGAATTGGGGCTTTCATTAGTTGTTGTGAAGGTCGTCAGATTGTAACCTTCTACGTGAAAGTCCTCAAATTGTAGCCTTCTGGAAGTCGTCAGATTGTAACTTCCATCATCGGTGTTTGATGGGGGATTAACTATCTATTGTGATTTTTAGATAGCCTACATTGACTTATTCCTACCTAGGATTCGGGATAAAATTCCTCATGCTTGTGAAGCATGGATTTTAGAATTGAAGGATGGTGTCTTCTCTTGGGGCAAAGACGAACCCGATACTGAAAAGGAAGAATTTTATATTCTATCTCCAGTTATAAAGGAAACTCAAAGTGGGATTTCCACTTTAAGAATCTGAGAAGGTGAAACTAAGAGTGGGATTTCCACTCCGAGAATCGAAAAGTTTCGGATAATCCTAACTGTCGGAAGGTTTGATTATCGAACTAAAGATGAATTTCTCGTTTATCGAGAGTAAATTGTGGTTTTGGTCCTAACTGTAGGAATGTTTGACCAAGCAGGAGTTTGAGGTGACCCTAACTGTAGGAAGGTTTGATCACTTGATTTGAAAGTGGACCTCTCATTCATGGAAGGAATCGAGAAGAGATTTTGGTTGTGGCCCTAACTGTAGAAAGGTTTGACCGAGTGGGAGGTTTGAGACGATCCTAACTGTAAGAAGGTTTGATCACTCAATTTACGAACATCTCGTTCATGGAAAGAATCGAGAGGGGATTTTAGTTGTGGTCCTAACTGTAGGAAGGTTTGACCACTCGATTCGTGGACCTCTCGTTCATTAGAGGAATCGAGAGGGGACTTTGGTCGTGATCCTAACTGTAGGAAGGTTTGACAGAGTGGACAGTAAGAGTGGGAGTACAAATTACAATGAGAGTGTTGATTCGTACAAATCACTCGAAGGGGGTTCCTGGTGTTAAGTGATAAATACTTAACACGAAGGGGTTTGACAATTGTCAATGATCAGGAGATTAAAATTCTGAGTACTATGTCCGGACTCTAACAATGGGAGTGTTGAGTGTACCGACGTAGTGGGAGTTTGAGTGGGAGTTTCTTATTCATCACCTTCTTGTAGTGACCGGGTTATCCCTAAGAATACACTATATATAATTCTTTCGGGAACTTCCCGTTACATCCACCCCCATCTTCCTTTGTGAAACCAGGTCTAACCTGGTACTTAGTTGGATGACCGGGTTATCCTTAAGAATACCAGGCATGGCACTCTCCGGGAACTTCCCGTGAAAGAAAGGAAACAGTTTAGATTCGTATACCTGTTGGAGTATTAAGAAGCAGTTTATACTCGTATACTCTTCGGAGTGTCAGAAGGAGCAGTTTATACTCTTATACTTATCGGATTCTTCATTCGGCTTAATTTAGCATTATAATGTCAGCTTCAACCAAGGTTTGGATGCTATTTTTGAGAGCAAAGCAAGCCTTGGTAGGATGAAGGACCCTCCTATGGTACGTACGGTACTTTGGATCCAAAGTATTGTCGACTTCCTCCTGATCTGCGATAGGTGATAGCTTGATCTTGTTGTTTTCAAGGAGGGACTCGGAAATGGTTGGAACGTCTTCGTCCTTGAAGGAGTACTCTTTTTGGAGTCTCTGATCCAGAGTCTTTTGCTGTCTTAAGGATTGCTGTTGTGTCATCTGATTAACATCAACAACTGCTGCAGGTACCTTCCCCTTACCACGGGAGACGAAGCTTGAGTTTGGAGGGTTAGCCGTCGGATGGCTTCTTTCAGCTTTCTTCCTTCTAAGGAAGCGTTCGGCCTGCTCTCCGCGCACTTTTAACTCTTTCTAGGTATTGGACGGTGCTACTCCCATAACTTCCAACACATCCAAAGAGAGGTAGTTGTGACAGGTTTGGAGGATAAAGTCCTCTGTGATCGGATCTCGGTAGTTCATCGTCTTATTCCGGAAGCGCTTGACAAAGTGGTTGATCGTCTCGTCGTATTCCTGTTTCTCATCGAAGAGTGTCCTTATTGACACCTCAGAGTCATCATCAAAGAAGTGAGTGAGGAACAAGTTCCCCAGGTCATCCTAGTTGTTGATGCTTCCAGGCTTGAGACGGCGGTACCAATCGAAGGTGGGCCCGTGAAGGGTGCTAACTAATGACCGAACCATCAATGCTTTATTACCGAAAATTATGCCCAAGTGGGACTTGAAGTAGATCAGGTACTGAGTGGGTGAACCCTTCCCGTCAAACGACGTGAAGTTAATCAGGTTGAACTTCGCCGGATACGAGATCGACTCCCACTCTCTTGGGTAAGGACACGGACGTGAAGTTAATCAGGTTGAACTTCGCCGGATACGAGATCGACTCCCACTCTCTTGGGTAAGGACACGGAATACCGGTCTTCTTCACCTCTCGATGCCGGATACGAGATCGACTCCCACTCTCTTGGGTAAGGACACGGAATACCGGTCTTCTTCACCTCTCGATCAGACATCAGAACGTTAATTTTAGTCTCGAGATCTTTGATCTTCTCATCCTCGTTTGTATCATGCTTTGGATGATTTCTAAGAGGAGCAATGTGGCCACCCCCAGAATTGTTATCTTCGGTGGGACCACCCCCAGCGTCGTTACCTTTAGTGGGGCTACCCCTAACGTTTTGATCAACGGAAGGGTTATCTGCATCAAGGTTTTCATCCATGTCTGAATCGTCACCTATCCGGTAAGCATTATTGTGATGACTAGATTCACCAATTTGATTAGACAAGGCCCGAATCTATTGGTCATGCTCTTCCCTCATCCGCTGCATAGTCATTTCCATTTTAATTTTGAATGCTTCTTTCTGCTTGGCTAGAGCATCCTCGAGAATTTTTGCAATTTGCTCGGTATTGATCATAAACACTTCCCGAGCTTGTCCTACGATAGACATTGTGTCATCGGAGGCGATTACAGAACAAGAGTCCGAGAGTTCATCATCAGAATGGGTTCCTTCATGGATTCTCGAGTAATCGTTATGTCCGATGGTTTCTAGTTAGAGTCGAGACATTAGTTGGGCTATTCCCAAATTGACTCTTCTTCTTGGAGAAAAGTCGGGACTAGAACCGCTTGAAACAATCAGAGATTTTCCCTTATTGACCATATTAATGGTAACTTCTGGGAGTTCGTCGTCTCGAACGACCGATCTTTTTTTATGGAAATGCCTTGATTTGGGCTTCAACGCTTCAGTGGCAAGCTTCTTTAATATTGAGACCCTCTGTGGAACGGTCTTGGGACAGGAACATTCTGACAATATTGTTTTGATAATCTTAGCACACGGGCAATGAGAGTCCGTTTCTCGGGTACTCCTCTTTCGAGATCTGTTCGTATCCCCAGCCCGATAGTACAACTCATTGGCATAATTATCGGAGCAACCTATCGTGTGTTGGTACGACATTCCAGGTATAACATCATCGCCATGAGACGAAAATATTTCCTTCTGGGGGTTCGACGTCTTGTTAGTGCTCTCAAGAATCGCACGTTTTGAGCTACGCATTCGTGAGCGTGGGACCTCAACGGGCTCTCGGACTTCGACACACAGTCTGAGGTGGTCAGTTATGGGAGTTTCCTCTTTACGAGAAGGCTCAGACTTGTTGTAAGGGTGAGTGTGACCCCCAGCTCGATGAGTTGCTTGGGGTTCAGTCACCAGACCCAAGCGCTCTTTGATCGAAACTTTGCCTCGATCCTTATGCAAAGAACCCAAATGATCCACCATTGCTTTCTTGCCTCTGGATGAGTTCACACTGCTACGTAGCTTCACTGGAAGTATCGGATCAATCAGCGTAGCGGTGAAACTCGACGGAATTAGAAAAACGGGTGCAGAATGTCTCCTGTCTTGGCCCTGGTGCGGGTCAGACATTGGCGACCTAGGGCTGTAGACTTGAGTGACCCGTGACTGGGCGGGTCAGACTTGAGTGACCCGTGGTTGGGCGGGTCACCTGGGTGTTTCCTGCATTTTTTGATCTTTTCGGCCGCCGTCTTAGACTTTGGCCTCCATACTTTGTGCAGTCTTGGTGGCTTCTTTTCCACTTCTTCCTTCTATAATTTTTTGGCTTCTTGCATAAGGATTCTTACATGCACAAGCAATGTGCGATGTTTCTGAATTCGCTCCTGAAGAGTCAAGCAGGTCCTTTTGACGCGGGCCCATTCATTCTTCGCTGGTTCAGAGGAGGAGGGGTTGTTCGCCCGCTATTGTGGTGGTTGGCGCCTTTTGAACTTCAGATCTATTCATAGCGAATCCCGTCAACTGTCTCCAAAGCCTTAGCAAGTTGGCGCGCAAGTCGTCGTTGCCTTTGGCGTGCCCTCTTTGATAGAGTTAGCGCGCCTTCAGCAATTGACTCCTTGATGGAGGAAGGGTCCAGATCTGTAGATCCGGCCTCGTTAGAGGCCGAAGGGGCGTTGCAAGGCATGATTACAGCAGCAATGGGGGCGTTGATCTTCCTGCGCTTGTGAGAAGCAAGGATCTGGAGGAGGACGACGACATATATTCCTCGAACTTGGCCTGGTTGAACTTGTACTCAACCTCTACGTCAACCGGGATCCAGATCCGAGGTTGCGACACATCAGCCTTCGCAGAAAGGCTATTGGCTCCCACTATAGTCGCCAGTTTGTTTTTGTCGAAAGTAGTTTTCATTATCGAGTTCATTACAACTTTGATCATTTACAATAAATTCAAATAACAAAAATAAAGATTACAACTTTCTAGAAAATAAACACAAGAACTGTTTATCAACTCTTGCTTACGTGGGGTCTTCGCCTGTGTCAGGGATGTTGATATCCGTGGATTGCCGCGGATTAGATCTGGTTGTCAAAAAATTGACGGAGCTCCTACTTCACCAAGGAAGTATTCGCTTGAAGCACTGAAATCGACCAAGCGAAATCAGTAACTCTTCTCGAGATTAAGACCAAGCCTAATCTCAAGGAACGGACGTGGGGAAATACAGGTTCAGATCCTTCGAAAGCCTTCCTCTTTATGCTGAAGTTCACCGGGATCTGACCTACCTTCGCTATAAATTCGTGCTCCTTTGACTCCTCAATCCAGCAGCACCTCACCCTCTTGATAAAATTTTGCCCCCTCAGAATGGAGGCCCTGGGCTTATATTTATAGGGCACCAAATAGGGGTATTTAGATAAGAATGGATGATTTGACCCTATCTTCTATTAATAACGGCCTAACCATGTTCGTGGATGATATCCAATCAGTTGAGACACTCTAAAACAAACATATCCTGAGAAAATAGCAAAAGAACCGTTAAAAATGCGTTTGAGGATCGAAACTGCACGACACGCGCTACTGATCTGCAGGGGGCGTGGGTCAGCCGTAGCTGACCC
>NC_033800.1:15457782-15503632 GCF_001876935.1 Asparagus officinalis
CCACCGATGTCCGTGTTGAGATCCCACCATCCAGCAGCCCTACACCGTTGATGTCGATTTGTTCAACGCACCGAGGCAAGATCTCGCCTCTCCTTTTTATCGTTTTGATATTTACATTATATATGTGTAGATGAGTTGTATTATAATTAATTGCGTGGGTTGTTGGTGAATACTGTTGATTTAAATCATAGATGTGCGATAAGTAGTATTTTCGGAATAGTTATCATAAATTAAAAGAATTTACTTGGTAACATAATTATTTTAATGTATATTTTTTTTAAAAGAATTTATTTCCAGGAAAAAGAATTATTTTAGAATATTATTTTAAAATGATAAGTTAGGTGTTAAAATTAGAATTTACGTAATATTATAGAAAGAGAAATTAATTAAAGGTAATTTATAAAATAGGAAAATATTACTTTTCATGAATTAATAGATATATATATATATATATTACGTAAATATTTTATTTTAAATTAGTTTTGGAAAAAGAATATTTATTAATTAAGAACATGTAACTGATAGTCGTAGTCATGTGTAAAACAACATCGGTTTCCCGTTTTCTCTTACTACATTATTATATTAGAGAATACTTAAGTACAGATAACTTGCATGAGAAGTTTGGACATCCCAGTAGCAAGATAATAATGAAGTTCCCTTATGCATGCATTTATTCTGTGGTAGATTGTTCATGCATTTTATGTGTCATTATAGCTCTTATCCATGCTTCATAAATTTGTTTAATCATGTTCAACATGCCATGTTATTATTACTATCTCTTGTTGTGATTGAGAACATTAGTAGTTCATGACTTAGTGGCCTCGTGCGTCATGAACAGACCTAGTGACATGTGTGGGTGTGCTGACTGAATTTAGGTGGTGAACCAGAGTTTTAAGTTGACTTAGAAATACAAGAGATGTTGGGGTGGGGAAGTCTCTGTTCATGTATCCGGATGTGGCTGTTGATGTATCTTCCAGGCCCACACCAGTGAGTTTGTGTAGCATTGGGGCTGGTTTGTTGGGTCAAAGTGAATTTGTGTAGTCACTTTGGTCCGTGACCTGTTTTGTCACCTGAGCTTTGCCTGAGTTCGGACCAGGCCGAGATCGGATTGTGTGTAGTCCTCTGATCGAGTTTGTGTAGCGGGATTGGATGCACGTAAGGGATTTATGAACAGTCAATTATCCGATAATATGAGCGTTGACTCTATGTGAGATGTGATACATGACCTTAATTCTTGGCTAAGTATGATTCTTGTGAGAAGTAGGCTAGTCATATTTCTCTTCATACATAGATCGGGATTAGTATTTAATTATCTACAATTCGATACATATGATATATACATGAGGGTTTCCTTGTTTGGATTGTTTCACTCGACATACTATGTCTCTTGTTATAGATTTTTAAGTATTAAATCTATCTAGTTGTATGACCTTGTTACTCTGATGTTTATGGATTCTCTGATTGTTATATTTTAGTAGTGGATTGTATGTTGGTTTGGTTATATTCCCAGTTGCATGTTTCTTTTATTGCATCGGTTTTTACATTGGTCATACGACCGTTTTATTTTTCCATGTGGGATCTTGTCATGTGTCATGCACACTGACGTACACCTGTTTTCTCTGGTGTATGTCACACTTAGGGGACGGACAGGTCTAGTTTGACGATGTAGCAGAGCTGGCGTATGCCCAACTGGAGTGCCTTCCCGGGGGAGTAGAAGAACTAGCTAAAGTGTAGTGGATTTCTTCTGTAGTAGTTGTGAAACATTAGAACTCTTTTACCGTACTTTTCTTTGGTTGATGATGGACTTAGCATTTTAGCAATACTTTCTTTTTATGAACTATGTACTTTGATATTCCTAGTTGGACCATTTTTGTAATAAGGGTATGTTTAGCCCATATTTTTATGTGTAGGATGATCTATTTTTGATAATATGTTCATTTCTTATTCTGGGTTGTCTTTACATTCTTACTATTATGATTGGGGATCTATGATAGATATTCTTTTGCTTGACACTTAGCGTATTAGATTGAGAAGAAACAAAAAAGAAAGAAAAAAATTAATATATATTTCTTCTCAATCTAATACGTCACGGGCTTGTTCACGTTTCGATTCCTAGGTATTTTGGGAAGCGGGGCTTGACTAGTATCTCTAGCACAACCCTCTAAAACAGAACAGTTTGTCACAGTAAGAACTCACCAGCTCTTCGTACTAATCTACGATATGAACAACAAAGAAGAGGATATTAAAGAAGTGCATTCAATCCAAGTTGGGTTCGAGCCCGGAGACTGGCATTTACCTATCATAGATTATGTCCTACACGGGATTTTACCAGAAGACGTGAAGGAAAGAGACTCCATCTGACGAAGAGCGCCGAGGTTCTACTATAACACAGAGAGTCAAACGCTATATCGTCAAGGGTACGATGGTTTACTACTACGTTGCCAATCGACTAAAGAAGCGGAAGAGGTCCTTATGGAGACACACGAAGGAGTTTGTGGTACACACCAACCTGGCCCCAAACTTTATGACCGCATCTTAAGGATGGGATATTTCTGGTCAACCATGATCAACAACGTAGTCGCATACGCCCGAAAGTGTCATGTGTGTCAAGTACACGCGAATTATATGCACCAACCCCCGGAGCATCTACACCTTTCGGCTACGTCATGTCCTTTCGAGACTTGGGGAATAGACATTGTTGGTCACATTTTTCCCCCGTCGACCAAAGGCGACCGGTTCATCCTGGCGATTACCGATTACATCTCCAAATGGGCTGAAGCGATTCCGCTCAAAGAAGTTAAGACGAGCAACATCGTTGCATTCATCAAGCACCATATTATCTACCGATATGGTGTCCCAAGGCGAATTATAGATGACAACGGTCCTCAGTTTGTCAGCAACGCCTTCATCAAGTTTTGCGAGAAGTTCAAAATTCAAGACGTCTCGTCGACAGCTTACAATCCCACAGCGAACGGATTGGCTGAAGCCTTTAACAAGACTATCATAAAGCTTTTGTCAAAACTCGTGAAGACTAATAAACGAGATTGGAATGATAAACTCGGTAAAGCTCTATGGACCTATTGCACCATAGTTCGCACGCCTACCAGAGTGACCCTATACTCTTTGGTATACGGGTGTGAAGCGGTTCTCCCATTGGAAATACGAATTCTATCTCTTCGGATCGCTCTTGCAATAGAGATGACGACAGGAGAATAACATCAGAAATGTCTTGAAGAACTCGAGATGCTCGATGAAAAGTGCTTAGAAGCTCAACAACACATCGAGTTCTACCAAGCCAGAATTTCCTGAGACTTTGATAAAAAAAGGTTCGACAACGAAGTTTTAAGGAAGGAGACTTGGTGTTAGTCGTCCGACGGCCAATGATCCTTAATTCCAAGAAGAAAGGCAAGTTTGAACCCAAATGGGAAGGATCGTTTGTGGTAGAGATAGTCTACTCAAATGGCGCATATAGCCTTATTACCAAGGAAGGCATCCGGCTCATGATGCCGATAAATGGGAAGTTCCTGAAAAAGTACTACCCTTAGTACATTCAGGATAACCCATGTAACGGGAAGTTCCCGGAAGAATATTACGTGTAATATTCTTGAGGATAACCCGAGAATCTCCAACGGGTACACGAGGCTAAACTGAGTCTCGAAACTCCCACGAGTATATGAGTATAAATTGGTCCTCCCCGCTCTAACGCCTTAAGAGCTTAAACTATATAGACTCCGATAGACATATGAGTATAAACTATGTTAACACCGGTCACGCGTTATAATAAAAGTCAATGCCAGTCAGCGCGTTAGTGATTTTTTTGCCAAGATAAGGTTTATTTGAGGTCACAATACAACAAAAGTCGACGGCGGTCAACACGTCAATAATTCTGCCAAAACAAGGCTCGGAATGATGTTTCAGATGAAAGAATTATTCCATGGAATTCGATCGTATTCAGACGTAAATTCCCGATGAAGATGATATGTCCAGAAGTCGATTCAACGACAAGAACTGATTCAAATATTAACGCATCAATCCCAGTTTGAGATTTTGACAACGATCAGATGATAAACGTAGTATCGGAGGAATTTTAGCTATTCGATAAAATACTAAATAGACTGAGAGCTGAAGAAATCTAAAAATTGAAGAGTGGGCGTATCATATCCAAAGTATTTCAGACTCCTCTATAAAAGAATAAGGCTGAAACACTTTGTAGGGGATATCTGTAGGCGTCTAAAAATACCTATGGATGTCCGCACGTAGCTCGAGATGAAGAGAAGATGATGAACGTCATCATCCGAGTCAAGAAGGATTATCCGAGTGGTCATCGTGCTTGTTGGCCAGCTCCAAGTGCCCGCCGCGCCTGTCGGTCAGCTCCAAGTGGCCGTTGCGCTTGTCGGTCAGCTCCAAGTGTCATAAAGAAGCTAACGAGCGTATGAAGCAAGTTAGCAAAGCGTACAAGTTAATAAGACAACTAAATACGCAAAATAGCACAAAGTACAAGTCCGGGAAAGTCGAAAAACACCAAAAATCTCAAAAAGCCTCAGAACCCGCGTAGGGGTGCGGGTCACCACTTTGTGACCCGCGACCACGCGAGTCTCTAAGAGGTGACCCGCACCCACGTGGGTCACCGTGGTCTGCCGCGCAGTCCTGAGTCTCAAATGCATTTTCGATGGTTTTAAAGTAGTTTTTACGAGATTTATCTATTCCAGAGGTTCCCAACTGACTTTATATCATCTCTACACGTGGGTAGGCCGTTGTTGACTGAAGATAAGGCCAAATCTCCCATTCTAATCTAAATAACCACATCCGAGACCCTATAAATATAAGCCTAGGGTCTCCATTCTAAAGATCTGGAATTTTATCAAGAGAACGAGGTGCTGATGGATTAAAGAGTCAAGGAGCACGAAATTTTAGAGGAGGCTAGCTAGATCCTGGTGAACTTCGGCATAAAGAAGGAGTCTTTCAAAGGATCTGAAGCCCCGTCCCCCATTTCCTTGAGATTAGGCTAAAAGTACCCTAATGCTACTAGGAAAGAACCTTAGAGGAGGGGAGGGGGGTGAATAGGGTTTATGCTAATCTAATCTGATTTAATGCCAATTAAAAACTAATTAACAAATATCCTAGCAAATAAGATATGCAATGAGATATATGCAAGGATAAGCAATATAAACAAGGGTAAACAAATAGTATAAACAATATAGTGGACAAACTAAATTATATGCAAGGATAAGCAATATAAACAAGGGTAAACAAATAGTATAAACAATATAGTGGACAAACTAAATAATGAAACAATGGCGATATGAGCAATGAACACAAGTATAACTGAACGCCAATGCAAACTCAAACATAATCAAATGATCATAGAGTTCGGACCTTCCGTACTACGTCTCCGCTCTCCACTCCCGAAGAGAAATCCACTATCACACCGGTTTTCAACTCTAACCGAAAATGTTTACACTTCACACTCGGTTTTCTAGATCACCGAAAACTTTACAATCTCACACTCTTGCAATCCCACATTACACCATCTAAATGTTGGTCTCTAGCCCATATCTCTCTCAAGTGTTAAGAATTACAACCTATCTCTAGGCATTACCACCTACCCCACTCCTCTTGGGACGATCCTGTCTCTCACCACACACTTCTCTCGGTGTATAAGTGTATTACAAAGTGATCTATACAATTAAGCACACAACAAATGATTTGTTCTCTAATAATGGATGAGAACACAATATAAGCTCACTCTCTAAGTCACAAACCCACAACCCTAAATTATACCATGAATGTAAATACAATAAGCTTAATAGGTTGTGTGTGAACAAAGAGATAAATCAAATCAACTAAACTCAATATAAATGCTAGCTTAATAAAATGATAATCAAACAATATAAATTGTAAAGATTGATTGACTTTAGGAAAAATTCTCTATAGACGACAAGAGGGAGAGAGAGAAGAGTTGAAGCTCAAACACAAATGGTGATCTCCTCTAGCTCTTGTGAAAGTTTCTTCACAAACTTGAAACTCTTAAACAAATACTAAAACAAACTTAAACACCCTTTAAACCTTTTTAAAAACATTCTTGATTGCCTCAGAATGTTAGAGGGCAAGGGGTATATATAGGATCATAAAAAAACCCCAAAAACCTAAAAAATCCTAGCAAAAAGACAAAATAACGACAACATAAAATTCTGGAAAAACTAGTTGTTATGCCGTCGGTCGACTGATCAGTCGACTAATGATCTGACCGTTACAGGCCAGAAACACCTCATCAGTCGACTGACACAGACCATCAATCGACTGATGACCTCATCAGTCAACTGGTCAGTCGACAAAAATGAAATAGAGAGCAAATGACAATTGCAGGCACTTTCTTCAGTCGACTGATTGCATCAGTCGACTGACCAGTCGACTGATAACAAGTATATAGCATGTTTAAAGCAGAAATCTGATTTTTAAACTACTTTTAAAAATAGCAAACAAATTCAAAAAAATATAAAACTTTGGGAAATGATTTTAGACATGATAATACACATTGTACAAAAACTGGTTTTCAAAAATCACCTCTCATTTATAAAATATCATTATTTTGTAAAATAGTCAAAAACATGAAAACTAAACATACATGTTTTTGTCATTTGACATAAACCCAATATTGAAACTTTTGTAAAATGATTTTATAGACTTAATGGATTGATATAAAATATTGTTATGAAGTTCATAAACAAATAATTCAATATTTTTACAAATTCATTTTTGTATAAACTTGAAAACTATAAAACCAAAACATGTATATATATATATATATATATATATATATAAACCAATAAAATATGTGTGTATGTAATTGAGCTTAAAATACTAACACATATAATATAAAACCTAAAACTAGATATACCCAAGCTTGTGATCTTCAATGAAGCTCTTTCTTAGTAAACTTGCGGATGAAGCTTGAACTTGGATCTTTAACTTGAATTGCATAGGCTTCACTCCACTATTCCGCCAACCTCCATTGGATATGATCGTTGAGACTCGATTCTATCCATTCTGCAACATCGTTGTTTGTTTAGAATACCTAATAAGAAACACAAACACTATACAAACAACATTAGGAATATTTTGTAATCATCAAAACACGATTAGAAGATGTAGGCTCTTAACTTGAGTCCTAACAATCTCCCCATTTTTTATGATGACAAACAATCTACACAAAGAGTATATAAGATATACAATAGAGCACAATACTCTTAAAATATACTCACAATCCACTTGTTTCTCTCCCTTTGGCAACATCAAAATAGGAGAAAACAAAAGAATAAGAGAGCGAAAACCCCCCTATCAATAAGCATGGGTGAGTATCAAACATAGAAAGATATATGGATTGCTCCCCCTATCAAAATGCCATATGAAAACTATGCAACTAGGAACATGGCAAACATATGTGAGCAAGCATAGATAAAAGTATGCTAAACACCACTCACATACAAGAAGACAATGAGAACACATATAGATATATATATATCACTATGACCATAGTGTCTCATAAAAAACAATGTAAAACATGGATTTATGAAGACAATGTAAAAGAACATGAGAACCATGCAAAAAGTTTTTAAATGAAAACAAATCATCCAAATGAAGTCATAAATCACAAGTAATCACATAAAAACAAATAAATAAAAGGTAAGAGAGGCAACTATATCAAGCCCTTTAGCTTGTAACAACCCATATTAATATTTTGTAGGCTGTCTAAAAATCACAACCGATACCTGATCCCTATCAAGTTTCAATCAATATTTCAACAGTGAGAGTTACAATCTGACGACTTGCACATCAGTAATCCGATAAAGAAAGTCACAGAAAGATGACTTTCACGTCAACAAAAAAGGCTACAATTGGAGTATTCTCACATAGATCGAGAAAGATTACAATGTAATGACCTTCACGACAATCGATGAAAAGCTCTGATTCAACAATCTTTACAATCAACAGCAATAGTTACAATCTGACAACTTTCACAAAGCTAAAGCAAAGATTACAGAACAATAATTTTTGTGACGCTATGCCAGAAGAGATTACAAGTCAATAATCTCTTCAGTCCAAGACACATAACTCATTTCTGCAGAGAAACACAAATAGCTGTGTTTCAAAGCCAAACCAATGCAACTCTAATTCAGCTGCCAACGCAGCTTCAACACAACTGCCAACGTAGCTCATAGTTGGCCGTAAACGCAGCTTCTGAAAAACTGTCAACACAGTTTCTAACCACTGCTAACGTAGTTCAAATTAGCCGCTAATACAGCTTCCAAATGCTACATTTAAATGTGATATTAACAGCTTCGAAAACCACTTTTCACCCACGATCTGGGAAGTGGTTTATGTGGGTTGTTATACCCGATTAATAGGACAACAAAATCCCATTAAGGAGCGGATTAAGGGGGGCAGTTACACCCCCGAACCCCCATATAAATAACAACAAACTCAGCTGAGTTCGGGAGGAGGATCCATGAGATCTTAAGGCAGTGATCTTCAACAACAGAAGATTTTCAGAGATTTGACACTTGGCTTCTCAACCAAATTATTTTCGATTAAAACAACTCTTTTTACCAGAGTTTAACACTCGTTCTGAGTTACAAAACTCATCAATAGTTCTTAATCAAATTGGCCACGCAAGATAGTGATTCCATTGAATTGAGACGTATGGATCATCAACGGAGAGCAAACTTGGCACAAGCATTTGAGGGAGGCACTCCATCGCCACCATGAAGAACCCAAACTTAAACAAAGAGGAGAATTCAGATCAATTCTCTTCTCTTTTGTAATTAGGAATTCAATTGTAATTGAGATTGAGAGAGTTGTAAACATTCTTTTTCTAAGCAGTTAGAGAGAATAAAATCACATTTAATTCTTTCATTTTCATTTCACAAATTTTCCACAAACAAAATATGGCGACTCTGATAAGGACTAGCTTCTCTGACGATGAAGTGGTGGCACAATCCGACGTCCATCTCCCTAGAACGACTGTGGAAACTCTCATCATAGAGTTTGATCAAGCCAAGTACGAGGAATTCCTCTCCTCTGGATCGCTTAGCCCCAAAGCTAGGCGCAATGTCCGCAAGATATCCAAGGAGATCAAAAAGCCAAATGTTGCCACAGTTCCATTAACAATCTCCCCATCTGGCCGAGACTGTTCAAATAGCCCTTACTTGGAAGGAATGGGCTCGGATTCCATCAAACTCGTTCCACGAGTTGAGAATTTCAGGCCCGAGTTGACATGCTCTGTGTCGGGTCATAAACGACCAATGGCAGAGGAAGATTCAACAAACACCGACGACATTACAGCCAAGGCCTTAAAATAGGCCAAGAAGAATGCCGCTCGATGAAGGAGAAGATCCATACATCGAGCTCACTTGCGGAACAGCCGATCTTTGGTCCAACGTGAAGGCCGCGTTCTTGAGTCTTTACCCAAGTGTTGTGTCTCCACTACAGAATGCACACTTCATGGTAACGAGCTCAACTACAAGCCTCGTGTGATATAACTTAAACAGGACCCTCAATGGTGCGTTGTTCACAAAAAACGCACTCCTCAGGGAGGCATTTTTGAAGAAAAACACAACCCCTAAGGGTGCGTTCAACCAAAACGCAACCCTCAGGGGTCTGTTTCATCAACTAAATGTAGGCCTTAGCCTAGCGTTCATAAAACCAAAAGTGACCCTCGTGTTTCTTCTCCAGAACACGACATGGTCCGATAAGTTCAAGGGAATCGACATGGGTTTAAAATTCATGTTCGGCAAGAACCAGTCCTACCCACTCAAAGGCAGGGGGTTCCATCTCCGTCCTTACGTTCTGTGAGGGAGTCATACCACATTTTCGACTTGCAGGAGTTTCTATTGAGAGAAAGACCGGCACAACAAGTAACTCATTCATGCCAATGTGAGCGGCTAATTTCCGTAGTCCTCTCAGAGTGTCACTGTTGTGCACCTGAACCTCGGCAATCTGTGTTCGACAGATTGACAAATGTCATTAGACCTGTTAAACAACAACGTCATCATGGAAAGAAGATCTCCAAAATTGAATATCCTGAGGTTACTATCAATGTGATTGGCAGAGGGAAAGCCTCGGCTTCTAGCACTGGTGAATCAGAAAGAAGCCACTCCCCGACTGTTAGGGAAATCTGAACGAGTTTGAAGGAGTATATCGCCACACTCGAACGCGGATAGGAGCTATCCACTCAGTTAACTATCAAAGATTAGCCCGGAGGATCACTTCAGATGATGAACATTCAGCAATTGTAGAGTCTCAATCCTCCAGCTCAGTCGCGACACATAAGAACCTTTCCTTAATGACAGGAAGCTCCGATGACTTGGCAAAGAGAGTTGACGAACATCACACCATACCCCAGGCACAGCAAGAAACACTTCTCCAAATAAAATATGTTGGCCCAGTTCCTTGCAGAAAAGGTCCAAAAGCTTGAATCTTCCCGGAGAACAAACTCGAAGGGAAAACAGAAGGCGCATGAGAATTCAGATCGAGAAACCCATAATCTGGAATCTTCCTCTGAAAATGAGAAAGAAACAGATAAGGAGCAAAATCCTCAATCGTCTAAAGTGGATGAGTTAGAGGCTCGCCTTATTGCGATCGCTAATAAGAATGAGCTTCATGAGGAAGGAGTAGTGCGGCCTTACCCAACGGAATAGGATGCAGCTCCCTACCCACCAAAGTTCATGGCTCCAACTTTGCAACCGTTCGATGGTACAGGATCATCAAATCAGTACGTTTACTACTTCAAGTCATAGACCGGAGATGTGGTGGCAAACGACGCTATTCTGACTTGACTATTCATCGGCACCCTTAAAGGTGTTGCTTTCAAGTGGTTTATGAAGCTGCCTACTGGGTCTATTAAAAAATGGGTAGATCTGTGATACGAGTCACCGTGCGAGCACCCTTTGGTCGCGGAATTACCAAAAGGTGGGTTGAGAAGAGGATGACCAAAACACAAGAACAACTCAGTATAAGGCGAAGGGAAATACCTTCTCTAGATTATGAAGAACAAAAGATTACAATCTCTCCCTCACAATCTCACTAGAATCGAGAACAACCTCTTGATCCTCTCTAAACCCTAATCTCTCTTGATTAGAATCTCTCTTGATCAGTTCTCTCTGAGATCTGATTGTTTAGAACCCTAAAACAATCCTATTTATAGATGTGCAAACATGGATGGCAATCTTGTAAATAAACAAGCCCAAAAGAATCAGGAATCCTTATCAAAACAGAATCCAAAACGAAATAGGAAACCCAGAAATCGCGATCCGATCGACCGCCAGACTTGGTCCGGTCGACCGGCCAGAGAGGTTTCTCAAAACCTGCAGGCATGTGTGCTGCGGTCGACCGGCCAGAGATCTGCCAGTTTACCCTGTTCTTTTGCGTTTCGCTCCTGTTGACTTCTTTCGCCGTCTTCTTTGGCTCCATCCATGCTCCTATTCCCAAGATATGAGAATCTCCTATCCTTAAGCTCCCATGAGGATCGCTAAGCTCCTGAAGAGAAGATACACCCGTATCATGGGTCCCCCCTTTAGGAACTTGAAGTCTCGTTCAAGTTAGAACTGAAACTGAGGGAACTCGCGAGTCCCTCCGTCTTTTCTGCACCACCTGGCATTGCTAGGAAACCGGTCTCGACGTCCGATCGGAAACAACTCATTCGTTCCGCGTCTCGTTATAGTCACCTTTTGCTCCAAGTTGTAATCCTTCATCGATGGTTTTTCGGGAAGTCTAATGCACAGCGAGACAAACTTCTTGCTTGCATTCACTAACCTCTTCACTCGCGTCACCGTTCCCAAGCTTGTCTCCCTCGGAAGAGATGCCGAACAAAATATAAACTTTTCACCACCCTTGGTGAATGTATACTTCTGAGCCCGCCTCTCGTAGATCGCATATCTATCCCATAAGTACGGATTGCCCAGTATAATATGACAAACATCCAATGAAACTACATCGCATGTGACCTCGTTAATATACGACTCATGGAGCGCAAATCTTACAGTGCATTGATCAACTACACTTAGCTTCTCCTCCTTCTGAATCCACCCCAATGGATAGGGCTTCAGATGCTTGACCGTCTTCAGACCCAGCTTCTGAACCAAGGCTTCGGATATCAAATTCTTCTCGCTGCCCGAATCAACTATGGCATCAACCAAACTGGTCTTCACTTGCAACTTAAGAACAAAGAGCTGCTCTCTCGGGTCGTCGTCCTCTTTCGTGGCCTGTTTCCCCGTCATAAGATTGAGACTGCTATTAGGCTCTGTCATCCCCGGGACTTCTTTCCGACCTTGAGCTATCATGTATGCCTTTTTCTCCTCCTTCTTCTTCAACCCTCTTGGCTTGAGATGAGGATACTTCTCCCAGCACCGATCAACTTCGTGTCCTGTCTTCTCGCAACGGTAAGATCATCTTGTCATCACCTTCATCATCCAACAATGAAGGTTCAAACAACTTCAAATACTCGGCGTTGATTACTGAATACGTTCCTAGGTAAGGTGGCAAATCCAGCTTGAAGGCGTTGTCACCGATTTGATCAATAATCCGAAACGGACAATATCATATGAGCTTCAACTTGTTCCCTTCTCCCTTCAGCCTCACCATATCATCTTTACCAAAATTACAAGGAACTCGATGTTGATCATATTTCGCCTTGTACTTAGCCTGTGATTTCTTCAACAGTGCTTCCACCGTAGCATGAATATGTGCAATCTTCTCCAAAAATCGCTAAGCTCATTTTCTTTCACTCCATTCCTTGCCATCAATAGTATCTTCACTAGAAAACACAAGATCAAACGGACTCAGAGGTAAAAACCCATAACAAGTCTCAAACGGTGACTTCCCCAAAGACCCATGAATAGCCCGATTAAATACAAACTGAACATATGGTAAGCTCTCATCCCAAGTCTTGGAATGCCTGAAATTGTATCCTCTCAACAAATGTACCATAGTCTGATTATGGGACCTCTGTTTATCCGTCTATTTGTGGATGAAAGGCAGTGCTCTTCTTCAATCTAGTGTCCATCAAGCTCCACAAAGAATCCCAAAAGTGCCTGAGAAACCGCCTATCTCGATCCGAAATAATCGAATTCGGCAATCCAAAGTGCTTCTACACATGCTCAAAGAACAATTGCGCTGCACCCACTCCCGTCACGGTCTTCTTACAAGGAATCAAGATCACTACCTTGCTGAACTGGTCCACCACAATGAACAAATAATCATGCCCGCGCTTGGTCATCGACATGGGTAGATCTGTGATACGAGTCACCGTGCGAGCACCCTTTGGTCGCGGAATTACCAAAAGGTGGGTTGAGAAGAGGATGACCAAAACACAAGAACAACTCAGTATAAGGCGAAGGGAAATACCTTCTCTAGATTATGAAGAATAAAAGATTACAATCTCTTCCTCACAATCTCACTAGAATCGAGAACAACCTCTCGATCCTCTCTAAACCCTAATCTCTCTTGATTAGAATCTCTCTTGATCACTTCTCTCTGAGATCTGATTGTTTAGAACCCTAAAACAATCCTATTTATAGATGTGCAAACGTGGATGGTAATCTTGTAAATAAACAAGCCCAAAAGAATCAGGAATCCTTGTCAAAACAGAATCCAAAACAAAACAGGAAACCCAGAAATCGCGATCCGGTTGACCGCCAGACTTGATCCGATCGACCGGCCAGAGAGTTTTCTTAAACCCTGCATCGTGCAGGTTTTTTGGTCGACCGGCATGTGTGCTGCGGTCGACCGGCCAGAGATCTGCCAGTTTACCCTGTTCTTTTGCATTTCGCTCCTGTTGACTTCTTTCGCCGTCTTCTTTGGCTCCATCCATGCTCCTATTCCCAAGATATGAGAATCTCCTATCCTCAAGCTCCCATGAGGATCGCTAAGCTCCTGAAGAGAAGATACACCCGTATCAATCTGGAAAGACTCTTCCTAGCCAGATTTTTCAAGGATGATACAAAAATCTCTGTCCCAACCCTCCTCGCCACCAAGCAGAGGAAAGGAGAGTCTATCAAGACTTATGTTGAGAGATTCCGCAGTATGACATTGTGATGTCCATCAGGTATGACTCAATCCACTTTGGTCGAAACTTGTAGGCATAACTTGCAGACCCAGCTCCTTGCTCAAATGGGGGTGGCGGAATGTCACTCCTAGAGATAATTGGTTTTGCAAGGAGAACGAGCTGAAGAAATTGTTCCTCGGGCTAAAGCTGAAGAGGCTGCTCAATCAAAGCCATAACAACAACGCAACCAGAACAATGCTCCTTGATCTAAGGGAAAGGAGACTTTGGCTACCAATTCTAGCACACGAGCACCGCCTGCTAAGCAAGGCAAAGCACCGAATCAGCAGAGAGCACCCAAGCAATATTCGTTCAAGGAAGAGCATGTGGACACTTTGTTCCAGTTACTACGAAAGAACAATAAATTGCAACTTCCCGAGATCAGGAAACCAGAGGAGGTAGGCAAAGTTGATGACCCTAATTACTATCTTTATCATAGGTTCTTGGGCCATCCTACCAGAAAATGCTATGTTTTCAAGGATATCCTACAAAATTTAGTGAATGCTAATGTGCTTACATTGAAGCCCGAGTAGAAGACCGTATCCACCAATTTGATAGCGGTCTAGTTCGGTGATTTTCCTCCAGTAGCAGCTGAAGATGGTGTTGTCCCTGTCTATAAAGGGGAAATGCACATGAAAAACACTAACCCTCACGGTCAGAAAAATAAAGGGTTGGTACCTTTCACTACCTTAAAAGGAGAGATTATCTGGGTCCATCCTGATTTGATTGAAGACCAACTGTGGACGGACACCTCACCCAAAAAGAAAAGAGGCAAGGATAAGTTATCCAACATGGTTAGCCTCTCTGTTAATGAGAATGATGATTACCTCAAACCTCTTACCGATTCGGAAGAAGAGAAGATTGTTCTTGCGGCAGACCAAGGAGGCAATCCTGGCACCCGGTCAGGAAAAGCCTATCTGAGGAATTATGATCAAGGTGCTCAAGAAACTCGAAGAACAGACCCAAGAAACTAGGGGTTCCGTCCCCCAGAAGTCAACCGACAAAGGGAAGCAAAAAGAGACCCGATATAACAAGAACCTTCTCCAAAGAACCAGAGAATCAAGTGCTCCCTTCTAATTTAACGTCATGGTGCAATTAGCCAATATACCAGCTAGAATCACCTTTTATGATCTCTTGCGGTTGTCCAAGGATACAAGGGAAGCTCTAATTGAAGCTTTGACGAACACGAAGAGCTTTATCACACAAGTTACTCCACTTTCTGAAGCTTCTGAAAGCTAATCTTGCATACAGTGTCTACAAGCAACAAGAAGTTTGTCGTGCATATCATTCACTCAGGAAGACATGCAAGTCAAACAAAAGCATGACAGACCTCTGTACTATACATGATACATTAGATCTTCAGAAATCAGCTGTGTCTAAGATGACCCGGGCTCAGCGCTTAATATTACGCCTTACTGGGTTATGCAAGTCTTAGGGATTCCTATACATCGGTTGAACACCACCCAGACCACTAATTTTGGTTTTAACACCAACAGCACCCGACCCTTGGGAAAGATCAAGCTCAGGTGTCAAATCGGATACTTCAAGTCCGAAGTGACTTGTTCCATTATAGATGCAGACACATCTTATAATTTGTTGTTAGGAAGAACGTGGATTCACGCAAACCGCATTGTCCCGTCTACCTTACACCAAGTCATGAAGTATGTTAATGATGAAGGTGAGGTCCGAACCTTGATAGTTGAAAGGCAACTTTTCAGAGGGGTGGAAAACTACCACACAGACTCTGTCTTCTATCTGGAATCTCGGGAGAATTCAAAAGAAGATGTTAACAGCGAAAATGAAGCCGATATCGAGCCAGATCGTGAGGAAGATGGTCCATGGTGTTTGGGGAGAAAATTAGTTTCTTCATTAAGGTACTCAGTACAACTTCGATCGTTACAATGAAGATACAAAAAGATAGTCTTTTTATAAGACTTTTACACAATAAAAATACAATTTTCGTCAAACAGCGCAGAGATCGTTTATCGATCTTCTGCTTGCATGGGATCTTGGCCTGTGACGGGGACGTTGATATCCATGGACCACCAAATGATCAAACAGATCCGGAGCTTCGTTGATTCGCGAAGGAATCAAGAAGCTGAAGCACTTATCTCGGCAACAGCGAGATAATTGGTTTTCTTAAGATCATCGCAACGAGGTAATCTTAAGGGACGAACCGGGCTACAGATCTGACGAACTCCTCTTCTTTATGTCAAAGAATCTGCTGAAGTATCCTCCTCCTCTCTGAAATTTGTGGCTCTTCAGTCCTCAATCTGGCAGGGCTTCGCCAATGCTCAAGAATTCCAGATCTGAAAAAATAAAGGCCCTGAGGCTGTATTTATAGGCTTTAGGAGCACTGTATTCGGATAAGAATGACCGATTCCCTCTTATCTTCAGTTAAAACCACTTAACCACATTATCAGATCAGTTAGAGCAAATCCAGGCAGCTAACGATAAAAAAAACAGTAAATCAGAAAGAAACCACTTAACCACTTCGCGAGTGTTCTCGGCCGCCTTGGCCAAGACACTCAAGAGTGTCTCATGCCCAAGCCAAGACAGCTTGTGAAGTGTTCGGTCTTCGCGTCTTAGACACTATATAGTTCTCGGCCAAGCCGAGACACTTGTAAGTGTCTTGGCCAAGCCAAGACACCCCGGGTGTCTCGGTTTGGTTTTTTTTGTTTTTGGTGCGTCGAGTTTGTTTCCATCGTATATTCGTCGTCCGGACTCGGAATTACGCGGTTCAAGATGCGTCGGAAAGCCGACAAGGAGATCTACAGGTTCCCATGATTGAATTGTATGTGGAGTAAATGGAACATGAGGGGTGCTCCTCCTTTCATAAATGACGCGGGGCTCCCGATCCATTCGTGTTTCCGTTATTCCGAAGTTCCGTTGCTTCGTATGGTCCGTCGACTCACTTTATGCATTTGTCATTGTCAAATAAGCTTATGTAACTCTAATAGCAATGTTCATCATCTTCTCCCTGTCTCGAGCCACATACGGGGACCTATGGCTAATTTTTGACGCCTACAGATACTCCCTCCAAAGTGTTTCAGTCTTGTTTCTTTTATAGATGAGCCTGAAATACTTTAGATATGATCGGTCTAACCTTCAGTCGGTATAAAAGGACCTATAATTAGCTTTGATTCTTGACTCCTTTGATTTTTGATATATTCGATATTTTGACGAATAGCTGAAGTTCTCCTGGCGTTGCGTTTATCGTCTGGCTGTCGTCGAAATCTTGAATCAAAACCGATGAGTTGATTTTGGCTCGTATCATCAAGTTGACTTTGAACTGACTATCTCCATCACGATATATTGATTCATATTGACTTTCATCGCAACGTGTTGACTGGCGTTGACCTTTTATTGCAATGCGTTGACTGGCGTTGACCTAGGGTTACGCGTTGACCGGCGTTGACCTAGGGTTTCGGATCGCCCGACATTGACACAGTTTATACTCGTACGTTTGCTGGAGTATACACAGTTTAAGCTCTTAAGGTATTAGAGCATGGCGGTCCCAACAGTTGGGGCTGCAGGACCAACTGTTAAAGCTGATTCGTCTGCAGATATGGATCTTATCCCGAAGTTGTTGGATGCTCAAGTCACGAGACCAACTAATAAAGTTGATGCATCAATGACTCGCATTTATAGAATTTTTGATAAATTCTCAGCCATCAACGGGTTTTATTAGCCTTTACCGACTACCGTTTGAGTCGGGCTAGCATACAGATTGTTTAGATCCGTTCTGCACGTAACGTTGTGCTAAAAGAGTTAACTCTTTTAGTGCTACGATATTGAATACGTAGACTTCATATTTCTCATGGGAATAGACTACCCGACAGCATGTATCAGATGCAGACTTAGGATTTTTGGCAAATCCTCAGCCATCAATGGATTTGATGTGCCTTTACCGATTACCGTTTGAATCGGTCTTGCATGTGGATTGTTTAAGTCCGTTCCACATGTAACGTTGTGCAAAAAGAGTTAACTCTTGTAGTGCTACGATATTGAATACGTAGATTTCGTTTTTCTTATGGGAATAGACTACCCAGCAACACGTGTTAGGCGTTGACTTATCCCTTCTTAGGATTCGAGATAAAAGTGCCCAGACTCGGATTCTGGTGTCTTTTTTACTTAGTGAAAGACTAAACTAGCAACGCGTGTTAGGCGTTGACTTATCCCTGCTCAGGATTCGGGATAAAATTCCCCATGCATAAAAGGCATGGATTTTGTTTCTACGATGCTGAATACGTAGACTCGGTCGTTTTCACGGGAACGAACCACCTAGCAACGCGGGTTAAGCGCTGACTCATCCCTACTTAGGCTTCAGGATAAAATGCCCCAAATTGGTATTATGGTATTTTTTTCAATTGGTAAAAGACTAAACCGGCAACGCGTGTTAGGCGATGACTTATCCCTACATAGAATTCAGGATAAAATTCCCCATGCGTGTGAAGCACGGATTTTGGCGTCATGAATAACAACCTACCACAATGTCGAATATGTGGGCTTTTATTCTTTTTACAGTCAAGAACTAACCGGTAGCGCGTGTTAGGTACTGACTTATCCCTTCTTAGGCTTCGGGATAAAATTCCCCAGACTTGGATTCTGGTATATTCTTCAATCGGTAAAAGACTAAACCGGCAACGCGTGTTAGACGTTGACTTATCTCTACTTAGGATTCGGGATAAAATTCCCCGTGCGTGTGAAGCACGGATTTTGGCATCATGAATAACAACCTGCCATAATGTCGAATATGTGAGCTTTTGTTCTTTTTACGGTCAAGAACTAACCAGCAACGCGTGTTAGGCGTTGGCTTATCCCTACTTAGGATTTGGGATAAAATTCCTCAGATTTGGATTCTGGTGTCTTCTTTAATCGGTGAAAGACTAAACTAACAACGCGTGTTAGGCGTTGACTTACCCCTACTTAGGATTCGGGATAAAATTTCTCACGCGTGTGAAGCACAGATATTGGCGTCATGAATAATAACCTACCATAATGTCAAATATGTAGGTTTTTGTTCTTTTTACGATCAAGAACTAACCGGTAATGCGTGTTAGGCATTGGCTTATCCCTACTTAGGATTCGGGATAAAATTCCTTGTGCGTGTGAAGAACAGATTTTGGCATCATGAATAACAACCTGCCACAATGTCGAATATGTTGGCTTTTGTTCTTTTTACGGTCAAGAACTAACCAGCAATGCGTGTTAGGCGTTGGCTTATCCCTTCTTAGGCTTCAGGATAAAATTCTCCAGACTTGGATTCTGGTGTCTTTTTCAATCGGTGAAAAACTAAACCGGCAACACGTGTTAGGCATTGACTTACCCCTACTTAGGATTCGGGATAAAATTCCCCGTACGTGTGAAGCACGGATTATAGAGTTGAAGGATGGTGTCGAAAAAATAGGAGAGGAAGAATTTTATATTCTATCTCCCAAAACTGAAGAGGAAGAATTTTATATTCTATCTCCAGTTGCCAAGGAAACTCGAAGTGGGATCTCCACCCTAAGAATCCGGAAAAGTGAAACTAGGAGTAGGATCTCCACTCCGAGAATCAGAAAGATTCAAGCAACCCTAACTTTTATATGATTTGTTGCTTAATCCAAGAAAAGAATTCCTCATTTATTGAGGTGAAATTCCGATTTTAGCCCTAACTTTTATAGGTTTGGCAAAGATGGGAATTTGAGACGACCCTAACTGTTTAAATATTTGATCGTTCAATTTGTGAACCTCTCGCTCATAGAAGGAATCGAGAGAGGATTTTGGTTGTGGTCCTAACTGTTTAAAGGTTTGACCAGAATTTGAGATGATCCTAACTGTTTAAAGGTTTGATCGTTCAATTTGTGGACCTCTCATTCATGGAAGGAATCGAGAGGGGATTTTGGCTGTGGTTCTAATTGTTTAAAGGTTTGACCAAAATGGGAATTTGAGACGACCCTAACTGTTTAAAGGTTTGATCGTTTAATTTGTGGACCTCTCGTTCATGGAAGGAATCGAGAGAGGATTTTGGTTGTGGTCCTAACTGTTTAAAGGTTTGACCAAGTAGACAGTGAGAGTGGGAGTACAAATCACAGTAGGAGTGTTGACTTGTACAAGTATCTCAGAGGGGATTCCTGGTGTTAAGTGAAAAATACTTAACACGGAGGGGTTCGACAATCGTCAATGATCAGGAGATTAAAATTCTGAATACTATGTCCGGACTCTAACAATGAGCATGTTGAGTGCACAAACGTATAGGGAGTTTGATTGGATTCCACCGAAAGGAATTTTGGTGGTCCCATCATTAATTAGTCTGATCGGTGGGGATTTTTTGGTGGAAGACTGTGAGTCGTCAAACACCAATAGGAGTTTTGTGTGGGAAGATTGATCCAACGAAGTGATCGAATCTCGTTTCAACAAAAGAGTGTTCGAAAATCACCATGGGGGTTTAGTGTTTATCACTTTGTTTGTAATGATCGGGTTATCCCTAAGAAAGTTACATATAGCATTCTTCCGGGAACTTCCCGTTATATGAACCATCCACCCCCAGCTTTTCTTACGAAATTAGGTTTATCATTATATTCAGCTGCATGATCGGGTTATCCTAAAGAGTACCATGCATGGCACTCTCCAAGAACTTCCCGTCAAAGGAAGGAAACAATTTAGACTCATATACCTATTAGAGTATCGAGGAGCAGTTTATACTCGTATACTCTTTGGAGTGTTGAGAAGCAGTTTATACTCGTATACTCGTCAGAGTTTTGAGAAGCAGTTTATACTCGTATACTCTTCGGAGTGTTGAAAAGCAGTTTATACTCGTCGGAGTTTTGAGAAGCAGTTTATACTCGTATACTCTTTGGAGTGGTGCACCGTCATTCGGCTTATTCTAGCTTTATGGCGCCAGAGTCGATTAGAGCTTGAATCTTGTTCTTTAGACCGAAACAAATCTCAGTAGGATAGATAACTCTCCTGTGGTACGCATAGTAGTTTGGGTCCGTAATCCTCTTAGCTCACTCCTGATCTTTAATAGGTGGTAACTCAATCTCACCGTTATTCAGGAGGTACTCGAAAATATATAGAACTTCCTCATCCTTGAAAGAGTACTCTTTTTGGAGTCTCGGATCTAGAGTTCTTTGTTGTTTTTGAGATTGTTGTTATGACATCTGATAATTATCACCGGCAACCACAGGTATTGACTGCTGGCTTCTTTCAGTCTTCTTCCTTCTGAGGAAGCGTTCGGCTTGTTCGCCACGCACCTTTAAGTCTTTCCAAGTGTTGGACGGTGTGACTCCCATAATTTCCAATATCTCAATAGATAGGTTGTTATGACATGTCTGGAGGATGAAGTCCTCCGTGATCGGATCTCGGCAGTTCACCGCCTTATTCCGGAAACGTTTGATGAAGTCGTCGACTGTCTCTTCGTCTTCCTGTTTCTCCTCAAAGAGTGTCCTAATGGATATCTCGGCATCGTCGTCAAAGAAGTTACCGAGGAATGAGCTCTCCATATCATCCCAGTTGTTGATGCTTCCACGATTGAGATGACGATACCAATCGAAGGCAGGCCCACGAAGGGTGCCGACGAATGACCGAACCATCAAGGCTTCATTGCCGGAGATCGCGTCTAAGTGAGACTTGAAGTAGATTAGATGCTGAGTGGGCGAACCCTTCCCGTCGAACGGCGTAAAGTTGATCAGGTTGAATTTGGTCGGATACGGGATCGACTCCCACTCTCTCGGGTAAGCGATCTTCTTTACCTCTCGAGCAGACATTAGAGCATTAATTTTGCTCTCGAGGTCTTTCATCTTCTCATCCTCGTCTGTATCATGTTTTGGACGATTTCCGAGAGGAACAATATGGTCACCCCCGGTATTATTATCTTTGGCGGGACCACCCCAGCGTTGTTATTTGTAGGGGACGCATTTGAACCACCCCCAGTATTTTTGGAGGGTGCATCGGCCATGATGATTTCATCCACTTCTGAATCGCTGTCAACTGTGGCATTCTGGGTGTGGCGGCTGGATTCACCAAGTTGATTGGATAGAGCTTGTATCTGTCGGTCATGCTCTTCCGTCATCTGTATCATGACTATCTCCAATTCAAACTTGAAGTTCTCTTTTTGCTTAGCCAAAGCATCCTCGATGATCTTGGTCATTTGTTCAGTGTTGATCATGAATGCCTCACGAGATTGTCCTATGCTAGACACCGTATTATCAGAAGCGATGGTAGAGTTCTCATCTGATGCTTCATCATCTGAGGATAATCTGCTATTCATCCTCTGATAGTCCCTATGCATAGTAGTTCATGTGCGTAACCGAGTTATACGTTGGGATACGTCCAAAAAATGATGAGAACTGAAACTTCGCGTTGACTTCCCTTTATAAGCCATATTGATAGTGACCTCTGGGAGTTCGTCATCTCGTGCAGCTGATCTTTTTCTACAGAAATGCCTTGGCTTGGTTTCCGACGCTTCATAGGAAAGCCTTTGGAATACCAAGACCCTCTGTGGAGCGGTCTTAGGGTAGCTACACGAATTGCCCTGATAATTTTGGTACACGGACAATGAGAGTCCGTTCCCTGGGTACTTCTCTTTCGAGATTTATTCGTACCCCTAGCCTGATAGTACAATTCATCGACGTTGCGGTTAGAGCAACCTATCGGCAATTTACATGAATTCTCAGGTATAACGCGTTCGTCTGTCTGACGCGTTTTCTTCTGAGTAAACAACTCCTTGTTGGCGTATGTAGGAGTCACACGTTTGGAATGACACTTTTCTGAGGTTGAAACTCTAACGGACTCTTGGCCTTCTATACGCACCCCCAAGCGGGCGGTTACGAGAAACAACTTGTTAGGAGGTCGCATACGACCCCCAGTCTAGATGTTTGGTCAGAGTTTCTTCAACGGTCCTAAGTGTTCCTTAACAGGTGGTTTGCCTCGATCTTTGTGCAAAGGACATAGGCATTCCATTATTTCTTTCCTACCTATGGATGTGTTCATACTATTACGGAGCTTCACCGGCAGTGTGGGATTAGAAGGAGCGAGATCTGAAGTTGACGAAGGTTGCAGAGCAGCCTCGGATGCTTTTGCCTTAGGCGCTGATTTGGCTTTTGGCATCCAAACTTGTTTAGATCTTGGTAGCTTTTTGACCACCTTTTCCTACTACAACTTCTGTGCCTTCTGCACAAGGATCTTTGTCTGCGCTAGCAGTGCATGGCACTTATGGATACGCTCCTCAAGAGTTGAATGGATCTTTTTGACACAAACCCATTCATTAGTTGCTGGTTTGGAGGAGGAGGCGTTTGCTTGCTGCTGGAACACTTGGCGTGATAATCATATTTTATTATAATTTTATACTCTCATTATCTATTTTATATGAATAAATATACCACTAATAATTGTTTTTATCTTTTAATTTCAGGTTAATGGAGAATAAAACTCAAACTCTCATCTCTCAACAAAAACTCATCGATTAAATGAAGAAATGAATCAAAGAAGCCCATTAGAAAATCAATTTCCAAATTATCCAAAAGCCCAGAATCAAGCCGAGTAGCCTGTAAATTAAAAATCTAATATGAAAAGAAATCATATTCAAAATGGTTGGCCATAAAGAAACGACGATATCTCCTAATCCGGAAGGCGTAATTTAACATATAATATATAAAAATCGCCTATCTCGACGAGACGAAGCTATCCATGAAATCAGAATTTGGAAATAGTGAGTATCAATGTTGGCATCGATGTGGGCATCGATACCTGCATCGATACCTGCATCGATGCCTACATCGATGCCAGATTACTGTAGCGCGCGTCAATGGCTGATTGTGCTTGTCTTGGGGCTCAAGTTTGATCCAATGGCTCTCATTCACTGATGTTTACTATAAATAGGGGTAGAGAGTGAGGGGTTAGAGGGGTAAAAATTTTGTAACTCCTTTTGGAGAGGAGGGCTACTCTTAATTGAGAAGACCTTCCAAAATTATAACTTTTTGTTACAATTAATAATAATAATTTTTTCACCACTTTAAATTTTTCTCTTCTTCTCTTTGTTGGATGATGAAGATAAAGAATTATTTGAAGGTTTGCATTTCTTATTTATTTCTTTTTATTGCTTATTAGTTTAGATTTATTTCTATGTTTGTAGTTAGATTTTATTTTCTTGTTAAATAGCCAAGAGGCTAGAACCCTCTTGCCTTAGATTTATTTCATGCTTATAGAGTAGATTTATTTTCTTGTATTTAATTCTTGTAATTTTATTTTGTAGTTTAGATTTTGCAATTTATTTTATAGTTTAGATTTTGCAATTTATTTTGTAGTTAGATTTTAATTTCTTATACTATTCACCTTGAGGCTAGAACCCTCTTGGGTTTAGTTTTTCTTTTTGTTTATTTTTATTTTGTTTGATTCGCCTTTAGACTATAACTCTATAGGGAATCACCATTTTCTAAGAAGTAGGTTCAATTTTAGATTACCCATATCTATAATTGAATCCACCATCTTTAATTTCTTGCATTTTCTTTTATTCTTGAATTTTTTTTTGATTTGTTTCTCAATTTTATTCATTCTTCTTTCTTGCCTTATTGATCACATTTATTCTCAAACACATTGATCTACACACTATCACTCTCATTATCTCTCCACAATCACATTCACTCATCACTCCTATTTGTCACGCACACAACATAAGAACCGATTTTATATTTTCTCCTACAAAACACCTTCCTCGTGGGATCGATATCTTTATACTATAACTTGACACGGTTGTGCACTTACAACCTTTTTGGTACATGTTTATGCCGCATCAAGTTTTTGGCGCCATTACCGGGGAAGGTGCTTAAGTAGGTTTTAATTATTTTGGTTCTTTAACTTGTGTGTTTTTTGTGAATGAAATGCTTGGAGCTTGAAGATCGCGGATTGGAGAATTAGGATTTGAATATTTGCTTTCGGGTAAGTCCTCTTTCTAGTTTTTAATTCCACCCTTTAGCTACTTCTTCACATTTAGAGACAATTAGGACTTAAAAAAAAGATTTTATTTTTGTTGACCAAAATAAAATTCACCCTCCACTTTAACATTTACTAACAAGATAATAAATTCAAACATATTCCCCCCTTCTCATTTGGTTGATTGTTAACCCTAATTAAAAAAAAAAGATTTTTCTTTTCCATCCTTTTTAGTTGCTTTTAATTTTTAGGATTGTATTTCATATAGTGTAGGAATTCACCAAGTGATTTGAGCATCTTGATTTGGCACACACTTAAAAATATTTTTAAGGGTAAAACCCCATAATCAAGATAAGGTGAGGGATTTCATCACCCTTTCCTTAGCCCAAAAATCACTAATTCCTCACTACACTACCCAAGCCTAATAAAACCCATTAGACGTTGGCCCTAAGGACTCGAGCTTAATAAGGAACAAGAAATCCTGAAGTGAACCGGTTTAAGTTTCTCAGATTAGTTGGTGTCTAAGGCAAGGTTTAGGGGTTACGTAAAGCGTTCCGTAAGGAAAGAGGTACTTAATTGATCTTTGATCACCCTCTAGTACTATCCTTACCTGGCTAACTACCTGGGTAAAACTTTAATCTTTTCACTGTAGGAATTTTTGGTTAGGAGCTGGTCTAGTTGAGTTAGGCTAACCCTAGAATTAGAGTGACTGAAAAGTGATTGCTTTGATTTGTTTTAGTTAGGATTTTTCTTTTTCTTCTCATAAAGAAAAAACTATTTTTCTTTCTTTCTTTAAAAAAATATTTTATAAAAAGAAGTTGTTTTGGTGTATGCAAACTTGGGTTAGGGATAATTCTCATCGTTTAATTCGTATTGAACCAATCCAAGAAATGACAAATCAACCCGTTCTTCAAGATATGTGTTACCCCACCAGAAATGCAATTCCATCTTGCATAAGGCTCCCCAAAACAAATGGAATAAATTTTGAGCTGAGACCATAATACATAAACATACTTCCCAAATTCCTTGGTAATGAAACAGAGGATGCATTTATTTTTATTTCAGAATTTGAGGAAGTGTGTATTATGATTAAAATGAGAGAATTAAACAAAAGATGCGATCAAACTCAGATTTATTTCATTTGCTCTCAAAGATAAAGCAAAAAAATGGCTGTATAGCTTACCCATAAATTCCATCACTACGTGGGAGGAATTTATCACCGTTTTTCTTAAAAAAAAATTTCCTATCCATAAAACGGTGAAGCTAAGAAACAGAAAACTTTAAAATTATCCCGGGAGAACCTTTTTGGAAGTATTTTGACCGATTTAAAGATCTTCTCATCCAATGTCCTCATCACGGTTTAGAGAAATGGCGATTGTGCCAAATAATTTATGAGGGATTAGATTATTCTGCAAAAACTTCCTTAGAATCAATGTGCCACGGGGATTTTATGAGAAAAACGCTGATGAAGCTTGGGAGTTTTTAGAGTCTTTCTGAAAAAATAATGCAATGGGAATACTGTGATGATATGGTTTCATCAGTTCCCCAATCTAAGTCTAGTGGTCTTTCCTTGGAGTCAAACATTGCTTCTGAAGCGAAGATGGCGACGATTTTGCGAAGGTTAGAAGCTTTAGAAATTAAGGAACGAGCTCCAGCTCAAATCAATCATGTTTTTGCCTCAGGATGTCATAATTGTCAGTCTCCTACCCACGTTTCAGAGAAATACCCTCTCTTAGGAAACAACAATGCATTAGAATAGATGAATGCTGCATTCCAGCACCCTAAAAATGATCCATTTTCTCCAACCTACAATCCAGGGTGGAGAAATCATCCCAATTTTGCATGAAATCTAGGAAATTCTCCCGGAACTCAAAACTTCACTCCCGCTTCGACCCAACATTATCCTAGGGGAAACACAGTTCCGTTCAATTCTCATTCACAATTTCAACAACCTAATCTGCCGTATCAAAATCAGTCTCCCCTTCATCAAGCTGTAATTCAGACTCATCATAATCCAGATTAGGATAAACGTCTCAATGTCTTGGAAAGGGGTTTGGAAACCATAATTAAGGCCTCCACTCAAACCACGAATATGTTGACTCAAACGTCTAGCACTCTGAATTCCTTCATGCAATCAACTAGACAAATGCTCAACTCCAACACTCAAGCTATAGCTAGATTAGAATCCCAACTTGGTCAACTAGCTAGTGCCGTGAGTGAAAGAGAGAAGGAAAAATTTCCGAGTCAACCCGTGGTCAACCCTAAGAACACAGGATGCAGTTCATCCTATGAAGTCCAAGTGAATGCAATCCATTCACTTCGGTCAGGTAGACAGGTCGATAATCAAGTGAGAACTCCTCCAAGTCAACCTCTTGATCCTGTACAAATTCCTTCTCCTTTTGATGAATCTATTCAACAATCACTCCCCTCAGATGACCAAGAACCGGAACCTGAGCCTGTTTTTGATAGGTTTAGACCAGTTGCTCCTTTTCCAGATAGACTCGGGCTTAGGAAACACTCCCCGCAAGAGGAGAAGATCCTAGAAACATTCAAGCAGGTTAAGGTCAACATTCCTCTTTTAGATGTAATTGAACAAATTCCATCTTATGCTAAATTTTTAAAAGAATTGTGCACTAAGAAGAGGCGAATAAATGTTCCAAAGAAAGTCTTTTTAGCCGCTAATATCAGTAAAATGCTATCAAATCCTATACCTTTGAAACATAAAGATCCAGGTTCCCCTATCATTTCATATATCATTGGTAATACTCACATTGATAAGGCACTTTTAGACTTAGGGGCCAGTATCAATTTGCTTCCATATTCAGTCTATCAGCAATTGGGTCTAGGTGTACTGAATCCAACCAAATGCACATTACAGTTGGCTGATAGATCTGTCAAGGTCCCTATGGGTGAGTTAGAGGATGTTCTGATCAAGGTTGGAGAACTGTGTTAAACAATTGCTGCTTTGAATTAAATTTTGAAGAACTCTTTCTTGATGAACTTAGATTCTTAGAGAATAATCATCAACCAAATTTTTAGAACTTCACAGAAGAATTGGTTGTTAGAAAACAAAACTTCACAGTACAAGAGTCTAAGTTCATTAAGAAATGTAAAATGCATGACACCAATAATACCTACCTTACTTTGTTGCAAGAATTACTGAACACCCCGAAATGCTTAGAAATTCACATTATTGATTATATCATTCTGAATTTGTTTAAAATTCGGGGAAGAATTTTCAACAGTAAGGTAGGATTCAATGTAGAACAGGAACTCTTCATGTTGAATATTTCATTCTACATTATTTATTTTGTTTATTTCAGAATAATAAAAAAGAATTTACTCTTCTCTCATTTGAGAATTTCTTGTTCAGTTGTTAAAAAAAGAAAAAAAAAAGAAAAGAAAAAAAATTTGATTTCATCCTCCTCAGACCAAAGGTAATTGCAGATTTTTATCAGCCGACCAAATTTAAGTGCTTCACTTCTTATCTGCTTTACTTCATGCATCATAGAGTTTGCATTGAGGACAATGCAAAATTTAGGTGTGGGGGTGGGAATTAGTTATTTTTTCTCTTTATTTCACATTTTTAGTTGCATTTTTGTCTTTTTTTTCCTTTTCCTTAAAAAAATTATAAAAATATCGTCACTTGCCAAATTGATAGAGTTATGTAATAATTGATTTATTTGATGAATTTAAAATCTGTTATTTACTCAAGTTCACCTTTTATGATAACTCTAAATAAAGTTCTTAAGAAATAATTTTCAAAGTAGTATACTTTACTTAAGCCTTAACTTAGTTTTTTATTTAAAATAATGGAATACATGCTTAGCTTAGAGTTAAAAATAATTCTTCAAAGTGGCTTGACTTACATATTTTTCAGTATATATACACATATACATATAAAAAAAATTGCAAAAAAGAAGAGTGCGAAAAATGGGCACCAAAAGAAAAAAAACTCTTAAATTAAAGATGATTCTATCTTATAAAGCCTAAGCTGATCGAGTAATTAAGCCCAAGGAGTATTTTCATACTTAATGACCTAAGCCCAATTGGTTTGGGATCCATTGGCCCAAAACTCGTTAAATGGTCGTTTAGAAAGCCCGTTAAAGTAGAAAAAAAATCACCAAGGAAGAAAGAGTTAAAAATAATAATAATATAAAAAATTAATAAAAAAATACTAATAAATATTTTATATATAGTTATATTTGTATATATGGTCTTGGAAAATATTTTAGATCAAGCAACTTGAGTATTATTTTAAACAAAGAGTTAGCATGTTCTTTTCAGAACTTTTAAATTAAATTTCTAAGTTTGGTTTGGTTTTGTATTACTATAATGAGAAGATTTTCTAGGAAATATACCTTAGAGTTATATATAAAAATATTTTCTTGAGTAATAACTAGCCTCAATTATCAAGTAAATTTAGTTATTTACTAACTTCGTTAATTTGGCAAAATGACCGAATTTTGTGGGTATATTCAATGTAAACCCTCACGAGACTATAACTCGTCCACTAGGGTAACCTAGGGGTTTAAAGGCTTGTTGTATGCGCTAAATACAACCGCGATTCCTGCGAAAGTGAGTTAGGTTTTCTTTCATTTTTCTTTCTTTGCTAGAGGCAATGCACCCGTGGTATTCATGGACTTGATGAACCGGGTTTTCTGATAATCATATTTTATTATAATTTTATACCCTCATTATCTATTTTATATGAATAAATATACCACTAATAATTATTTTTATCTTTTAATTGCAGGTTAATGAAGAATAAATCTCAAACTCTCATCTCTCAACAAAAACCCATTGATTAAATGAAGAAATGAAGCAAAGAAGCACATTGGAAAATCAATTTCCAAATTATCCAAAAGCCCAGAATGAAGTCGTGTAGCCTGTAGAAGCCGGAGAAAATCAAAAATCCAATATGAAAAGAAATCATATTCAAAATGGTTGGCCACAAAGAAACGACGATATCTCCTAATCCGGAAGGCGGAATTTAACATATAATATATGAAAATCGCCTATCTCGACGAGACGAAGCTATCCGTGAAATCAGAATTTGGAAATAATGATTGTACTTGTCTTGGGGCTCAAGTTTACTGTAGCGCGCGTCAATGCCAGATTACTGTAGCGCGCGTCAATGGCTGATTGTGCTTGTCTTGGGGCTCAAGTTTCATCCAATGGCTCTCATTCACTGATATTTACTATAAATAGGGGTAGATAGTGAGGGGTTAGAGGGGTGAAAATTTTGTAACTCCTTTTGGAGAGGAGGGCTACTCTTAATTGAGAAGGCCTTCCAAAATTGTAACTTTTTGGTGTAATTAATAATAATAATTTTTTTACCACTTTAAATTTTTCTCTTCTTCTCTTTGTTGGATGATGAAGATGAAGATGAAGATGAAGAATTATTTGAAGGTTTGCATTTCTCTTTTATTTCTTTTTTATTGCTTATTAGTTTAGATTTATTTCTATGCTTGTAGTTAGATTTTATTTTCTTATTAAATAGCTAACAGGCTAGAACCCTCTTGTCTTAGATTTATTTCATGCTTATAGAGTAGATTTATTTTCTTGTATTTAATTCTTGTAATTTTATTTTGTAGTTTAGATTTTACAATTTATTTTATAGTTTAGATTTTGCAATTTATTTTGTAGTTAGATTTTAATTTCTTACACTATTCACCTTGAGGCTAGAACCCTCTTGGGTTTAGTTTTTCTTTTTGTTTATTTTTATTTTGTTTGATTCGCCTTTAGGCTAGAACCCTCTAGGGAATCACCATTTTCTAAGAAGTGGGTTCAATTTTAGATTACCCATATCTATAATTGAATCCACCATCTTTAATTTCTTGTATTTTCTTTTATTCTTGAATTTTGTTTTTGATTTGTTTCTCAATTTTATTCATTCTTCTTTCTTGCCTTATTGATTACATTTATTCTCAAACACATTGATCTACACACTATCACTCTCATTATCTCTCCACAATCACATTCACTCATCACTCCTATTTGTCACGCACACAACATAAGAACCGATTTTATATTTTCTCCTACAAAACACCTTCCTCGTGGGATCGATATCTTTATACTATAACTTAACACGGTTGTGCACTTGCAACCTTTTTGGTACATGTTTATGCCGCATCATGGCGCCTTCTGAGTTTCAGATCCACATCATAGTAGATCCAGTCAACAGGTTCTAAAGCCTTGGCAAATTGGCGCGGGAGATGTTGACGGCGCCTTTGACGAGCCCTCTTCATCAGCACTGGTTCACTTTCAACGGGCAACTCCTTGACTTTCGAGGAGTTGTCACGAACGTTGGATCTGGTTTCTTTGGAGGCCGAATAGGGGTCTTCCACTGCATTCGGGTTCAGATCATTAACCCTGGTCTTCAGATCAGAAGTCATGTTCTTCGCGGTAGTGGTTTTCCTGCGTTTGCAAGAAGAAGATCTGGAGGAGGAGGAGGAAATATATTCCTCGAATTTCTGCTGGTTGAATTCGTATTCAACCTCTTCGAACATCGGGATCTTGATCATCGGCTACGGCACGATAGCTTTAGCAGCGAAGCTGTTAGCTCCCACTGTGGTTGTCAGCTTGTCTGAGTGGAAAATTGTACTCTTCATTGTTACAACAAGTTCAAAAAGATCGATCTTTTTATAAGACCTTTACACAATGAAAAAAAAATACAACTCTCGTTCAAACAGCGTAACGGGTGTTTATCGCCCGCTGCTTGCGTGTGATCTTGGCCTGTAACAGGGACGTTAATATCCGTGGACCACCAAACGATTAGATTAGATCTGGAGCTTCGTTGATTCGCAAAGGAATCAAGAGGTCGAAATAGTTATCTCGGCAACAGCGAGATAACCACTCTTCTCGAGATCACCACAACAGGGCAATCTCAAGGAAATGAATCGAGGCGTGCAGATCTGACGAACTCTCTTTTTTTATGCTGAAGAATCTGCTGAAGTCTCCTCCTCCTCTCTGAAATTCATGCACCTTCAGTCCTCAATCCGATAGGGCTTCGCCAACGCTCGAGAATTCTAGATCTGAAAAAATGAAGGCCCTGAGGCTCTATTTATAAGCTTCAGGAGCCCTGTGTTCGGATAAGAATGGCTGATTCCCTCTTATCTTCAGTTGAAACCACTTAACCACATTATCAGATCAGTTGGAGCAAATCGAGGTGGTTAATGATAAAAAACCGCCAAAAACAACCAAAATCAATATTTTCGTGTTGCAGACACTTAAAAGTGTATCAGCGTGGCCGAGACACTTAGACACTTGTAAGTGTCTTGGCCAAGCCAAGACACCCCGGGGTGTCTCGGTTTGTTTTTTTTATTTTTGGTGCGTCGAGTTTGTGTCCACCGTATATTCGTCATACGGACTCGGAATTACGTGGTTCAAGATGCATCGGAAAGCCGACGAGGAGACCTACGGGCTCCTATAATTGAATCGTATGTGGAGTAAATGGGACACGGGGAGTGATCCGCCTATCGTAAATGACGTGGGGCTCGCGATCCATTCGTGTTTCCATTATTCCGAAGTTCCGTTACTTCGTATGGTCCGTTGACTTACTTTATGCGTTTGTCGTTGTCAAATAAGCTTCTATAACTCATGACGACTCTCATGTTTCAGTCCCATAGAGTTTGAATTTAGTAAAAATCAACTTATCAACTTTCGTTAATAGAGCGATAGGTCCTCAAAGTTGTCCCGATCGTAACCCTTTTAACTTATCGACTCTCGTCAATAGAATGATAGGTCCTCAAAGTTGCTCCGATCGCAACCCTTCCAACTTATCGCCTCTTGTCAATAGAGCGATAGGTCCTCAAAGTTATCCCGGTCGTAACCCTTTTAACTTATCAGCTCTCGTCAATAGAGCGATAGGTCCTCAAAGTTGCCCCGATCGCAACGCTTTCAATTTATCGACTCTCGTCAATAGGGCAATAGGTCCTCAAAGTTGCCCCGATCACAACCCTTTCAACTTATCGACTCTCGTCAATAGAGCGATAGGTCCTCAAAAAAGTTGTCCTGATCGCAACCCTTTTAACTTATCGATTCTCGTCAATAGTGCGATAGGTTCTCAAAGTTACCCCGATCGCAATCCTTTTAACTTATCGACTCTCGTCAATAGAGCGATAGGTCTTTAAAGTTACCCCGATCACAACACTTTCAACTTATTAACTCTCGTCAATAGAGTGATAGGTCCTCAAAGTTGCCTCGATCGCAACCCTTTCAACTTATCGACTCTCGTCAATAGAGCGATAGGTCCTCAAAGTTGCCCCAATCATAATGCTTTTAACTTATTGACTTTCGTCAATAGAGCGATAGGTCCACAAGATCACCACGTTAACATTATACCCCTGGCATTTATAAGTTTCTTTCAGTATTTAAAGCAAAAATCATAATACTGGAAAGAATGAACATATCACTTTTATAGTGACAAAACAGTATTTTATTGTTCTGTGTCAGAACATGACTTGCAAAAGAAACAATGAAAAGCCAAGACGATACCACTTTCGTTCAAAGCAAAACAAAGCAATACAAGATAAGTGTCGTTCTTATCGAAAGAACGATACAAAATCAAATTTATTGATCCATCAAACTAAAAGAAGCTAGTTGTGACTTAATGTCTGAAAGTTTCTCTTCATGGTCAGCTCACACCAGCATCTCAGCCCGTCGACGAAGCTCATCTTCACTAGGCAGCATGGTAGCAACTTCTTTCTTGGCCTCCTCAAGGGCTCTGGCTTCTGTACGATAATCCAATAGAGAAGTTGCACTTTTAACACTGAGTTCAGTAACGATAGCCTTTTTGCGCTTGAACTGGGCCTTCAGCCTAGCCAACTCTACTTCAGTAGCAATGATCTTCTCTCGTAAGGTGTCTAAGGAAGTATTTGAGAGGGCTAGCTCGGCTTGTTTTTGAGCATTCAACTTTTGCAAATTCTTAACCTGAATCTCCTTCTCAGCTATATGCCACCGAGCTGCTTCATATTTTTTAGCTTCTTCGGCCCAAATCTCCTCAAAAGTAGATATAATCTGCGCTTGGATATCAACACGTATTTAAGGTTGTTCAAACTATTCATGAGCATAGGCTTAAAGGTTTCAAAAGTATCTCGACCAGCCAGCACAACCTCAATCACTTTCTTCGCTAAACTCTCTAAGTAGTTAAGAGAAATCGTGAGGAAATTAGGCTCATTCGTTCGGCTCGAGGCAACAATAGGAGATGACACCAAAACTTCCGAAGTTGCTGAGTCAAGTAAGAGACCAACAGGTGATTTCAGCATAGTGATCTGAGAAGGAACGTCGATATCCAGTTGAGATGGACTCGATTAGAGGGCCATAAGTTCCCCTGCTTTGGATGAGCTTAGCACGGTTACAACCCCCATCGAAGCCAGAGAAATTTTTAATAAAGTCGATGGTGGAAGAGTTGCCATTGAAAGCTCTAAGCAAGGTTGCTCTAATATCTGAGTTGGTGGTGGTACAAGTTGTTGTGTGGAAGGATAAACAACAGTGGTTGTCACAAGAGTGATAGAATCTGCATGGGAAAACAGTTTAAATGCAGAGAGAAAATGCGTCGTAATTTGGAACAAACGATGCTTAACAGTGAGAGGAAGAGGGATATAGGTTGACGTTTTATCAAAGAAAGAGGGCGGCATGATATCCCATTCATTGAGGTCGCCACGGTCATCACCTAAGGTACCATTATTCTCGCTATCTTGACCCTGGTCACTGCCATCATTTATGATATTCACATCATCACTATGAGACGATGGTTCAAAATTCACAAACTCCTCTTCATCTATTGATGAGAATGCTGGTGGATCCACGACAATGATGGGCTTTGATATGACTCCAGTTGTAGAGCTGGGTTGTGTGTCTCTGATAGCCAACATCAACGCGGAGGCAGAAGGAGATTCTTCCTCCCCTAAGTCTTTTTGAATAGCCACCGTGGGTTCCTCGATAGGGCTCCTATCTCCTTCAACTTGAGAAGCGGTAGGGGCAACATCTTGAAGTGTGTCTTCAGGGACAGATTCTGCATCCTTCGTAAGAATTCGTCTCCACCTTCTTCCTCATTCAGTGAATGAACAGAAGAGGCAAGGCTTCCTAGAGCAGGACCAACTGTGGGAAGACCATGTTAGACTAAGAGTTCTATAGCAGTAGACTCTTGCTCTTCTTCTTCCATGTGCCATGCTTTGCAAGCATCTTGCATAAGTTTAGAAGTAGGAGACTCGAGGGTTAGTTTTCGTCAAACTCGCTTATCATACTCGGCTTCTACAGTTGCATCAAGAATTCTTTTGCTAGTGATGCTCCTACTCCGAGTCCTAACACTTGAGGGCTTCACCTTATGAGTATCGGGTACCCTAATTTCTTCCGGAACCCCCTCTTGTGCCTGCCATCTTTCATCTTTAGTAATCGCTTCTTCATACGCTAAGTATTCACTAACTCCTCTTGTGCGTGACTTTTTGGCACTTCTCTTTGAAGCATACCATTTTCGAATGGCTTTCAGGCAGGAAGTATTCATATTGTAGGCTGAGATTTGAGAAGTAGCCTGATACCATGTACAAAAACTTAAAGAGGTGTAGGCGTTGGGCATCTTGTGTGGTAGCTTAAACTTTGCCCCGGTTCAGCCCGCTATCGAATAATACCAAGCTCTTGCTCCTTCATATACATTGCCTATGTATGCAAGGGTTAGGTTTGGATTTCCAACATAAATTTGATCGTAGCCAAATTGCCGAGAAAAATGATAAGACTGATATGGCTCAATGAAGTATTTTCTCCCTTGTCGAAAAATAAGATAGCCTGGGCAAATATTTATGAGCCACCAGAAAGCACCCCTATTGAGAATGGTGAAAGAGTTACACCCCGGAGTGTCCTGATGGATTTCTCCGTACGCACCACCCTCAAAAACAGTAAATTTGTAAGCAATCTCGTGATTATAATCCTGTCTAAATATCTCACAGAATATAACCTGATACCAACCAACCCATCGAGCGGTTTCCAATTGTTGGACGAGAGGTACTGAGGTATTGTTTGATTCAGGCGTTGACATTATTGAAGGGAATTGCAACACGAACCAGGATACCAAGTAGATATATGGCATTGGTGCCCGAGGAGTTAGGATTTGAATGATGATTTTCCCATCTGATTCCAACCGCTTGACAGCAATAAATTCAGAGGCTAGCTCCCATAGACCACTCTGCAAACAACATACCATGACCGAAAGAAGATTCAAGGACCGTCCATGAGCCAGAAGAACAGCGGGGTATAGTACTTCTACTGCGATGGCGTCTACAGGCTTAGTTGGTACTACACAACGTTTCAGCCAGAGGGTAAGGAAACCGGCAAACAAGGCCATATCAAAAATTAGGATTTCTGCTTGATAATAGAAGCTTTCAAATGTAGTAAAGGCGAGAAAGACATCTTCTTCAGCCTCACAAGTGTAGTGGGAGGTTGTATCGTTGATGCGCTCATTGATCTCCTCTAGAGTACTGACAACCAAACGAGTCACCTTTGTATCTTTGTCCTATAAATTCTGGAAAAGGTACTCTGCCCATTGCCCCTGTTTGACACTGCTAGCTCTCTTCCCAGTAGTTTGTGTGCATATCTGAAAATGGCACATCAACTCCCAGTAAGTGTTATAGATGTCTGGAGCACTATGTTTTAGAATTTCTAATTCCTTATTCCCAGGAACGAACTCTTCATAAGGCAATTCTCCAAAAGATAACCTTGAGATCTCAAACATTTCATGAAGAACAAAACCTAATTCACCAGCAGGTATAAAAAAGGTACCAGTATGAGGATTATAAAATTCTAACATAGCAAAAAGTCCGCTATAGTTTGGCAAAATCCCATATCGAGTAGATAGTATAGGAGTCTTCAACTCCGAGATCTTCAACGGTTCTTCCTACTTTTCTACAACAAAATTTATCATACGGGCCCATCAATCTGTCTCACTAGAATGTACCCATGTTGGAGCTCTATAATCTTGAGCAGGGAATTCTCCCTTGTCAGAGATAAATTTCCTGATGAAGACATCCACCATTTTAGATGGTTCACCAACAGGATGTTCTTTTTTAAATGAACCCGGCTTCAAAGCTACAAAGTGGTTAAAGCTAGCCGGATGAGTACCTCGAGGGGTGATGTGCCCAGTCGCAATACCTCCTTTCTCTTGGACGAGTTCCCAATTCATAGAGCGCGGGATAGAAGCGCATTGATAATAGGAAATTGGCCACATCCGCTCTAGATTCGGCAGGAAAAGGCGGCGATTATTGATGGCCCTTAACCATTTGTATTTTCTGTCAAACATTCATTTGGGGTCCATTTTGACAGAGTCTCAAAAATGAAAGGATGGTTTCCTTAAGATTTCACAGTCGTGGTTTCAAACTTAGCATCCCTAACCAAAGATCTGAGAGTTTCTGGGGAAGCCTGAGTGATAAGTTTCACCTGCTCTTTGTTTGTGTCTTGGAATATCGGATATTCCAAACAAAAGCTAAAGGTTGTATTTTTCTCTGCGCCTCCTGAATGACCGAAATAATGATTGAAAGAAAGAGGCTCATTAGAGTAGTACACTGCAAATGGAAAAGACAATTAGTTAGTGCGAAACAAATGAAAAGGGCTTAACTTAAAAACACAGGGTCCAGACCCGCGACCAAAATTCTGAACGCAGGGACTAGACCTACATTTAGAACTCCGAACGTAGGGTCCAGACCCGCATTCAAAATACAGAACATAGAGTCTGAATCTGCGTTGTAATATTGTAAATGATGGAGTTAACCATGCGTTTCAAATCGAGGAACACTGAGAATGACCTTTGTGTTTTAATGGCGTGATGTGAATTTCCATTCAACGATGAGGGTAAAGAATTTGTTGAAATAGGTCATGATCGCCCAAACCTACCATTAATCGAGGAAGTCTGAGACGACGGCTCGGCTGTGTGAATGACTCCGGTGGCGTTGGTCGACAGAGCACTTTGAGAATGGGCGACCTTGGATTTGGAAGCTATCCTCTTCTTTGGAGCCATTCTAACCCTGGTAAAGAGGATAGAAAATAGTTGATAGAAGGTTTAAAAACAAATTTATCCTTCGTTGAAGCGTTGGAGAAGATGAACAAGAATCCTGTTAAGTGGCGGACAGGAGAAAAAAAAAATATATATATATAAGTCGAATGACTTTTTGATTTGACCTCAGCAGTCCATTTATATACAGCTGTAGCTGTTAAGTCAGTGCGGGATTTTAGGCGAAAATCCCACCCAAAATGCGATTTTCGCATTTTCAAATAAGTTGTTTCAACTGATGAACGCAACCCCACATTCTGGTCATCAAACGCATGTTTTTAACCCTGCATTTTGGTGCTCGAATTTCGAACATAGAGAAAGAAAAGTTAACAAATGGCCATCAAGGTGACTAAGGTCGAGAAGAAATTGGCTATACAGCCTCTTGGGTGAGTACAGATAAATTATAGTCGATAATACTGATACAATCGAGCTCGATCCATCACGCAAATCATTCTTCTAAATGGCTTAACACTCCACCCAAGATTAACAAAGCCAAAAGCTGTGCGTTGGGTGTCCATCAATACCTAGAAGAATCATTTGGCTGGTGTTGATAACATTGAGCGCACTTCCATGTAAAGCAGAGGAGTATCTCAAAGATACAAATAAATTTATTGTCGCTATCGCTCTTATCACATTGATCGAAATGACTTGGGCTTTAGCTTGTTTGACTAAGGTCATTGTCATCAAGGCATAAAAGTTATCTTGTTTGGTTTAAGGAAGCAGAACAACTACATTCCCAGCAACCAAGTTTGCAATGTCTTCAAAACAGACGGAGTGAACAATCATTCAACAAGCTGGGGGATCCAAAGTATTTCAAAAATTCATTCCGGTCAACCATGAACTTTCAAAAACTTTGGAGGGGGTTCTGTAGGCTATCTAAAAATCACAACAGATAGCTGATCTCTATCAAGTTTCAATCAATATTTCAACAGTGAGAGTTACAATCTGACGACTTTCACATCAGTAATCCGATAAAGAAAGTCACAGACAGATGACTTTGACATCAACAAAAGAAGGCTACAATTAGAGTATTCTCACGTAGATCGAGGAAGGTTACAATGCAACGACATTCACAACAATCGATGAAAAGCTCTGATTCAACAACCTTTACAATCAACAGCAATAGTTACAATCTGACAACTTTCACAAAGCTAAAGCGAAGATTACAGAACAATGATTTTTGTGACGCTATGCCAGAAGAGATTACAAGTCAATAATCTCTTCAGTCCAAGACACAGAACTCATTTCTGTAGAGAAACACAATTAGCCGTGTTCCAAAGCCAAACCAACTCAGCTCTAATTCAGCTGCCAACGCAGCTTCAACACAACTCCAACGCAGCTCATAGTCGGCCGCAAACGCAGCCCCCAAAAAACTGCCAACAGAGTTTCTAACCACTGCTAATGCAGTTCGAATTAGCCGCTAACGTAGCTTCCAAATGCTGCGTTCAAACACGAGGTTCACGCTCAAACAACGCAGGACTTGCGTTTGACCTGTTCAAACGTGATCTCAACAGCTTCGAAAACCACTTTTCACCCATGATCTGGGGAGTGATTTACGTGGGTTGTTAAACCTGATTAATGGAGCAACAAAACCCTATTAAGGAGCGGATTAAGGGGGGTTACACCTCCGAATCCCCATATAAATAGCAACAAACTCAGCTGAGTTCGGGAGGAGGATCCAAGAGATCTTGAGGCAATGATCTTCAACAATAGAAGATTTTTAGAGATTTGACACTTGGCTTCTCAACCGAATTATTTTCGGATAAAACAACTATTTTTACCAGAGTTTAACACTCGTTCTGAGTTACAAAGCTCGTCAAGAGTTCTTAATCAGATTGGCCACGCAAGATAGTGATTCCATTGAATTGAGACGTACGGATAGTCAACGGAGAGCAAACTTGACGTGAGCATTCGAGAGAGGTATTCTATCGCTACCGTGAAGAACCGAGACTTAAACAAAGAGGAGAATTCAGATCAATTCTCTTCTCTTTTGTAATCAGGAATTCAATTATAATTGAGATTGAGAGAGTTATAAACATTCTTTTTCTAAGCAGTTAGAGAGAATAAAATCGCATTCAATTCTTTCATTTTCCATTTCACAAATTTTTCACAAATATATTTTAGCACCCTATAAATATGATTTGGGAAATAAACACCTAATAAATCCAGAGGGTTATATAAACACAAACCTCTCATCAAAACAAAGTATATAAAAAGATGTTTGATCAAGAAAGCAAATTTTCTTTGAAATTTTTGATCAAACCAATATAAAGAATACATTATAAAGCAAAAATAGATGATCCATAAGTACAAACACATAAATATCATCATATAAGTGATTTACAATGAATCCAAAAGAACAACTCAAAACAAATATTCATAGTTCAAAATTAGATTACAAAACACACAAGAATTATGAACTATGGATTTAAAAAAACAAAAATTATCTTTAAGTACATGAAAATAAAAAAAAACCAAAAAAATTTGTTCTTAAAGATCAAACAAATTTTGGTACACAATTACTCTTGGTACCTAAGAGTCTAGGAACAAGACCTCTATCGTTAATGCTCAAAGTTGTAGTGTTATAAACCCTTTTGGGCGCATGTAGTACACTAACGCGGTCAAAACAATATTTATTCAAATGACCCTTTCGATTGCAATTCGTGCAATGAAAATAGTGAAAAGATTTATGTTGACCAAGTGAGTGTGCACGAGAATCATTTTCAAATAAAGATTGTCTTTTAAATTCATTTTGCAAATGAGAAATATTTTGAAATGAGGTTGGTCTACTTGAAATATTTTGCGATTTAGAAACTTTTTGCAAATCAAAACAAAACTTAGCTAAGTGACCAACTCTAACATAAAAATCACAATGATACACATGAGCATGCTTATGATGAGCAATGGGTGCATGTGTGTGTACATGTAATGAAGAAACTTGATGGGATGCACAATTATGGTTATTTATTGTAGGTTTTTGTGCATCATAGCAAAATTTAGCAATATGGTCTTTTCGACCACAAATAGAATACTTATAAACTTTGCTATACATATGTGCATAGTGAGTGCTTGGTTTTGAAGAGTTAGCATGAGACTTTGTACATAAGTCTATAATTTTCTTATGATTATCAATGCATGTGTTTAAGGTTGAATCTAAATAAGATATACGGTTTTTGACAAGATTCAACTCAACATTAGGCACAACATCATTGATAATAGAAGTAGAGCATGAATGGTTATTCTTAAAAGAATCAAATTCATTTCTAATGCATTCTACTTCTAGCATGGCATCGTCATTAGCATGAGTTAAGCTAGAAATGGATGAGGTCAATTTTTTATTTTTCAAATTTAACATATCATTGTTTTCTTTAAGCATTATATTTTCCTTTTCAATGATATCAAATTTGGACACTAGCTTCTCATGATCGGATTTCAATTTTACATGCTTGCTTTTTAAATCAATAAAATTATTATGCAATTTCTTGTAGGCATGCGTTAATCTATCATATGCGCAAGCGAGTTCATAACTTGAAAGTTCACTTTTAGAATCAGAATCGCTTACCACACTAGGGCTATCGCCTAGTGACCGTGTGCATGATGAGGCTCCACATGAACTTGAAGAGGAACCCGCCAAAGCTTGTCGGATTGCCTCCAAGTTCTCTTGATGCGCATCTATAAATTTCCATAATGTATAAGCGCTATCAAAAGAATCAAGCTTGTTAGACATTGATGAATCAAATATATTTAATAAAAATTCTAACACACACTTGTTCATAGTAAACATCTTTTTATCATGTTTGCTCCACTTGGATTTCTCCAACGTGGGCACAATATAAGCAAAATTAATAACTTCCCACAAATCGATATTTTAGATTGAACAAATATTTTGAATCTAAAGCACCACTGATCATAGGGGAAAGCATTGAATTTTGGAGCAACACTAGGATCATAGCCTAAACAAGATGTGTCATACATATCCATAATTGTAAAAATATGCAAGCAATATACAAATGCAATCAAAACTAGATTAGCACAAAAAGATAACTTGGATCTTTAACTCAAGGCGATTAGATCTTAAATCAAAGAGCACCAAGCTCCGGTACCAATTAAAAGTACCCTAATGCCACTAGGAAAGAACCCTAGAAGTGGGTGAATAGGGTTTATACTAATCTAATCCGATTTAATGCCAATTAAAAATTAATTAATAAATATCCTAGCAAATAAGATATGCAATGAGATATATGCAAGGATAAGCAATATAAACAAGGGTAAACAAATAGTATAAACAATATAGTGGACAAACTAAAAATGAGACAATAGCGATATAAGCAATGAGCACAAGTATAAATGAATGCCAATGCAAACTCAAACACGATCAAATGATCACGGAGTTCAGACCTTCCATCCTACGTCTCCGCTTCCTACTCCCGGGGAGAAATCCACTATCACACTGGTTTTCAATGCTAACCGAAAATGTTTACACCTCACACTCGGTTTTCTAGCTCACCGAAAACTTTACAATCTCACACTCTTGCAATCCCACTTTATACCCTCTAAGTGTTGGTCTCTAGCCCATGTCTCCCTCAAGTGTTAGGAATTATAACCTACCTCTAGGGATTACCACCTACCCCACTCCTCTTGGGACGATCCCGTCTCTCACAACACACTTCTGTCGGTGTACAAGTGTATTACAAAGTGATCTACACAATTAAGAACACAACAAATGATTTGTTCTCTAATAATGGATGAGAACGCAATATAAGCTTACTCTCTAAGTCACAAACCCACAACCCTAAATTATATTATGAATGTAAATACAATAAGCTCAATAGGTTGTGTGTGAACAAAGAGATAAATCAAATCAACTAAACTCAATATAAACACTAGCTTACTAAAATGGTAATCAAACATTATAAATTGTAAGGTTAGATTGAGTTTAGGAAAACTTCTCTATAGATGACAAGAGGGAGAGAGAGAAAAGTTGAAGCTCAAACACAAATGGTGATCTCCTGTAGCTCTTGTGAAAATTTCTTCACAAACTTGAAACTCTTAAACAAACCCTAAAACAAACTTAAACACACTTTAAACTTGTTTAAAACTTTCTTGATGGCCTCAGAATGTTAGAGGGCAAGGGGTATATATAGGATCATAAAACAACCCCAAAAACCCAAAAAATCCCAGCAAAAAGATAAAATAACGGCAACATAAAAGTCTGGAAAAACTAGTCGTTATGTCGTCGGTCGACTGATCAGTCAACTGGTGAGCTGACAATTACAGACCAGAAATACCTATCAGTCGACTGACACATACCATCAGTCGACTGACACATACCATCAGTCGACTGATGACCTCATTAGTCGACTGGCCAGTCGACCAATATGAAACAGAGAGCAAATGGCAATTGCAGGCACTTTCTTCAGTCGATTGATCGGTCGACTGATTGCATCAGTCGACTGATAACAAGTATACAGCCTGTTTAAAGTAGAAATCTGATTTTTAAACTGCTTTTAAAAATAGCAAACAAATTCAGAAAAATATAAATTTTGGCAAATGATTGTAGACATGATAATACACATGTTACAAAAACTAGTTTTCAAAAATCACCTCTCATTTGTAAAATATCATCATTTTGCAAAATAGTCAAAAACATGAAAACTAAACATACATGTTTTTGTCATTTGACATAAACACAATATTGAAACTTTTGTAAAATGATTTTAGAGACTTAATGGATTGATATAAAATATTGTTTAGGAAGTTTATAAACAAATAATTCAATATTTTCACAAATTCATTTTTGTATAAACTTAAAAACTATAAAACCAAGAATAGGCTTGGTCTTAATCTCGATAAGAGTACTGATTTCACTTAGTCGATATCAGTACTTCAATGAATACTTTCTTGGTAAAGTAGGAGCTCTGATCAATACTTCTGTCAACCGGATCTGATCCGTAGGTGGTCCACGGATAAACCCCGACACAGGCAAAGATCTCACTCAAGCAATAGGAGATAAACTTCTATTGTGTGTAGTTTGAAAGAAAGTTGTACTTTTTGTTAAAAGTCTTATAAAAGGCTATTTCTTTGACTTTGTTGTAAATGTCCAAAGTTGTAATGAACTCATCAATGAAACCAACTTTCCACCCAAACAGTAATGAAGTTTGCTCTTTTTTGAATGAAAATCAATTTTTGTCTCCATTCTTGAGCTTGCCTCTATTTTTTATATTCTTTTAGCTTTGTAGCTTTGTTCTTGTTTGAAATGTTGGCTGAAGTGAGTTAGTTATAACGTGTTGACCCGTACTAGGAACTTATGACAACTAGTTCACCTGATGCCTTAGTTTGGCTGAGCGCTTAATTGACCAAAACTTGACAGATGACTGCTTAAGTTATTAGGTCAATTAAGTATTGGTTATGCACTTAATATTCATACTTTAGGCTTATGAATACCTTTTTGGTAGAGTGACGACTCAGAGGTTGGGCGCATGGTCTTACGTAGGTGCCTAGGTCTTCATAATCCCCGTATGGTCGAATGGCGACTGTGGGAGTCGATCATAGGGTTGTGCCTTGGATATAATCCTGATAAGGTATCAAGGGCTTGGTATCCAACAGAGGAGTCGAACGCCTAGAACTCTCGAGAGTTGATTAGGTCTTTGCGCCCTTGTGGGCTAAATGAAAACCCAGAGGTTGGGTGCCTAGGTCTTACGTAGACGCTTAGGTCTTCAAATTTCCCCTATGGCCGAAAGGTGACTGTAGGAGTCGACCAAAGGGTTATGCCTTGGGTTTAATCCTGATAAGGTACCAAGGGCTTGGTATCTGACTGAGGAGTCGAACACCTAGAACTCTCGAGAGTTGACTAGGTCATTCCTTCCCCTAAGGCCGCGAGACTATTTTGGGAGTCGGCCAAAGGGTTGTGCCTTGGGTTTAATCCTGATAAGGTACTATTGGCTTTTGATATCTGACTCGGAAGTCGAACGCCTAGGCTCAAAGGAGTCGACTAGGTCTTTCCTTCCCCTAAGGCCGAGAGACGATTATGGGAGTCGGCCAAAGGGTTGTGCCTTGAGTTTAATCCTGATAAGGTACTAATGGCTTGGTATCCGACTAAGGAGTCGAACGCCTAGAATCCCTGAGGATTGACTAGGTCTTTGGCTGCCTTTGTTTGATTTCCTTCTATTCATGTTTTTGATGGAAAATTTCATTAATTATTAAAATTTGTACATCATGGAGTTTTGATCACCGATATTTGATGCTTGAGGGTGTCGAATTCTTGATCCTCTCTTGCATGTGTACTGAAGGTAGCTTTTGTAGGGGATGAGGCCACTGTGATAGAACCTTCTTGGTTATCTCATATTGCCTTCATGTATTTCTGCTTAAATGAGACTGAGTCGTAGCTTTACTAGTCATCTTCGTCACTGGGTGACATAGAGAGATGGGTCGCTGAGTTTGAATATCCGATGTCGGATGCTGCTCTTTTTTTAGGGTGAGCAATTTGGATTTAGACGGTGGGTAGTCGGTACACTTGCCATCTCATCAGCCAAGGCCTTTCTGATCTTGAGTCCTTGTTGAGGTCTTGCAGGCCGACGGTGGACGTGTTGATTTTTAACAGATCTTGCTTCGCCACCGTCAGTTGCCCTGATTAGCCAGCGTCTTGCTGATTGAGCTTTCGAAGGTTGGTACTTAATAGGAGGAGGAGGCTAGACAACTTTTATGATGGGGGCTTCCATCGATGAAACCCCCGACGCTGATGCTTTTCTCCCTAGAATTTGGCAAAATCATAGTTTCCCTGTGGGAATATCGGAAGTAGC